>NW_004955481.1:100898-143747 GCF_000276665.1 Chinchilla lanigera | reverse complement strand
TCTTTCCTTTTGAAGTTTCTTCTCTTTTTACACTATCTATTGTACATTTTGGATCTTATTTACTCTTTCAGCTTCTCACACTAGGGAGACAATATAATATTTACACATGTGCACCTGGTTTATTTCAGTTATGAGCATGGTGTCCACTTGCATCCATTTACCTATAAAAGTCTCCAGTTTATCCTTCTTTATGTCTGAGTAGTACTTCACCGTATAAAAAGGCCACTTTTTTTTATCCATTCCTCATTTGGGTTGGCATTTGGGTTGTTTCCAAGGTCTAAGCTCCATATTATTTAAGTATCTACCTCTTATCTGGAGGTTGGAGTAGGTCACTGGGTACTTTATTTGAGTGACTTCTTTGGGGCTGGGAGAGCATCATCTAATTGATCACATATGTGGGGTGCCTGTAGTCCCCTAACAGATTTATTTGGTCATTAGGCACATGATATTATGTAGACTAGATGGTGTATATTTAAATTCATGAGACAGAACAGCAAAAGCTATGGGGTAGTGGAATTGGAAGCAGAGGACTATTTGGGGTCTGGGTATCTGCTTACTCAAGACTCGAGGTATGAGCATTCAACTGGGCATTCAGTGAGGCAAATCTGCTGTGTATCCTCTCAAATCACTTGGGAGCTTAAGCCTTGAAACTCTCACCTTGATTAAAGCTCTTTTTATGTCATCCTTATTTTGGAGCCCAAATTATCCAGACTCCATATGGGGAAATGCAATAGTCTTAGTATTTATTTAGAAAAATCTAAAAGTCACTATGTTTAGAATTAGAAATGTCTTCAGTGGAGTGTCTTCATTTATTTGCCATAGTTTTCATTGCATTTCACATTTTCCCTGAAAAGTACAGTCCAAATTTTATGGCTTCACAAGCAACCCTTTAATATGCAGGCCACCGTGGTCATGTCTGTCACCATCACTTGCAGCCAGCCCTCTCCACCAGTGAGTTCCACATCTGCAGATTCAGCTGATTTCAAACAACCATGGTTTGAAAGTATTTGGAAAAACTGCATCTGTTCTGAACGTGTAGAGAATATTCCAATCATCATTTCCCAAATGATATAGGACAACAACTATTTAGATAGCATGTACATTAGAAGAGGCATTGTAAATACTCTATAGAGGACTTAAAGGATGAGGGAGGATGTGCATAGTTTTTATGCTAATATTATGTCATTTTATGTACAGAATTTGAGGTTGGAAGATTTTGGCATCTGAGGAGTCCTAGAACCAATCCTCTAAAAATAACAAGAAATATCTGTTTGATAACACATGTATATGAAAGTTGTGGGGACACAGGTTGGAGGACCATACCAACCTTTTCTTCTGAAGTTTCTCTTTAATCCTCTGCAATATTATACACTAAGACTATGGCCATGCCATCATGTGAACATTTGTAGTTTCCTTCCTGGAATTTTAGCTTCAGAAAAAATCATCTTTCCCTCTAATTTTCAAAAGGCACATTTGTTCCTCATTTGTTTCCAATTTTTTTTCCCAAATTGAAGAATTTTACACAAATTATTTGGAGTCTTTCCAGTGTAATTTTTCTTACCTATGAAGAGTGACATTTATCAAATCTTTTCTTATTACTTCTCAGTGTTTAACTTTCTTCCCCTTAAACTGTATATGTCTTGACATCCTAGCCTCTCCTGGACACTGCTATATCTGGAGGTTGTTATCAAGACCTCATTCACTTTTTTGTCACCATTGGCACCTTCAACCATTGGTTGGTCTACTGCTGCTGGAAGACTGAGATGAAACTGGAAACCTCAGCAAATGATTCATTTGTGACTAAGTTTGTCCTTTTGGGTCTAACAGGTTCTCCAGCCTTACAGCCCATCCTTTTTGTCATCTTCCTTCTAGCTTATGTAGCTACTATTTTTGGCAATTTCAGCATCCTTGCTGCCATCCTCACTGAACCCAAACTCCACACCCCCATGTACTTCTTCCTGGGGAACTTGTCCCTGCTGGATGTTGGGTGCATCACTGTCACAGTCCCTGCCATGTTGAGGCAATTTCTTTCCAAAGACAGAAGCATCTCCTATAGAGCCTGCCTCTCACAGCTCTTCTTCTTCCATCTCCTGGCTGGGGCAGACTGCTTCCTGCTGACTGTCATGGCCTATGACCGTTATCTGGCCATCTGCCACCCACTCACCTACAGCACCCGCATGAGCTGGGAAACCCAGAAAGCCTCAGTGGGCATGTCATGTGTCTTTTCCTTCACCAATGCACTGACCCAAACTGTTGCCTTGTCTACTCTGAGATTCTGCGGCCCCAATGTGATTAATCACTTCTACTGTGACCTTCCTCAGCTTTTCCAGCTCTCCTGCTCCACTATTCAGCTGAATGAACAATTGCTTTTTGTAGCAGCAGCCTTTATGGGTGTGGCCCCATTAGTTCTCATCAGTGTGTCTTATGCTCATGTGGTAGCTGCTGTTTTGAAAATCCACTCTGCTGAAGGCAGGAAGAAGGCCTTCTCCACATGTGGCTCCCACCTCACTGTGGTGGGCATCTTCTACGGGACTGGTGTCTTCAGCTATATGAGGCTGGGTTCAGTGGAGGCTTCAGACAAGGACAAAGGCATTGGCATCCTCAACACTGTCATCAGCCCCATGCTGAACCCACTCATCTACAGCCTGAGGAACCCTGACGTGAAGGGCGCCCTGCAGAAGATGTTCATGAAGAGATAACTTCTAAGTGTGACTTATTTCTCCTAGACTTAATGAATGTCAAGTTTCCATTACTGTTTCCAGCAATTAATGTGATTAATGCAAATAGAGTGTTGCTTTGCTGCAATGAGTTCAGAGACTGACTGAGGATGGGAAGTACAATGAATAGTCTGATAGTGACCCCTTTCTTACATCATTTTTACAATGTACCATACCCTGTTCTAGGTAACTGGACTCTATTAGCTCATTTAGTCCTATCAACTTTATGAGGTAAATGCAGATTTATATATTACAGATTAGGAAATCAAATCTTGAAGAAGTTGAGTGGTTTCTCCTAAGTTACACAGCTACTGGGTGTCTCAGACATAGCTTCCAAATGTTTGAGCTGGAATTTTGCAATGGAAAGTCACATCTGAAATTATTGTCTCTCAAGAGTAATAAATCATTTCAGGTAGGAAGGGTATGTTAAGGGGAGATGGCCAATGAAAAGTTAATAGATAATACCAGTGGGATGAGAAAATTATTTAAGTAAATAAAAAAATGAATGAAGAAGTTTTTGTTTGTTTAATAAATTTGACTTGTCCCAAAGCAGTTGGTACAAGTTGATGAATTATTGAATATAAATTTCTAAAATGAATCAATAAAAACAAAGCAGATATAAAAACCCAGTTCTAAAAGGAAAGCTGTTACTGTTTAGAAAAACCTTAAAGATAAGGCAGAATATTTTCATGTTGGACTACCAACAATATAAACTAAATATAATTAAATTAATTAAAGAAAGAGGTTTGGCTTATATGAAAAAACACCCCTGATTGAATAAAGTATCTTGTTATCCCTGGCTTAAACAGGAAACCAGCACCCTTTCTTCACATTTCTGTAAAGAAAAGATAATTCATTTATTTAATTTATAGTTTCAAACAGCTATTCTACAATACAATAAAGTGCATACTTATTAGAAAGAGAAAATGCAAAAAGAATTGAATAAAATTGTCCATAGGTCCACCATTCTAAAATATTCATTATTTCCACATACAATTCAGCATGTAATTGTTAAAAATTTGGTTAATAATTTATATTTCTACAAAGCAGAATTGCTCTATACATAGACTGGCAGTCAAAAAAGGTTAAACAAATTGGGACTTACAATTACTAATTATTTCTATCTTAGCTAATATACTATGCTAAATATTAATATTTCACAGTTTGTTATTTTGAAAATAATCATTAGTAGTTACATATACCTATATTTAGAGTGTAGTGCTAGAAAAATATTTTTATATAAATACATACATATATCTCAGATGTTTGTATTTTTTTCTTACACATTTGGAAGTGTTCTTAACCTATTAATGAGGACATGAAGATAAAGCCATACATTCAAAGGTAAGTGGGCATCTGCCAAGTAGACCAAAGAGAAGGTAATCCAAGCAGAGCCCTTTAAGAGGAATGGTGGATTGTTAATTTTCTACCACTTTGTTTGAAACTCTGTATTGTCTGTACTGTTCTTTTGCTATTTTGTAAAAGGTTGTCTGTCTGTTAATGTTTTCCTCCTTTTATTTTTAAAATAAAAGAAGAAAGAGCAATGGTGGATTAAGAGATGGGTGCAGGGGGAGATGCAGGGAAGGGGAAATCCAAAAATGAATATGGCATACAACACTTTGAAGAAGTGAAGCAAGATTGAGAGCTAGGATATGGTAAGGTAGGCAGTGGAGAAACAATGATAAGGGAGGCTAGATATTTCTGAATTATGCTTAGAGATAACAGAGGTTGTGTGTTTATATGATTGTAGGCAAACACCAAAGAAAAGAAAGATGGTTAAGATGCTCAAGAACAAAATATGCTTGAAGGAGGGAGGTATAAAGAGATGTGAAAAATAAAACAATAATAACATATGTTTGATACTTGATCTTCTATGTAGTGATAAATTTTGTAACAGAAAGTACCTCATTAGTATTTATTGAAGGTAATACAGTAGAATGTAATAACAAAATACTGAGTTCCTGATCATTGCTCCCTCTTCATGATTTCCTTTATTAAAAAATAATTATTAAAATAATAAATAATAATTTGAAACTGATATCTGAGATGTGAATTATGTCTAGTCTCTATACATGCCTCAGTCAAGTTTACACAGGTTATGACAAAGCCTACAGATTTAGTGTTTACCGAGAGAAATTTTAAGCATTGGAAAGCAAGATTACCTTGTCATAGGTTGATATGGTTTAAATCTATATAGATAGAGTCTGTCTGTCTATCTATCTATCTATCTATCTATCTATCTATCTATCATCTGTTATCTATCTATCCATCCATCTATCCTTTTCACTTATTAATTCACTCAACAAGTGTTTACTGATATTGTGCTAGATGTCAAGCACTGTATTGGACAATCAAGTACAGAGAGAAAAACTCAGACTCTATCCTTTTTATAGGTTACATTTGGGAGTTCCCCCAAAACTTCATGAGCTCAAAGTGGGGCTTTTTGAAGGTGATTAAATCACTGGTACCTCTGCTCATGTATGGATTGATCTGTTGATGAGCTCAGAACTAAAGTGTTGCTAGGAAGCAGGGTTTATTAGGAGATTCATGTCCCTGGGAGCATGACCTGGAAGGGGATAGCTCCCTCCCTGACACCTCTCTTCTCTCTCTGCTTCCTTAACATCATCACATGAGCAGTTTTTCTCTACCCAGGTCCTTCCACCATGCCTTTGTTGTCTTGGAGCCAGATGACCACAGACTGAAAATATAAGCCCAAATAAACTTTCCCTTCTATAAACTGTGGTTGTCAGTTATTATGTCTCACCAACTAGATAGTGACTAACACAGATTCTGGTACTCGAGAAGTGAAGTTGTTGGAATGACTACTTGATCATGATGTTCAGAAGCTTATTTAAGTGGTTAGCCACAGGAGATTGGAAAGATTGAAGATGCTGGTTAGAGAAGCCCTATGTGCTGTACACTGTGCTCAATGGGAGATTCTGGTCAGAGATCAGAGCACCAGAATGATGATAGAATTACAGGCTCAGAAGGTTTCAGTTGGCAACAAAGACTTAATTGGTAGCTGGACCCTAGACCACGTGTGCTACATTCTGACAGAAAAGTTTGTCTCTATTTTGTCCATGTCTGAGACTTTTTGGGAGACTGACATTAATGGCAGAAGGCTAATGAATCTGGCAATGGAAATTTCAAGGCAGCTCAGTGTTCAGTATGTAGTATGAATACTTCTGGCAGCTTTTAACCCGGTTTATACTAACCATCAGATGCAGAAAATTCATTTGAAAAGTGTAAAGCATTCTCAGGATTGGGACCTTAGAAAGCTTGGTTGCTGAAAAGATTAACATTATGAGGAAGCCAAGTGTTATGCATCAGAAAAAAATGGAAAGATGGCTTGAGGGCATCTCAGGAATCAGCAGAACCCCACCCTTCACAGGCTTCAAGGTGTAGAAGTGAAAAAATTTTTCTGTGAGAAGAGACCCTCAGGGAGTCTGGCTCATTTAGGACCAAGTGGGAAAGTTTCCTGGAGTTCAGCCATCCAGGTACTCTGTGACATCTGCAGCCATGTTCCAGGGTTATGGCTACAGCTTGAGCTAGTAGCAGACCTTGGCATCATCCATATGGTGCAGGTTTTGTGAGTATAAAGAATGGGAAAGTTGTGAGGGAGGCTTCTACTCAGATAACAGAAGGTGTGGGAGGGCAGGCAATGTGTTCCTGAGAGGGCAGTGCACGAAACTGTGACAGTGAAGCTGAAAGTGGAAGCCCAAGGAATTTAGAGAAGCCAGAAATGTGAAATATCTGAAAAAAGCTGCAGGCAGTGGGGAAAGCCACCTCAAGAAATGCCATGAGTGCTTCAACTGGCAATGCTGTAGGGGTAGATCTGCCCAAGCTTTTTAGATTTTCCATCTTGCCACAACCTGCCTCAGGTGCTAGACATGGAGCCATGGGATTTGATGTTTACTCTGCTGGGTTTTAGTCTTGTTTTGTCCAATTTCTTTCTATCCACTTATTTCTTTATTTTGGGATGGGAGTGTTTATGCTGTACTATTGTATGTCAGTAGTGTTTAAATTTATTTTTAAGGGGCACACTGTTAATAATTAGCTTTAAGTCTTGCATGTGGAGTTTTCAGCAATACTGGAGCCATTAAAACTTTGGTGACTCTCAGAGATAGGTTAAATACATTGCTCATAAAGACATGCAATAGAGTTTTTTTGGGGCAAGTGGTAGAATGTCATGGTTTAGATCTGAAATGTTCCTGCAAAACGTCATGCGTTCAGAGGTAGAGCTTTGGGTAGGTGATTGGATGATGGAGGACTGTACTTATCAGTGGATTGATCTACTGATGAATTCAGAGTGAACTGTGCTGTTAGGAAGTGAGGTCTGATAGAAAGACGTGGGTCACTTGGGGGTATCACATGGAAGGGTGTATCTCCATTCTTGATTCCTTCCATCTTGCTCTGCTTCCTACTTGCCATGATATGAGTAGCATTCTCCACTCAGGCCCTTTCACCATGCTGCTTATACCTTGGAGCTGGCTGAGCATCCAAGGACTGAGACTTCTGAGACTGTGAACCAAAATAAACCTCTCCTCTTTGAAGTTGTGGGTATATGTATGGTGTCTCAGCAGTGAAGAAAATGGTAAGACGATACTCAAAGAATTTAGTCTGCTGTGCAAAATGTTGTACTAATGTCACTTATTATTATGTAATCATTTTCTTTTTTGTTTTAAAGAGAAAAGAACAAAAACAAAATAACAGAAACAAAACAACACAAAAACTGCAAAAATGATAAAGAATTTCAAAATAGGATGGTAGGAAATCAACAGTGGTTACTGTATTACTTATTGTTATCTTCAAAGTAGTTGCTCAGATTATCAGATATGGGTATACAAGAAATATCAAACAATTAAACATTAACTGTTCCTTTCAATAAACCAGTGGAAATTAATAGTACCATTATCTTAGCTATCGTGTATATGTACATATATTTTTTTCTTTCCTTCTTTCTTTCCTTTCTCTTTTTCTCAGTTGTTCTTTCCTGTTGAGCAGTTTTTTCCCTTTCACAACATCTATTGTACCTGTCAGATTTTATTTACTCTTTGAGGTTCTTACACTAGGGAGACAATATGGTGTTCACACATGCAGGTCTGATTTATTTCACTTATGAATATGGTCTGTAGTTGCATCCATTTACCTATAAAAGTCTTATCTTTCTTTATGGCTGAGCAATACTCCATTGTATAAAAATACCACATCTTTTTTATCCACACCCCAGTTGATGGGCATTTGGGTTGTTTCCAAGATTTTGCTAGGACAAATTGTGCTGTTATAAACATGAGTGCACATATGTCACTGTGGTATGATGTTTTTAATTCTTCTGAGAAAATACCCAGAAAGGGAATGGCTGGGTTAAATTGGACCTCTAATTCTGATATTTTGAGGAATCTCTAGACTGATTTCCAAAGTGATTGCATCAGTCTACATTGCCACCAACAGTGAAGAAGTTTTCCTTTTTCCCCACAGCCCCTCTAGCATTTGTTGTTGGTTGATTTCTTGATGGTAGCCGTTCTTACTGAGGTGAGATGCAATTTCCGTGTTGTTTTAATTTGTATTTCTCAAATGACTGATGATGTTGAACATTTTCTCATGTATTTATTTGCCATTTGTATTTATTCATCTGAGAAGTGCATATTCATTTCAGATGCCAATGTTTGGATTGGGTATTTGAATTTGAGGGTCTGAATTTTTTTCACTTCTTTATATATTCTAGATATAAGTCCTTTGTCTGAGGAATAGTTAGATAAAATGTTTTCCCACTTTGTGGGCTGTTGGTGATTTCTTTTGAAGTACAAAAGCTTTATAGTAGGATGAGATCCCAGTAGTTGATTCTTTGAAGTGTTCCCCGTGCAGTTTGTGTTTTGTTCATGAAGACTGTGCCTACTCCTATGTCTTCAAAGTATTTACCTATTTTCTCTTCCAGTAGATTTAGTGTTTCTGCTTTACTATTTAGATCTTTAATCCATTTTGACCTTAGTTTAGTGCATGAGATAAACATGGGTCTAATTTTAGTCTTTGGCATGTAGAGAGATGGTTTTTCTAGCACCTTTTATTAAAGAGGCTATCTTTCTTCCAGTGAACATGTTTGGCCCCTTTGTCAAAGATAATGTGGCTGAGTGTGTTTGTAGCTGTGTCTACATCTTCTAATCTGCTCCACTGATCCTCAGGTCTATTTTTTTCCAGTACCATGCTGATTTTATCACAATAGCTTTGTAGTATAATTTCAAGTCAGGAATTGTGGTGCCTCCTGACTTGTCTTTGTTGCCCAGGATTACCTTTGCTATTCTGGGTCTCTTCTAGTTCCAGATGAATTTTAGGAGAGTTTTTTTTCTAGTTCTATGATGTATGTTAATGGTATTTTGAGCGGGATTGCATTAAATCAGTATAACAATTTTGGAAGCATGGCCATTTTCACTTTGTTGGTTCTTCCTATCCATTAGCAAGGGATATCTTTCCATTTTCTGATGTCCTGTTAAATCTCCTTTTCAGAATACTAAAATTTTTAACACATAAATCTCTTACTTCCTTTGTTAGATTGATTCCTAAGTATTTCATTTTTTGGATGCTATTATGAAGGGTAATTTCTAATTTCTCTCTCAGTATGCTTTTTGTTTGTGCAGAGGAATGCTATTGATTTTTGAATATTGACTTTGTATCCAGCCACAAAAAGGAATTTGGTTATTAACTCTAAGAGTCTTTTGGTGGAGTTTTTGGGGTCTTCTATATAGAGTATCATGTCATCTGCAAATAATGGTAATTTCACTTCTTCCTTTCCTATCCTTATTCCTTTTATTTCTGTCTCTTGTCTAATTGCTCTGGCTGGTGTTTCCAGAACTATGTTGAAAAGAAATGATGATGCTGGACATCCTGTCTTGCTCCTGATTTTAGAGTGGAAGCTTTCAGTTTTTGTCCATTTAGTATGATGTTGGCTGTTGGTTTGTCATAGATGGTTGACATCTTGACATCTGGAAGATGTTTCCAAGGTCTATTAGGATATTTTAAATAATTTTGAATGAATTTGTATAGAGTCATTAAAACAGTTTGAAGTGCATTCTACTAGGAAATAATTTTTAAATAAGACATGAAGATAGGCTGGAGCAGCAGAAGTGACCAACTTTCCCTACCTGTACTACAATCATCGCATCAAAAAATAAACAAGTGACGTTTTCTCCTGTGGGATGGTGCATAGAAAAGGAATCCCTAGGTAGAGAGGTGTAAAGATCTCCTGAAAGCCAAAGGGAGAATATGGTCACTGAGAAAATTCCTCCAGTTATTCACATCCTTTCCTGTTATGGTTTGAACGCTAAATGTCCCCCAAAGGCCCATGTGTCAAAGGCCCAGGTGCCCAAGTCAGAAGACAGTGGCAGGAACTTCGCCACTGAGCTAAATCCCCAGCCCAACAGTGGAAGCTTTGCTAACTTGTCAGGTGCACTGGTGTGGCCTCAAAGACTGTGGCACTCTGGTGTCTTTCTCTTCCTCTTTTCTTCCTGCCTGATGTGAGGCAAGTGGTTTTGCTTTGCCATGTGCTCCCTGCCATTGAAATCAGACCCTGAAAGAATCCAAAAGCAATGAGACCACTTGACCATGAAGTGAAACCGTATGCTAATCTTTTTTTAAGCATTTTACCTCAAGTATGTGTTCTAATAAAATGGTTTTTAAGCAAGCTGTATCTACTGTCATTGTCAAAATCTGGCCAACTGTAGGGTTCTGCTGAACATTATATCGAGCTCATTTGTTTCCACCATCTTGTCTCCTAGCAGACAACTGCCTCCCACCTGGCATGAACTATCCCATCAAGGCACCTTTAACAGCCTCTGAGCCTTGTGCTCCTCTCCAGTTCAGTGCTGTCTACATTTCCCATTCATTCCTTGTAGCAGTGTCTGCTCTGTGTTACCCCATCCTCCAAAGGCCACTAGTTTCTGTCTGATCACTGCTATTTTAAATCCAATCTTTGTCAGGTGTGGAATGTCCTCTTTTCTTCCCTCTGATCTCACTTCTCAATTTTTTGTCTCTTAACTGCAGCTTCAATTAGGGGACACATGCATCCTTTTGCTTGGAGTCACTGATCTTAAGTGACTCTGAAAGACCTTGCCTCACATAGCAAGTAATCATCATAATAATCTCTGTTGCTCTTGTAGCTCTTCTGTTCTCTCCACCTATATCATAGGATCCATAAGGACAGGGTCTATGTCTTATACTGTGTCTTTGAGACACACCTGGCATAGTGTTGAGTAGATATCAGATGTTCAGTCTCATGAATTAATAGCTCACAGAATGGCCTATGAAAATAAATCTGTCTCCTACATAGATGTCAGCAGTGCCTCTAAATGTAAAATATCCTATAAGTCCCATCATTAGAACTGCAGAAAGAGATAAAGGGGAAACTGTTTAAAAAAGAAAATTTCATCTCACTCGATAAAGACAATCATTTCATTTTGCATAATAAGGACTTACTTTCCTGATTTTTTGTACCAACCGTCATATCATTTTTCCTCAAAAATAAGAAAATTTGTTGAAGAAAATACCAAAGAAGGATACAGCCTTCTTGCAAAGCATTAAAGAGGGTATTTAATTGGTAACAGCTAGCACAGAGCACTAGAATGGGAATCTTACAACTTTCCAAGACTGGGAGTTCATGTAAACATTATATATAGCAAACATATGCTATACAAACATTTTTTAAAAGATTGATAAGCACTCTTGGGGATTTAATGAGCTCACATATCCAAAGAAATCACATAGACTCTTGCCTGGCATGCATTTATCAGTATACAAGTCTAAGCTTAAAGAAATCTCAAAACAAAAATAGATAAAGAATTGTAAATTATCCAGGGTTTATCTTCCTTTACTTTTTGTTCTAACGTGAATAGCTTTTTAACTGTGCTATGCAAATGTGAATAACTGTGTTTCATAATTTTAATAAAAACATGTCTTAAAAAATAGCTTCATGTATTGATATGAAATGATCCATAGCATCCTGCTCATTTACAAAGTTATGTAATGTGACATACATATGAATGAAGAACATATTAGAAGATGTTTCCAACACCATGGACCATGGCTATCTCCACGGATGAGAATAGGACTGAGGAGGGCAATGGGAAATGGAGAAGGACTTCTGTTTTTACTCCATTTACTCTGACATTATTGACATTTTTGTTGAGTTGTGCAACTATAAAAAATAAAATTCACAGATTTTGAAAAGTGCTAATGGTGAAAGTGTGGGGGTGGGTTAAGGTGAGTTGAGTACAGTGTATTCTCTCCAGCCTTTAAAGTGTCTGCTGTCATTTTCATCTTTAAGAAAATGGGTATGCTGGTCTCTCTATCCAAAATAAGATCACCACCAGGATCCAGGGACCTGGAAGACACAAGAAGTAATCATCTTCTCCATCTGTTCTGAGTTAACCAAGTCAAACTATCCTAGCCTTAAGAGTATAACCATAGCAGATCTTCTCATCCTTTATTACCAGTGTGTGTGTGTGTGTGTGTGCCCACACATGCACATTTTTCCAAAGGGTAGACATGATGTCTTCTATTTTGAACTTCTTAAGATGGGTGTACACACAGTTAGATATCACAGCCAACATCTTAGTGTCTGGGATGAAAATAAAAATTAGGATCCCACATGCATTTCAGATTCCTCTGGAAATAGAATCTTTACAGACTCAGAGATTCGTGGACAGCTTTCTGGGTATAAGACCTATAGTTAGCCTTCAAGGATGAAATTTTCTGGGTTAACAGAGTGTGAAAAATGTAAACTTTCCAGGGAGAAAATACAACCTTTGAAATGTGAGGGGAAGTTTTTCTATGTGGGCAACTCACCTTTTACCATGACATTATTAAGTTAGTGGGGATGCTTTAGTAATGAGCAAATAATGTTAAACATTGCACTTGATGCATCCAGTCATAGTCGGGAATTACTAAAAGTAGGTTGGTCCTGGTCTAGAAGATGCTCTAAATTTTAATCTGCATGGATAATGTTGGAAACATGAGGATGGAAAATATTCAGGGTCAGGATGGCACAGGATCTGCATTGTCTGTAGAAAGGCATTTGTTGGAGACTAGAAGAGAGGTGATGGCTGAGGATGGTAAAGTGAGCTGTGATATGAGGTAACTGTGAGAGGATGGGGAGGACATTTATTTAGAGGTAAAATAGGAGCAGATCTGTCCTGGGTTCCACCAAGCTCTCAACCTCATGCTGCAGGCAATGCTAGAGAGTCATGAGTCAGCAATCCTCTCCTCTCTCTTTCTACCCTAAATGATGAGTTGGAATAAATGAAAAATCCTAAATCTCAACTCTTTTCCTAACACTGTGTGATTTTCTAGACTGAAAGACTTTTGAGATTCATTGCAACTCTGTAAAATGCTGACAAAAATAATGCTGATTTGTAAGTGCTTAAAGCACATTTTTTTTAAAAGAATGAATTTTATCATATTTATGAAAGTTAAACTTAAGAACAGTTTTAGAAAGTTAGAAACATTTTAAAGGTGCTAGGGATCATGATGTGTTTAGCTAAAACAGTTCTCCCTAGAAGGTACTAATTTCTAAGGCCTCCAAGGGATAATGATGTGAGTGAGAAAAATCCCAAGGTGGAAATGATGTCAACTAAGTTGTTTGTCTCTTTGTCTATTTGTCATTTATAAACTCTTCACTCTGGGGATCATTAGTCCGGCAAGACTGTACCTCCTCTAAGCCCAAGAAGTGCCTGTCCTCTTAACTGGGTGAGTGCCAATCCAAGACCTCTTGCTTCAGGCTTACAACTTGATTTCCATATATGCAAAGTTCACCCTTTGGCCCTGGAAAAGCTTTTCTCTGCCACCCTAGAAGTTCTAGTGAGACTTGGTTGCTTGGCCATGAGAGAATGGAGGAAGGGAAGAGGCAGAAAAGGCTGAATTTTTAAACCCCATGAACTGGAAAGATGGCCAGGCTGGGGTAAAGTGATTCAGTCAAGGGGATGTCAGATTAAAGAAGGGAAAATAAGCTTTAGAAATACTGAGTTTCAGGTAATGGTAAGAACATGTCCATGCATAAAAGGGAGATCCTGTGATGGTGGTTCCCCATGCTGCTTCTGAGGACAGTGTTCATGGGGAGGTATCTTCTTTTACTCATAGCTTTTGCCCTCAAGGATCTCCCACTCCAGCCTTTTCCTCTGTGAGTTAGGCTTCTTGTGAGTGACCTAGTACTTATCTTTCAGCCAGAGATGGAGACAGATCCCTGTGAATTTAACTACAATGACACTTTGGTGCTGAAGAAGCACCATGTAAGTGACCATGGTAATGGGTTGTCACGGGCTCTTATCTGGTCACCAGGACCATGAGAGTACATGGCTTAGACGATCTATAGTGAGAGTCAGGAGACGAAAGATGGAAGAACTAAAGCTCCAATTCTTGAAAGCATGCATCTGGGTACCCAGTGAGGCAACTGTTATCCACACAACCAACTGGGAGCTTGGGCTTTAAAAACTTCACCCTGCTCAAATCACTTCTTACATTCTTCTTATTTAGTAAAATATCCATACTTGAGAGCTCGTGTTTCCTAGAGTCTGGGTGGCAAAATGCAATGCAGCCCACTATTTATAAAATTTAAAAAGTTGGTAGTCACCAACTCTGGAACTGGAAATGTCTTCTATGATGTGTCTTTAGTTAACTTCACTGTTTTTCATCGCATTTCACCTATTTCTGAAAAATTCAGACCAAGGCTCATAGTTTCACAAAATAATCCTTTAATGTTGGACTACAGTGGAAATCTCAGTGTTGCCATCACTTAGAGCTGGCCCTTCATATTTGTGGTTTCCATGGATACAACCAAGCAGGGATTAAAAATATTTAGGGAGACTTGTGCCTGTATCAAACATGTATATATTGTTTCCTGCCATTAGTCCCTAAACAATACAGAATAACAACTATTTGCATAGCAAGTATATTTAATAAGTATTATGGGTATTCTAGAGATGGTTTATGTTATGGAAGGATGTACCCAGGTTTTATGCATACTCTATGCCATGCCATGCCACATACAGGACTGGGACATCTGAAGGGATTGGTACCTAAAGAGTTCTGGGATCAGTGCCCTAGAGATACCAAGGAATAACTGTTCGATGACATATGTTTGTGAATGTTGTAAGAATAGAGTTTGGAGCTGGGGAACTGTGCCTTCCCTTTACTCTGAGGCTTATTTTTCATCCTTTAGGATCTTATATACCCAGACTACAGCCATGCCATCATGTGCACAGTTGTAGGTTCCTTTCTGGAACTTTGGCTTCACAAAAATCATCTTTGCCTCTAACTTTTAAATGTGCTTTGTTCCTCATTTGTGTATAACATTTTGCTTCCCAAACTGAAGAATTTTATATCAATTCTTCTATCTCTGAATCTTTCCAGTGTGATTGTTCTTACTCATTAGGAGTAAGATTTATCAAGTCTTTTCCTATTATGCCTCAATCTTAAACAATTTTCCCATTAATTGTATGTGTCCTGACATCCTGGCCTCTCCTGGATACTGCTATGCTTGGAGGTTGTTATCAAGACCTCACTTGCTTTTTGTCACCTTTGGCATCTTTGAACGTTTCTCAGTCTGCTGCTGGTGGAAGAGAGACATGCAATTGAGAGCCTCAGGAAATGTTTCTTTTGTGACTACATTTGTTCTGCTGAGCCTAACAGATTCTCCAGCCCTACAACCTATCCTCTTTGTCATCTTCCTTCTAGCTTATGTAGCTACTATTGGTGGCAACTTCAGCATCCTTGCTGCCATCCTCACTGAACCCAAACTCCACACCCCCATGTACTTCTTCCTGGGGAACTTGTCTCTGCTGGATGTTGGGTGTATCACTGTCACAGTCCCTGCCATGTTGAGGCAATTCCTATTCAATGACAGAAGCATCTCCTATAGAGCCTGCCTCTCACAGCTTTTCTTCTTCCACCTCCTGGCTGGGGCAGACTGCTTCCTGCTGACTGTCATGGCCTATGACCGCTACCTGGCCATCTGCCACCCACTCACCTACAGCACCCGCATGAGCTGGGAAATCCAGAAAGCCTCAGTGGGCATGTCATGTGCCTGTGCCCTCATGAATGCACTGGCCCACACTGTTGCTTTGTCTATGCTGAAATTCTGTGGCCCCAATGTGATTAATCACTTCTACTGTGACCTTCCTCAGCTTTTCCAGCTCTCCTGCTCCAGCACCCAACTTAATGAGAAGTTGCTCTTTATAGCAGCAGCCTTTATGGCTGTGACACCATTAGTACTTATCACTGTGTCCTATGCCCATGTGGTAGCTGCAGTCCTGAGAATCCACTCTGCTGAAGGCAGGAAGAAGGCCTTCTCCACATGCGGCTCCCACCTCACTGTGGTGGGCATCTTCTATGGGACTGGTGTCTTCAACTACATGAGGCTGGGTTCAGTGGAAGCTTCAGACAAGGACAAAGGCATTGGCATCTTCAACACTGTCATCAGCCCCATGCTGAACCCACTCATCTACAGCCTGAGGAACCCTGATGTAAAAGGTGCCCTGTGGAGGATGTTTACAGTGAAGTAACTCCTAAGTGTGATTCATTTCTCCTGGCCTTCATGAGTGCAATGGCTCCATACTGCTTCCAAGAATTATTGCAATTAATGCAAGTAGAGTATTTATTTGTTGCAGTGGAATAAAAAATTGACAGGACTGAAAGTACAATAAATAGAATGATACCTATATGTTACCTTGTGATTAACATGTGTAGGGTGCTGTTCTATGTGACTGCCCCTTCTATTAGCTCATTTAATCTTAATAAATATATGAGGTAAATAGAGATTTACAAATTGTGGTTTAGGAAACTGAACTTTGGAGAGGTTCAGTCACTTGCCCAAAGTTCCATAGCTGGTGAATATCAGAGCTTATATTTAAACCTAGGTACAAACTACATCTGAAAATATTTCCCCTCTATAGTACTAAATCATTCTGAGGAGGATGGATGTTTTAAGCAGAAGCAATGAGATGGGCAATCAAGAGTTAAAAAAGAAAAGTAATAACAATGTGATGGGAAATATATTTAAGTAAGTACAAATATGAATGGAGAATGATTTGTTCCAAAGCAGCAGGTACAGGCTGAGGGAACTGCTGGGTATCATTTTAGAAATAAAAGAATACAAAAGAGAACCCAGTTTTGAGAGAACAGGCACTGTTTAGAAAGGCCTATAAAGATGAGACAGAGTATCTTCATATTGGGCCACCAACAACATAAAATAAAGGTAATAAAGTTAATTATGGAGGCAGGTTTACCTCTTATGTGAAAATTTCACTGACTGAATGGAGAACTTCGCTACTTTAGCATAAACATGAAACCAGACAGTTCTTTTTTTGGTGTAAGAATAATGATACTTCATGTACTCAATATCCAGGTCTAAACAGATGTTTCTATAACACAATAAAATGCATGATTATTAAAAATTGGAAAGTATGAAAGATTAAAATAAAAGTCACCCATAATTTCATCATTGGAAGAAGAACATCAGAGACACTTAGCATATAATTTATTAATAATACATATTGACAAAAATAAGAATTATTTTATATGTAGACCAGCAATCAACAAAAATTGAATAAATTAATACTTGCAATTACCGATTACCTATGTGTTGGTTAATGAAAAAAGCCAACTATTAAAATTTAGCGCTTAAGTTGAAATTAATTGTGAGCAAAGGTATGTGTATATATATATATATATATATATATAGCTACAGAAATATTTTTATACAAGCATGTATATGTCTACAATGTTTGTATCTTTTCTTATACATATGGAAGTGCTCAGAATTTATTAATGAGGAAATGAATTGTGAGCCATGCAATGGAAGGTGAGTTGGCATCTGCCAAGTAGAACAGAGAGGAAGTCACCAAGCAGTGTGTAGCCTTGTCACGAACACTCTGAGAGCATTGGTGGAGTAGGAGCTAGATGTAGAGGGAGTTGCAGGGAAGGAGAAGTAAAAAAATGCAGATGGCAGATTAAGAAAACTCTGGAGAAGTGAAGCAAGATTGAAAAGCAGGACATGGTAAGGTAGCCAATGGTGAAACAATAATAAGGGTGACCGGATATTTTGTAATTCTGTTTAGAGATGACAGCAACTGTATGTTTATATGACTGCCAGCAAACAGCAGCAAAAGGGGAGTTGGTTAAGATGCTCAAGATCAAAGAGTTTCTTGAAAGAGTGAGGTGCTAAGAAATGTGAAAAAATGGTAATAACAGAGATACTTGATGTTAGATCTTCTATGTAGTGACATATTTTTAAAGAGAAAGTACTCATTAAAGTATTTACTGAAGGTAACATTATAGAATATAATAACTAAGTTCAAGGTTCTAGGTAATTGTTATCTCTCAGTTATTTCCTTTGTTAATAAATAATTATGTTTAACAACCTTCTCTTTGGATTGTGAAAATGTCTACTCACCACACCTTCCCTGATTGAATTTGCCAGCTTATTATAAAGCCCAAAGATCTTATGGTCACCTACCTAGAAAAAGTTCAAGCACTGAAAACCAAGGTTACTTTGTAACATTCATATAAGGCTTAAGCCTATCTGTCTATCATCTATCTATCTATCTACTCAATCTTTTCATTTACTCATTCATCCAACAAATGCTCACAGAGATTCTACTAAATACTAAGTACTGTACTGGACAATAAGGTACAGTGAGAAAAGCTCAGTCTCTGCACTCAAAGAATTCAGACTGCTGTAGCAAAGTGCCACAGTAATGCTACTTATTATTACATAATACTTTTCATTACAGGGGCTGGGGATTTAGCTCAGCGGCAAAGCGCCTGCCTGGCAAGCGCAAGGTCGTGAGTTCGGTTCCCGGTACCGGAGAAAAACCAAAAAAAAAAAAAACCAAAAAAAACCACTTTTCATTACAGACATATTTCAGTACTATTTTTAGAGACACACTTCTTTCATGGTGGCTGTATGAAAAATGAAAAAATACCATGGTGTTAAGCATATACTAATACCACTAAATGTAGTAATATTTCCAAGCATGCAAAGAATGCTTCCCATTTGACAAAAACTTTCATGTCTAGCATCTGACTTGATTTTCAAGACAACCATGTGGCCTACAGTGGAGGTATCACTATTATTTTTTATTTTAAACATGAAAATTTGAAGTGTAATAGGACTCAGTTGTTTATGCTTAAGATCACAGTATCAGAACAAACTGTAGACAGGTGAAAGATGTTTCATTTAATGTTTTAGATAATTCTGAATGAATTTGTGTAGAGTCATTCAAACTTAGCAATACTTTCTACTAGAAAACACGATCACATTCTTTAATAAGATATGAAGCATCCATTTATAACCTAGAACCAAATTATAAACTTAATGGTAAAACTCTAGGAGTAGCTGCTATATTTTCAAGGCCAAAGCAAAGTACCCGCTATAGTTATTGTTATTTCAGTAGTGTCAGAATTTTTGCTACTTTTAGTAAGACATGCTGAATAATCTCATTCACTTTAATGATTTTATCTGCCATGAAGACTCCTTATTTCCAAATTTCAGATGTAAATATTGCATAGTTTAATAGACCTTTATACATGCATTGCGCATCATACGTATGTTAAACTCATCTTCCT
Organism: Chinchilla lanigera; assembly: GCF_000276665.1. Lineage (NCBI taxonomy): Eukaryota > Metazoa > Chordata > Mammalia > Rodentia > Chinchillidae > Chinchilla > Chinchilla lanigera. The sequence continues at coordinate 124,422 of NW_004955481.1, read as the reverse complement.
CTCAGACTTGCTGTTCTAATATCTGTTCATTTAGACACCATAATTTATACACTCAATAATTAAAACTGGAGTTCATATTTCTTTGACTTACTTAGCATACTTAACAATTCAGGCAGCATGCATCTGTGAACCAATAAAAATGAACTAGAATCCAGTTGTGTGGTGCACACCTGTAATCCCAGCACTAGGGAGGCAGGAGGAGGAGGATCATTGGTGAGCACAGCCTAGGCAATTTAGCAAAACCTTGCCTCAAAATAAAAACTGAAAAGGACTGGGAATGTAGCTCAAGGGTAGCACATGACTGGCTTCTAACCACCATGTAGAAGACCACCTGGATGACTTTCCTTGAAATAAGAGCAGTTATCTCCATTTTAGTTAAATCTGGCCCTATTTCCACGTATTGATATGTACAGTGCTTGCTAGGACTTTTCTTTATCCCTTCAATTGGCTTTAAGCAATGCAAATTGATCCAACTGAGGTGCTGATGTGTAGTCTTTGAAGCAAGGTGACAGAGCAGTGTTTCCCCAACCCTGCAGCTCCCAAAAAACATGTCTGAGCTGAGGCAGAATGGAGAGCTGTGCTCCACGCTGTCAGCTGGGATTGAGCCTCGAATTAAGAGGCTATGACTTCTCAGAGTTTGAAAGATTACCCAGCAGAGCTGAAGCACCAATCCTAAAACATCACATACTACCTCAACTGTGTCATGCAGATTACTCTTTCTGATTATCCTTCTCTGTGTATATTGCAGAGGTGATTTCAGGAATTCCACCTAGCCCAGCTCATGACACTCATGTGCTTCTTACCATTCTCACAGTCATTCATCCTCAAGCTACTCCCTTCTTCACAAATTAATAAAATCTGGGATCGATCCTGGGTCAAGGTCTTTGTTCTAGATAGCCATCATCATAACCTGACTCAGGACGCCCTTGGTTCCCCACCATTTTGGATATGTCATTGTGTCTTTATTTAAGCCATGGGTTTCACTGGGAGTGGTAGATTGAAATTAACTTAATAGAATTCCAATAACTTTTCCATGGGATTACAAATATAAACTTCCCAGACCAAGAAGGGCTCTCTTACTCCTGCACTAAACAGACAAACAAAAACAAATGAAAAGCATCCATAGGTATTAATGTACTGACACTTGTTTTTTCTCATTCTCTGTTTGTTGTCTCTGTGATAACATTTCCATGTGGCTCTAAACATTCTTACTCTGAAATTTGTCTCCTTTCTGGCTTTGATCCTTAAAATTGGTGCTTAGCCTTGGTCTTTAGTGATAGAACCTCAGGTTTCCCCTTTTCTTTTGCACACTTAGGTCCCTTCTCAAGAAACAGCAACTTGCAATGACTGCAAGGAGTTGCTTATTTTTCAGGGCTCAGGGATTCCAATATGGTGACTGTGAACCACCTCGAACAGCCAAGTGCTTCAGAAATAGTGCTAAGTAGGCCTCTTGGAAGAAAGGGTGTGGATCAGGCTGAGATATAACATGTCTTATTGTGAATCTGTACAAGGCATCCCCACGTGGGTAAGAAATATATGTAGCTACCATCTTTCCCTTGATCAAAGTACAAGAAACTTCATGATGTCACCAGTGTGTTACTCAGTGGTCAACTAGGAAATCATTAGCATATCATCCCTCAATGCATCTAAACACTATACTTATTAGTCTTCCATATTTCTATAAAACACTTCTTTTACCTGTTTCTTTCACATATTTTCCCCATCATGACCATTTATTATTCCCCATCCCCATTTTCCTCAATCATGACCAGGAAAATTGCCTATAGATGTGTGTCTAATAGAAAGTTGAAGAGTTGCTTACACTTTAAAAGTATATTACTAAAGTTGTGTGATTGATAATTCCATATGCTACCTCTCTGAGTCTGACTACAGAATAAGTCTTTGGTCATCTTTGACTAGTTCTTGAGTCTCTCTCTCTCCTCTCCTCTCCCATCCCCTCCCCTCCCTTCCTCTCCTCTCCTCTCCTCTCCTCTCTTCTCCTCTCTTTCCCTACCTCTCTTTTCTCTCTCTCTCTCTCCCTTCCTCCCTCTCCCTCTCCCTCTCCCTCCCTCCTCTCTCCTAAGAGAAGAAACAGTGAAAAGGCAGTGATCTGCAAAGTCAGGAATAAACTCTTCTCATGCTGGTGTCTGGTTCTCATATTTCCTCCAGTAAAACCCTGAGAAAATAAATTTGTATTGTGTGTTGTTTGATCTACTCAGTCCTATGGTATTTTGTTATGGTAACACAGGAAGACTAAAATAATAAGGAAATGAAAAGGATTTGGGGACAAGCATGAAGAAATCATATTGAGATTCAAGTGGTATAGATGCCTAAGTGGAAATACTGAATAAGGCGATGGACATAAGAGCCTTGAAAAGTCCAGATGCAGATAAATATTTGGTGGACAACAAAATACAGGTATCAGTTAATGTCATCAACTCATATGCCATCACTTAGAAAAAGTAATTTAAGAAAGCTAAGGGCCACCGTTCAAAGCTTAGTCTTCATAAGTGAACTAGCAGCTTAAAAAATAATAGTAAGAGTTCCATTTGGGTTATAGAAAGAGAAAGAGATGTAATACTGACAGAAAAGCCTGGAAAGACTACAAAATCACACATTTATTGATTAACTAAAAAACTAGGATTACATGATAATAAGATGAACTGTGTCTTTTAAAATAAACCACACCAAGTAAAGAGGGTACACATGAATGATTTCACCTTTGACCAAATATGGATGAGGTAGCTGCCATAAAAGTGTCTAGACTGTTAACCAACTCTTTAAGTGTGGACTAGCATGATAATTAGAATCCCTGTGAGCTCTAGACATGGGAAAGTCCATATTCACTCACCAGCTCTTTTCCATGGACCACCTACAGCACTTCATGAGAAAGATTTGGGGTAGGAATGATAAGTAAGAGAACCCCACCCCGCATTAGGCAGATACAAGAATCTTTTCTTCTTTTAAGTGAAGCAAAATGTGTTCACCCCATAAGATGGGGAAGAAAACTTTCTCTTCCTTTGGGTCCAGAGAAAATACTCATGGCTTCTTGGGGAGAAGTAGTAGTAAACCCCCTATTGTTGGTGGAATGGTGGAACACTAACTAGTTCCAGGCGACTGCTTTGGGAAAACAGAGATGTGTTGCCCCCGGGAGAGGGAGAAACTCATTCCCTCTCAAGAGCTCTACCCAAGATCCCATGTCTATAGGGCTCAAAGTTTTCCTTCTAGTGAAGAAGTTATAATGTAAGGGCACACTTACAGAATAGCAGACTTGTAGGCATATTATAGCAAAAGTTAAAAATCAATTAGAGGCCTGTGACCACAGGCTCTTGCTGCCTGCCATGTAGCTAGCTTGCTAAATTCAGCTAAAGCTTTGACTATCTAGACCCAGCTGCAATCCTTCAACAATGTGACAGGTCAAGCTGACTGTGTTTCCTTTAGTTAAAAGAATATGCATTGATTCCAACTTGCTTGAAGGATATCATGTTTGAGGAAGACTGGCCCAGTCAAGCACACAACTTTACTTGCCCTGCATACTCTCCCCTCATCCGCACGATATTCCTACACAATGGTAAACATTTCCTTTTAAGTGAGTTTGCTAAAAACTGCCTTGCCTAATGTATGTAACTAATTATGTATTCACCTGTTATCAGCTTTGTGCTTCCTGCTTGCAAATTATATTTAAACCCCATACCAAGCAGACTTGAGACTGATGATTTGAAACTGTTTTCCATTGGCCCACTGGTGTTAAATAAAGAGTCAGCTTCTGAACTCCTCGATGTAAAGAGTCTTCCTTTGGTTTTCTGCAACAGTAGTGGTGGGAACATTAAGAATACTCTGACTATGAAGTTAGTCTAAGATAGGTTGAAACAAGAGAAATGACCAACTGTCCCTATTTACACCACAAGCTTCACACCCAGTAGTAACAGTAATCTTCTACTGAGGAAAGAAGCATGGACAGAGAAGCCTGTGCAGACAGATGTAAAGATGTATTGAAAGCCAAAGGGAGGAGATCACTGAGAAAATCCCTTGTGAATGGCCTCAAAGACTGTGGGATCCTGGTGTCTTTCTCTTCTTTTTTGCTTCTTGACTGATGTGATGTGAGTACATTTGCTCTGCCATGTGATCCCTTCCATATACATCAGCACCCCCACAAGAAGCCCAAAGCAATGGGAACCACTTGATCATGGACAAAAACCTTCAAAACATGGGCAAATTTTTTTCTATAAGTTAATTATCTTAGGTAGTAATGTGCCACTTACCAGCACACACAAAAAAGCACAAAGAACAGATAACAATAAAAAGATTTTGAAGTATATATTGCACTAAGAGTAATAATGTCAACAAAATATTTATCTCATAAGTAGTTAGGTTCCAGAATATTTGAAAATTCTTTTTTTTTTTATTTTAAAAGTAAAAGAACAAAAACATATTAACAAACAGACAACAATTCTTATACCTAAATAAAAAGTAGAAAAACTACTCATTTTCTTTGGAAGGGGGAAAATGTATAAGCAAACAGTTTACCAAAGGAGTCAATGGCTATAGTCATTAGGGAAAAGCAATGAAACATCAGAGAAGTACTATTGTGTAGTTGATGTAATTATTAAAATTTAAAAGGCAATGATATTAAGTGTTGATGAGGATATAGAGGAATTGTTGATCCAATGCATTTCTAATGGGAATGCAAAATAGGATAGCCAGTTTGTAAAACAGCTTGACAGCCTTTAAAAATTTCTTTCTTTTAAATAAAATTAAACATCCCCTAACATTCTAGGCTTCACAAAGTGAAATGAACACATATATCCACACTATGTACTATATACACGTATTTATCATAGAATTACTTATAATGTCTAAAATCTGGAAATGAGCCAAATATTCACCAATAGATGAGTAGCTAAACAAATTACAATATGTCCATCTAATGGGATACTATTGAATGACAAAAGGAATGGATTATTAGCACTTCTCCCTCTTATTAATTTTGATTTCTGATGATTCAGTTACCTATGTCAGTGATGGTCTGAAAATATTAAATGGAAAATTCCAGAAATAAACAATTTGTAAGTTTTAAGTAATGTCATATAGTATATTGTTATAACTTTCTACTTTACTATTACCTACTCTTGTTATTCAGTTACTAGTGTTTCCCTTATAAATTAAGCTTTATCATGAGTAGGTATAGAAAAAATGTTTATCTTAAGTTGGTGCTATACATAATATAGATACCAAGTGGAGGCTTTGAGCATATCTCTCACTAATAAAGGGGAATTACCTTACAAGCAACACACATAAATCTGAAAAAGATTTGCCAATTTAATTTACCTAATTATAAGCAGTTTGTATACTATATGCTTCCACCCTTGACACTTTGACAAAGTAAACCATAAGGAAGGAAGTCACATGAGAGGTTGCTAAGGACTAAGGTGTGGAAAAGGTATTCAGTACAAACAGCCATCAGACAAATGCTGGGAGTCATGAAAATATTCTCCGGAGATGCTAGATCCATCAGTATATATTTTATCAAACACATATAACTTTATAATTAAACCAATTTAAAAAATATACCTTGAAAATCTGAAAAATAAATAAGAAAAGAGTATCATAATCACATATTAACTGGGGCATATCCTGAAAATCCAACTGTGGACTCATGTTCTGATCTCTACAAGTCACTGATGCTCTTTGGATCATATTTTTTCCAATATACAATACGGTGACTGTATCTTTTCTCTTCGTTGTAGACCTTAGAAGGCTGCAACGATGTCTTAAATCTCATGCTTTCTTAAAAGTTCAAAATAGTAGGCAGATGAGAACCCCTTAAGAATTGAGGTTGTTTGTCTGCCTCCAGCTTCTTGTGTAATCCCTGGGGAAGTTTGTTTTAGGGAGAAATTTGGTGCTAATTAGCTCCTTGAAGAGAGAGAACCAGGAGAGATTCTCTTTGTCTCTGCCTCACTCCCTTTTTAAGCTTTCTGGAGACAGGCCACCTTGGATCAGGCTAACAGTCATTCCCCTTTCTACAGAGTGCTGCAGGAAGGTAAGTGTCCCACAGACCTCTTCACCACTCCAGCCTTCCTATTTTCCTTCCTTCTGGAGTAAAGCTGGTGAAGGTCACTCATGATCTTTAAGGAGTTTTCCTTGTTCACAGGAAATTGGAAGAGTAAATGATGCCAGATTCAAGAAGAAATGATGAAATATGATGAGGTTAACCATTTGAGTGGTGAGAATGAAAAGGAGGGAAAATCAATGTATCTTTATACAGAGTCATATATATGACAAGGACCTTGAGAGGCAGTAGAGTTTGGCCAAAAAACTCCATTCAAAACAAACAGTGGCATGTGGACCATAAACAAGTTAATCTTTTGAAATTCACTTTTATCTGACAACAGTTTGTGTAGAGAAGTACAGGTTGGAAGTGTTGCTTCTGGTGAGTATAGGTGTGTAGCCTATTTAGGATAATCTGCAGCTTTTGTCTTGATTGATTTTAATGGTTCTTACTTAACTGAGGCAAGTTACTTCTTAATGCTGCAGATTCCTGCCCACCTCTTCATAAGAACATTCAGAAATCATTTAGTTATTACTTGTCTATGATGCCACGGGAGGAAAGGCTCAATTAATTAATAAGTTACATAGGAGAACTTCCTTGAGGAGATGGGACAATGACATGGGAATGACTTTGTGAAACAAATTGTTGATGTGTACAAGATAGAGAGTATATGGACAGAAAAAAACACTAGCTCAGTCACGGAGAGTGAGAGACCCAGCATACACAAGAATCCAGGAAAAAAGGACTCAGAGATACCTTCCAGAGCTTTGTCTCCCAGTCATAGCTGAGGGTCCATTGACTTCTTTTTTTTTTTTTAATGTTAAAAATAAAAGGAGGAAAATATTAACAGACAGTTGACATTTTACAACATAGCAAAGGAGCAGTACAGACAGTACAGAGTTACAAAAACAACATTTCAAGTGATAGAAATAGCATTATTCTCTTTACTACACACAATGTTCTTCATGATGCTCAATAGCAACTCATATCCAAGGCATATGGAATTAAACTATGGCACTGGAGTTGATAGTCTGGGTTTGAGACTCAAGTCTGTGAAGAGCTTGTTGATCTCAACTTGGTAAGCACCATTAGGAATTATTGTGACATCAAGAAAGTCACCTAAAGTTCTCTGGAGTCACCATGCCCACCTTTTACTGATGGCCTCCAAACTTCACACACACACAAATCAAGTTTTCCCAAACCATTTACTACCAACACTGTCTTCCTCATAGCTTCCTCATAGCTCAGTCCAATAACCTTGAAACCATCCTTGCGCTGTCTCTTTTGCAATACCTGTTGCCCAGTCCTGTAGTTGTATCAATAAAATATACCCAGAACTCTCTGACATTCAACAAGTAATTATTGAGTGAAAACGTGAATGAGTGGGATGTTGACTTCCTTGAATTGTTGTAGGAATGCTAATACCAAAGTCTTAGAAATAGCATTATTCTCTTTATTACACAAAATATCATTCATAAAGCTCAATAACACATGCCCAAGCAATATAGCTTTAAGTGTGAGCTTAGAGTTAGATAATCCTAGGTTTGAGACCCAACATGTGTAAAAGCTTAAAGACTTCAAGGTCCTTTTTTAACCTTCTTAAATCTAGGTGTCTGATTACTAGATATAATTGTAGTTTATGAGAATGAAAAAAATAAAACCTGTGGGGCTGGGGATTTAGCTCAGCGGCAAAAGCGCCTGCCTGGCAAGCGCAAGGTCGTGAGTTCGGTTTCCGGTACCGGAGAAAAACCAAAAAAAACAAACAAACAAACAAAAAAAAAACGAAGAAAATAAAACCTGAACATAATACAATATTGAGTATACACTTAAAATGTTGTTAGTATTTTTTAAATACTCTTGTCTTTAATTTTTAGCTTTTGTATTTTTTGGCACCTTGATTTTGCATCCTGCTCCCCTAATCACTCAATCTCTTTTATATCTATTTGGATTCTGTGAGACCTGCCCACCTGTTTTTTGCCTTTATATTGCTACTCCTTGAATGGTGTCTTTCTAGCACTTTATATCTATTCATTTATTCATTGATTTAGTCCCAGCTACTATTCAGTTGCTGTACAGTAAACACATAATAGTTGTTTAAATATTGAAGCTCTTCTGTACCATATTTTTAATTAGTCACTGTTTTGGATTCCTGGAAAATTTCCTTCTGCCCTACACACTTCCCTGGTATTCTTTGAATCTCTTCCTTGACCAGCAACTAAAGGGTTAGCATCTGGCACACTTGTAGCCTTTGGGAGTCTGGACAAACTCACTGGTATATACTCTTTTTTTTTTTTTTTTTTTTTTGGTTTTTCTCCGGTACTGGGAACCGAACTCACGACCTTGCGCTTGCCAGGCAGGCGCTTTGCCGCTGAGCTAAATCCCCAGCCCCTCACTGGTATATACTCTAATTGGTAGGTATACCAGCCACGTCATCCCAGTATCCAGTGGAGATTACAGTATGTACCTACTATGTGACACTCTCCCTCTTTTGCCAGCCTTGAGTATTCCTCTCACCACTGTGCCCAGCTCTGACCTATGGAGGCAGGTACCAGCAGGAACAGGACAGCTGTCACTGAATTCATTCTTCTTGGCCTGACAGAGAATGTTGGTCTGCAGTCCATTCTTTTTGTTGTCTTTTTCTTTGCCTATATAGTCACAGTTGGGGGCAACCTCAGCATCATCTCTGCCATCTCTGTGGAGCCCAAACTCCACACTCCCATGTACTACTTCCTGGGGATCCTGTCTCTGCTGGACATTGGGTGTATCACGGTCACTGTTCCTCCAATGCTGGTGTGTCTCCTGGTCCACCACTGCAGAGTTCCCTATGCTGCCTGCCTTTCACAGCTCTTCTTTTTCCACCTCCTGGCTGGTGTGGACTGTCACCTCTTGACAGCTATGGCCTATGACCGCTACCTGGCCATCTGCCAGCCCCTCACCTACAGCACCCGCATGAGCCGTGAGGTCCAGGGTGCCCTGGTGGGCATCTGTTGCACCGTCTCCTTCATCAATGCTCTGACTCACACAGTAGCTATGTCTGTGCTCGATTTCTGTGGCCCAAACACAGTCAACAACTTCTACTGTGACCTCCCACCTCTGTTCCAGCTCTCGTGCTCCAGTATCTACCTCAACGGGCAGCTGCTGTTTGTGGGAGCCACCTTCATGGGGGTGATCCCCATGATCCTCATCTCAGTGTCCTACGCCCATGTCGCTGCTGCAGTACTGCGGATCCGTTCCGCTGAGGGGAGGAAGAAGGCCTTCTCCACCTGTGGTTCCCACCTCACTGTGGTCTGCTTCTTTTATGGAACTGGCTTCTTCAGTTACATGCGTCTGGACTCAGTCTCAGCCTCAGATAAGGACAAAGGGATTGCAGTCTTTAATACTGTTCTCAACCCCATGCTGAACCCCATCATCTACAGCCTCCGGAACCCTGATGTTCAGGGCGCCTTGAAGAGGGTGCTGACAGGGAAGAGAAGCTGACAGAGAAGACAGAAAGGAGTATTGAAATGTACATCCCTCCTGAGCAACCCCTCAAATTCTCATGGTGAAATCCTAGGTGTGGGTATAAGTTCAGGGGTTTGATTTAAGGTTGAGAGCAAAGAAACTAGTACGGGACAGAGTACGGTACGATTTGGATCAAAGATGAATGCTAAAACCGAGGTAAAATAGTATCTGAGTTGTTGATAGAAAACATATTCAAGACAAATGGGAGAAAATTATAATGTAAGTCGGGAAACAGGAGAGACACTGTTTTTTCTTTAATGACATATTTAAAATGTTGATGAAAACAAAAATGTAGCTTCCTTTAAAATAAACTATATTTATAATAGCATATGGAGTCTGGTTAATTAAATATTGTACTTTTAGACATAAATGTAGGAGTTTGGAGTTAAAATGGAGTTTGACATATTCTAGGTGCAAGATATTGGAACTCACCAGAGCATCTTGTCAGCACATCTTTTGGAGCAGATCATCACACTGTGGTTCCCAAACCAGTATTTGCTTCCTGGTTAACACTTACTTAGGCATAATACATTTATGTGCCAAGCAGACCAGATTTTCATGACCACTCCACCAAACACATAAGAATGTTGCATCATATGTCTTATCAGAGGAAGCCTTAAGAATTAGTAAGATTTATTTTTACTTTTAATGGCCTCATCCACTGATTTATTGCAAACCTGATTAATCTGATTAATTAATCTAATAGTTATGGTCGGGAGGTTGTTAAGGGAGATGCTGTTTGCAGTCTGTCAATGACTGAATACTGGAGGTAGGATTTTACCATCAGGGTGAAGCTACACCAATCCAGAGAGAAACAGTCAGTAGAACAGTCTTATTGTCTGCACAATGTGCACCATTTCTCATGTTTATTCTGTCAACCACTTCAGATGCTTCCTGGCTAAGAAGCTAGGGCATCAAAGAGACTAAACTTACTGACTCACTTGTTAGCTGTTTGAGGTGGGCAGCAGGGAACCCTTCAGATGTCTGAGAATATTTTGCAATATAATGGTTTCAAATCAAGCTGTATCCAGTCTTCTCCAAATCCAGCGGACTACTGGTCCTTGTGAACATTCCCTTGGCCTCACTTGTATTCATATCTCCTCTCTTGCAGACAGCTTCCTCCCAGCCATGCTCCAGCTGTCCCATCAAAGCTCCTGCATCAGCCTCTTAGCCCTGTGCTCCTCCTTGGCTCAGTGCTGTCTACACTGTCCGTTAATTCCTATAACAATATTCAAACCCCTGAACTTATGGCTGTATCTAGGATTTTACCATGAGAATTTCAGGGGATGCTCAGGAGGGACACACATTTTGATACTCCATTCTCTTTTCTCTGTCAGCACCTCTTCCCTGTCAGTAACCTCTTCAAGGTGCCCTGAACACCAGGATTCCAGAGGCTGTAGATGATGGAGTTGAGAACCGTATTATAGACTGCAATCCCTTTGTCCTTATCTGAGGCTGAGACTGAGTCCATGTAACTGGCACATAACTGAAGCCAGTCCCATAAAAGAAGCAGACAACAGTCAGGTGATGGCCTCATCTTCCAAATCCACTAGTTTCTTTCTGATCACTACTATTTTAAAGCTGACTTTCACCAAATATGAGAAGCCCTTTTTTCTTCCTTCTGACTTCACCACTCAATCTTTATTTCTCAACCACTGCCACTCTCTGGTGACTCCTGTATCCTCTTACTTAGAGTCACTGCTCTTAATCTTCCAGAAAGACTGTGGTTTACTCACACAGTGAGATGCTACAATAATCATTTCTGTATTAATCACAGCTATTTCTACTCTCTCCATGAAGATCATACATTCCTTAAAGACAGGATGCATGTCTTATAAGACATCTCCAGACACCTAGAAGAGTGCTAATTATAAACTGGATGTCCAAATAATCTTAATGATGATAGAAAGCAAGACCTACTAGAAAATATATCTTCTACATATGATGTCAGTGAAACTATTAAATGTTTTCAAAATGTCCTATAAGACTCAATATTTTGACAGCATAAAGACATAGAAAAATGTAAAAGAAAAATGTTGGCAATAATGTAAAATAAAAATAAATTTAAAAGAGAAGCTTTATTCTAATTCATTGAAGGTAGGCTTTTAATTATACATAATAGGAAGAACTTCTCCTGATCTTCAGCTTAAACTGCAATATCATTACCCCTCAAATGGGCAACTTTGCCAGAAGCTTATATCAGAGAAGTATTTCCTTCTTGCAAATAATTAAAAGAGAGCATTTAAATGGTAAAAGATAGAACAGAGCCCCAGAATGGGATATCCTATCACATCTCAAGACTGGGAGCTCATTATAGAGATTAATAATAATAATAATTATAACAATAATAATAATAATGATAATAATAGATTATAAACTATGAACAAGTGTTTGTCTTTATTCTTGTCCTAGGGGAATTTCTTTTAAGTCTTCTGTATCAATGTGAGTAATTATGCTTCATGATTTTAAGAAAAAACATATATTTTATTAAGAAGAATATTATACATTATATGAAATGATGTGCCACACATATTGCTCAATTTATTAAGTGTTGGCAATGAGACAGGCATGTAAGGGAAGTAAGACCTAGAGAAAATCTTCCACATTGTGGACAATGACTATCTCTCTGGATGGGAGTAGGACTGAGAAGGGCCTTTGGGAAATGGACAAAGACTTTCAGTTTTTACTCCATTTACTCTGGTATTCTTGATATTTTTCACTGACTGTTCTAATTTTTGAAAGCAAATACACAGCTTATAAAAATTGCTAACACAGACTGTGTGGGGGTGGGCTAAATAGATTTCACAGCAGGGTTTTCTCTTCAGCCTTCAATATGTCTGCTATCATCATCACCTTCAAGATATCTAGTATGTTGGTCCCCTCCATCTAATACAAGACCATAGGGTAGCTCAGGAACCAGGGGCCTGAAAGGGACATGAAGTAGTCATCTTCTCCATGGCCTTGAGTTAAGAACCAAATCAAACTGTCCCTAGCCTTAACTATATACACCAAGAAAAACTTCTCACCTTTTTCTGACCCCTTGTGCATAAATGAATACATGTGTGTGTGTATGTGAGAGAGAGACAGAGGAAGAGAGAGAGAGAGAGACATGGACTTGTATATATGCACATTTTATACAAAAGGGGCAAAGGATGCACTCTGTTTTGCATTTCTTTTTTTTTTTTTTTTTTTTTTTTTTTTGGTTTTTCTCCGGTACCAGGAACCGAACTCACGACCTTGCGCTTGCCAGGCAGGCGCTTTTGCCGCTGAGCTAAATCCCCAGCCCCCTGTTTTGCATTTCTTGAGGGTCCTGTGGGATATTCAGGTAGGAATATCAAACACATAGTTAAATATTACACTCCAGAACTTAGTGTGTGAGATAGAGATAAAAATTGAGAATCACCAGAATTCATTGTCTACAGATTGCTATGGCTGTGTAAAGGAAGAGAAATTTGTCCATCCATAGAAGCTGGATGGGCAGTTTCCTGGATCTAAGACCTATAGTTGGTCTTCAAGGATGAAATTTCCTGGGTTAACAGTATGGCAAACAGAGCTTTTCTAGAAAGCAAATCCTGTTGTTGTATGCTGGGGGAAGAAGGTGCATTTGAGGAGTTCTGTGTGGGCTTTGTAGCCTAGAGATCCTGTTTGAACAGAAAAAAAATCTCAACTTATTTTAATTTTCTGCCAACTCCTACTTGGACTATGACAGCCTTAAACAGCAGGGAAGCTTTCTTAATGAAGTAGGAACTATTGCACAACCTGCTTGATGCCTAAAGCCACCACCAGGAGTTGCTAAAAGTATGGTGATCTAGAAGATATGCTGAACTTTTGCCTTTATAGTGCTGGAGATGAGAAGATGGAAAATATTCATAGTCAGGATGCTAAAGAGTCTGGATTCTGTGGTGGGAGCTGAGAAAAAGGCAAGACATTTGTTTGAGATTGAAGAGGAGATAGGTTTGAGGACATCAAAGTGAACTATAATATAAAGTGACTTTGCAGATGGTTGTAGAGAGCACTGCTTCAGGAATGAAATAGGAGCAGAACAGTCCAAGGGTACACAGTCCTCTCAACCTTGTGCTGTAAGAAATGCCAGTCAAGAGTCACTACTTCTCTCCTCTCCCATCTTCCACTAAAATGATGAACTGAACTAAACCCCAAACCCCAAACCTCAACCCTTTCCCATACACTGTGACATAATCTAGACTGTAAAGTGCTTGAGCTTTGTTTTAACTCTATAAAATGCTGGCAATTTACCAGGTGTGGTGGCGCACACCTGTAATCCCAGCACTTGGGAGGCTGGGGCAGGAGGATCCTTGAGTTTGAGGCCAGCCTGGGCTACAAAGTGAGCTCAAGGTCAGCCTGAATTGTGTAGTGAGACCCTGTCTCAAAAAAAAAAAAAAAAAAAAAAAAAAAAAAAAAAAAAAAGGAGCCTGGCAACAAGAACACCAGTTCATAAGTGCTTAAAATACATTTGTTAAAACAAAAGAACAAGTTTTGCCATATCTATGAAGATTACATTCTAAATGTTTTAAGAAATTTCAAAATATTTTGAAAGTCATCATTATGTTTGGTTAAAGCGGGTGTTTACCTGGCTATAGTTCCCCCTGGAGGATACCAATTGCTGAAACCTCCAAGGAGTAAAATTGAGGAGGAGAATACTCCCGATGTCAAATTATGCCAGTCACATTGTGTCTACCTGGCATTCATAAATTCTCCCCTATGTGGTGGCCAGCAGACCAACATGGCTGTTTCTGTACTTAGCTCAAGGAGTGCTGGTTCCCTTAACTGGATGAATGCCGTTCCCAGACTCCTAGCTGCAAACTCACAACTTGGTTAGCATCTATGTGAAGTTTACCCCTTCTTTTGGGAGAGCTTTTCTTTCCCACCCTGAAAACTTTCAGTGAGACTTAGGTGTTTGGCAGTGAGAGAGAGGAGGGAGGGAGAAGACAGTGAAGAATAAGTTCTCAAACCCCACTAAAGGGAGAATGGCAAGGCTGGGGTAAAGTATTTCAGCAAAGTGGCAGTCAGATTAAAGGTCAGATTGAAGAAGCAGTTCAGCTTTGGAAATACTGAGTTTGAAGTAACAGTAGAATGTTGTCTATGCAGGGAAGGCTAGTCCTTGGTGTGACCAGTTCTCCCAAGGACATTAGTCATCTGGAAGTGCCTTCCTCCTGTCATGGCTTTTGCCTTTGGGAACTTCCAGTTTTATCCTTTTTTGCCTGAGATGTGTTCCTTGTGAGTGACATAGTGTTTATCCTTCAGCCAAAGATTGTGGTGGATCAGTGTTTATTTTATTAGAATGACCACTTTGGGGTTAAAGGTACTTAGCAGGTAACCAGTGTGTATATTATACTGGGTATTATAATTAATGTGAAGATAATTTTAGTACACAGGAAGGAAGTACACAGGTCATGTAAATATACTATGGTATTTTATGTACAGAATTTGAATATCCACAGAATGTGATATCTGAGAATTTCTGGAACCAACCCACTGACAATACCAAGGAATGGCTGTATGATGACATGTATGACTCCTCACAGGGACCAAGGTTGGTGGAACAATGCCTCCCCCTTCCTCTGAAGATCTCTTTCATCCTCTGTAATATTGTGTACCCAGAAGATGGCCAATCTGTCATGTAGAGACTTTTAATTCTATTCCTGAAACTATGGCTTCAGAAAACCATCTTTCCCTCTCACCTTCAAATGTCATATTTATTCTCAAATGAAGAATTTTACATCAATTCCTCTACTTCTTACAAGTCTCTCCAATGTCATTTTCTTATTCATTAAGAGTCAGATTTATCAAGTCTTTTCCTATTATGCTTCAATGTTTATCTTTCCTCTCCTTAATTTCTATGTGCCTTAACATCCAGGCCTCTCCTGACATTGCTACACTCGGTGGTTGTTAATCATGGTCTCATTCACCTTTAGCCACCATTGGTACTTTTGAACATTGCTCATTCTTTTTGTTTTGTTTTGTTTTTCTTCCTATACCAGGAATTGAACTCACGACCTTGCGCTTGCCAGGCAGGCGCTGTGCCGCTGAGCTAAATCCCCAGCCCTGATCATCACTCATTCTACTGCTAATGGAAGAGAGAGTTCACTTTTGGTGACAGGTGGAACCTTTTAACATTACTCAGTCTGCTGCAGGTGGTAGAGATGGAACTGAGAGTCTCAGCCAATGATTCATTTGTGACTGAGTTTGTTCTGCTGGGTCTAATAGATTCTCCAGCCCTACAACCTGTTCTCTTTGTCAGCTTCCTTCTAGCTTATGTAGCTACTATTGGTGGCAATTTCAGCATCCTTGCTGCCATCCTCACTGAACCCAAACTCCACACCCCCATGTACTTCTTCCTGGGGAACTTGTCTCTGCTGGATGTTGGGTGCATCACTGTCACAGTCCCTGCCATGTTGAGGCAATTCCTTTCCAAGGACAGAAGCATCTCCTATAGAGCCTGCCTTTCACAGCTCTTCTTCTTCCACCTCCTGGCTGGGGCAGACTGCTTCCTGCTGACTGTCATGGCCTATGACCGCTACCTGGCCATCTGCCACCCACTCACCTACAGCATCCATATGAGCTGGGGATTCCAGAAAGCCTCAGTGGGCATGTCATGTGTCTTTTCTTTCACCCATGCACTGACCCAAACTGTTGCTTTGTCTATGCTGAAATTCTGTGGCTCTAATGTGATCAATAACTTCTACTGTGACCTCTCTCAGCTCTTCCAGCTCTCCTGCTCCAGCATCCATCTTAATGAGCAGTTGCTTTTTGTAGCAGCATCCTTTATGGGCGTGGCCCCATTTGTCCTAATCACACTGTCCTATGCTCATGTGGTAGCTGCAGTCCTGAGGATCCACTCTACTAAGGCCAGGAAGAAGGCCTTCTCCACATGTGGCTCCCACCTCACTGTGGTGGGCATTTTCTATGGGACTGGTGTCTTCAATTACATGAGGCTGGGTTCAGTGGAAGCTTCAGACAAGGACAAAGGCATTGGCATCTTCAACACTGTCATCAGCCCCATGTTGAACCCACTTATCTACAGCCTTAGGAACCCTGATGTAAAGTGTGCCTTGAAGAAGATGCTCATAGAGAAGTAGTCTTTAAGTGAGATTTGCTTCCTGTGACCTTAACCAATACAATGGTCCAGTATTTCTTCCAAGAATTACTGTGATTAATACTTATAGAGTTTGGTTTGATGCCGTGGGGTGAGGGATTGACTTAGAAACAAAAGTATGAAAAAAGTGTGATAGGTACCATTTGCCTCATGATTACTATTTGCCAGGCACTGTTCCATTAACTCATTTAATCCTCATAACTATGAAGTAGGTGAAGACTTACAAATTGTAGTTTCGGAAAACTGAACTTATAGAGGTTAAGTTGCTTGCCTAAAGTGGCTTAGGTTGTGAATGTCAGAGCTAAACTCTCAACCCTGGCTGAAACTACATCTGAAACTATTGCTTCTCAAAGTAATAAATAATTTCAAGGAGGAAAGACATGCTAGGGTAAAGAAGTAAGATGGGTAATGAAGAATTATGTGAAGTGGAAATCAGTGTGATGTAGAAAATCTTATTAAGTATATGAAAATGTAAATAGAGATGCTTTTGTTTCTTTAACAAGTTTGAGTCATTCCTAAGGAGAAGGTACAGATTGAGAGAACTGCTGGACATCAATATTAAAAATAACAAATAAAAAGAAAACAGAGTTAAAAATCCAATTCTGAAGGAATAGGCATTGTTTAGAAAAATCTTAAACATAGATAAAATCTTTTTATATTGGGTCAACAGCACCATAACATTAGCACTTCCTTAGTGTGAAATTAATCAATAGGAAGGTTAAATATATATATGTAAAGGATATTGTAAGAAAAATATTTTCTATCAATGCCCTGTATACATAAATTCGTAAGATGTTTGTCTTTTTTAGTACACATTTGAAAGTGTTCTTACTAATGAAGAAATGGAGATTGAGCCATCCTTTAAAGGGAAGTGAGCACTTGTCAAGTTGACTGGGAGCAAAGTCATCCAAGCAGTGTATGGTCCCCACAAGGGGGCTTTGAGAACAGTGGTGGGATAGGAGATGGATGAGTGGGGAGAACCAGTGAAGGGGAAGTCAAAAAATGAAGAATGCAGATGAAGACAACTCTTTGGGAAAAGTAAGCTGGATTGAAAGATGGGACATAGTAAGGAAGGCAATGGAGAAATGATACTAAAGAAGACTAAAATTTTTTTAGTTCTGTTTGAAGATGACAGGAACTATGTGTTTGTATGATTGTCGACGATAACCTACAAAAGGGAAGGTGGGTGAGATGCTGCAAAATAAAGAAACTTGAAGGAGTGAGATATAAAGAGATGTGAAAAAACAAAGAATAACAACCAAGATGTTTATGTAAGGAGGTGTTTATTAAGAGAAAGTACTTATTTTATTGAATTTAATATGGTAGAATGTAATAACTACACATCATGTTTTAGTAATTGTTATCTCTCACGTATTTCCTTGTTTAGGTGTAGTGAAAAAATATCTGGTCAGTACACCTGCCTTAATAGAATTTGTACTGCTTGTTATAAAAGCTGAGACATTTAGCAGTTATAATAATTTTAAGCACTGAAAACCAAGAATACCTGGCAATACCCTGAAATTGTTTGAATCTGTCTATCCTTCTTTCTGTCCATATGTCCATCTATCTATTCTTTTCATTTATTCATTCACCCCACAAATGTTAACTGATGTCCTACTAATGCCCAGCACTGCATTGGACACTTAGGTATACAGAAAAAAAGGTCAGTCTCTTCTCTCAAAAAAAGCAGTCTGTTTTAACAAAGTACTAAACCAGTGTTACTTACTACTATATAATATTTCCATTGGAGAGATCTTTCAGCATTATTGTTAGAGACAATGCCTTTCTCCTTTGAGCATAACATGAAAACTGAAGAATATTGTGGAATTAAGCATATACAAATAACACGGAATGTAGTAATAATTTGTAGTTTGGGAAATTTCATTACTTTTAATAAAAGAATCCTGAATTATCTCATTCATGTTAATGATTTTATCTTCCCTAATGAATCCTAATTTCAAAATTTTAGATACAAATATTAAGTAATCTAGTGGACACATACCTATATCTTGCACTCAAAACATATGATAAATTCATTTTTTCCTAAGATTTGCTCTTCTAATATCTGTCCATTTGGACACTAATGTATTCCTCTGAAAATTAAAACTGGAGGATATATGTTTTTATCCTCTTAACATCCTTTGCCATCCCAGGAATTGTAACTCTATGAAGCAGTAAAAATGAAGTGGAAGATAGTTAAGATAGTTACACAGCTAGCTTGCTTTAGTTCATTGAAAAGAAAGATTTATGCTAATATTGTCTGGACATTATTTCATGCCTATGTCTTGTACTCTGAGTAGCTACTATGAAGATAGTAATGCACAGTGCATTAATTATTGTTACTCTTCTTTGAGCCTGATTTGAAACTCTATTTATTTCTATTTTTCTTCTTCTTCTCTTAAAAAAAGAGAGACAATAGTGCTGAAAGGGGAAAGGAAGAAAAGGAAAATGAAAAAAAATATGCATACAAGATAATTAAGATAGCAATACAGCTAGTTTCTCTTAGTTCATTGAAAAGAAATGTCTGTGCTAATATTGTTTGGACAATATTTCATGCCTGTATCTTGTACTCTGAATAACTACTATATAGACAACAATAGGTAATGTATTAATTGTTAGTGTGCTACTAGACTGTTTTGAAACTGTTTTATTTTTATTTTTACTTTTTATCTTTAAATTTAAAAAACTGAAGTGGAATCCAGATATGGTGTAACACATATGTAATCTCTGTACTAGAGAGGCTAAGGCAGAAGCATCATAAGCCCAAGCTCTTAGCTCAGGAACTCAGCAAGACACTAACTCAAAATAAAATATTAGAAAGGACTTCGATCCAGTTCATTGGTAGAGCACAGGCTGGGCTCAGTTTCAGCCTCAGGTAAAGGCAAAAGGATTGCAGTTTAATACTGTTCTCAGCCCCAGGCTGAACCCAGGCATCTACAGCCTTCGGAGTCCTGAGGTACAGGGCTCTTTGAAGAGGGTGCTGACACAGAAGAGGATTCCATAGTGAGAAGACTGGATGGGATATCAAAATGTGCATCTCTCCTGAGCACCCCTTGAAATTCTCATGGTAACAGGCTGGATGTAGACAGAAGATAAGTTCAGAGATTTTATCTAAGGATGAGAGCAAAGCAGCAAGTTTGGGTCAAAATGGAATATGGTTTTACTAGGATTGAAGATAAAAGATAAAGCTTAAGTAGAAGTCTATGTGAGTTGTTGATAAAAAATACATTCAAGATAAGTGGTTAGAAATTATACGGGTCACGAAATGGAGATGTACTAGTTTTTATTTAATGGCTCTCAGTTGATATATTTAAAATGTTGATAAAACAAAAGTGTGGCTTCCTTTTAAACAAACTATATTTGCAATAATGTATGGGGTCTGGTTTTTAAAATATTGTACTTTAAGAAACAAGTCTAAGACTGTGACGTTAAAAAGGAATTTGACAAACTCTAGAATTGAGGTGCTTGTACTCACCAGAAACAACTAGAAAGCACCTGCTTTGAATCAAAATCATCACATACCTGTTCCCAAACTAGTCTTTGCTTCCATGCTTAGGCACAGCACACTTATTTGCCAAGCGTGACCTGCTCACACAACCACTATACCTAAAATATGACGATGTTTCATATGTCTTATCAGAAGCATTAAAAATAGTAAGATTTACTTTTAATGGCCTAGTGCATTGACTTATTGGACACCTGTTTAATATGTCTACAGAGATCATTAGTAAAGGTGTGGAGACCGTTAAGGGAGATGTTGACGGAGTACTGAGATGAGACTTTACCATGAGGGAGAAACTACACCAATCCAGAGAAGAACAGTCAGTGGAACAGTCTTATTCTCTGCACAATTTGCACCATTTCTCTCATGTATTTTGTCAGCCACTTCAAATACTTCCTGGCCAAGAAGTTAGGGCATCAATAAGACTAACCTTACTGAAGTGCTTATTAACTGTTTGAGGTGAGCAGCAGGGAGCCCTTCAGATGTCTGAGAATATTTTCCAATAGAATAGTTTCAAATCAAGCTGCATCTAGTCATTCTCCAAATCCAGCAAACTACCTGTCCTTCTGAAGATTCTGTCAACCTCACTTGCATTTACTTCTCTCTTGCAGACAGCTTCCTCCCAGCCATGCTCCAGCTGTCCCATCAAAGCTCCTGCATCAGTCTCTGAGCCCTGTGCTCCTGCTGGGCTCAGTGCTATTTACACTGCCCATTAATTTCTGTAGCAATGTTTTGTGTGTCACCTCATCATCCAAACACCACTAGTTTCTTTCTGACACCACTATGTCAAATCTGACTTTTTCTAGGTATGGGATGCCCTTTTTTCTCTTTTCTGACCTCACCTCTCAATCTATTTCTTAATCACCATCACTTACTGGTGACTCATGTGTCCCTTTGCTTAGAATCATTACTCTTCATCTGCTCAGAAAGACTGGCTCACATAGTAAGACACTACTATCTTTGTTACTTTTCTCTCATTGCTGAGACAATATACCTGACACCCAGAATTAAAGAATTAAGGTTTATTTAGCTCACTGTTTGTGGAGGTTTCAGTTCATACTTGGCTGGCTCCAAGGCAGAGTGACACATGGCAGAGGGCAACAGTTCATAGTGGTGGAAGACAGCAAAAGCAACAAGAGCAAAAGGGCAGAGGAGTGGCAAGCAGCCTCTTTCCCTCCTTTACATTATAAGCAAAATATCTGCCCCAGCTCAGGTATAGCACTCACACCCATAATTCCAACATTGGACCATGAATCAATCATAAACTCTAGAAGCCTGCCCCTTGACTGCATGAGGATTTAGGGAGACATGCAGACACAAACCATAACAACTACCACTATCATTTCTGCATTTGTTGAAGATCATAAGCTTATTTAGATCATAAGCTCTTTTACAACAGGATGCATGGCTTATATTGTATCCTCCAGACACCTTGCAGAGTGCTAAGTGCATACTGGATGTTCAAATAGTCTTGCAGATTAATGGATAGAAAGCATGACCTGTGAAATGAAATTTGTCTTCTACATCAGCTGTCAGTGAAATTGCTAGAGGTTTTCAATATACCCTATAAGGCTCAATATTAGGACAGCATAAAGAGATACAGAAAAAAATTTTATAGTGAAAATTTTCCAAAAACATAGTAATAAAAATAAATTTTTAAAAAAGAAAACTTATTCTAATTTAGTAGATGGTCACTGACTTTTATAAAATAGGGAGGGACTTTCCTAATTTTCTGCATAAGTTGCAATGTTATTTCTCCTCAAAAGCAGGAAAATTTGCCTGAAGCTTATATCAAAGAAGTATTTCCTTCTTTCAAGGAATTAAAAGACTGTATTTAATTGCTAAAATGTAGCACAGAGCACTAGAACAGGAAATCCTATAACATCCCTGTACTGAGAATTAGGATAATAATGATAAATGAATAATTGAAAATTATGCAAAAGTATTTACCTTTCTTAATATTTTTCCTAAAGTGAATAGCTTTCAACTCTGCTATGTAAGTATGAGTAATTGTGTTTCATAATTTTAATAAAAAATAAACATTTCAACAAGGTTAGAGACCACAGTGGAGGTGGTAATGACACTTCCTGTCCTACAATCAGTTGTTAGAGAGAGAGAGACACAGGCATGGGGGATTGAAACAGCTGTAGGTCTCTACTGTTGGAGAGGAGATTGAAGTGGGAGCAAGCATCCTTGGGCTGTTTCCACTGTGGTGGCCAGAAGCAGTGATTAGTAAGGTTAGGGACCAAGGTGAGGGTGGTGGTGATGTAGTGGTGGTGGCAGCAGAGGTGAAGGTGGTGAGTGGAACAGCAAGACTCATCTTACCCTGTGACCAGTGGCTTCAGAGAATTTAAGTAGCCTTGCACATCAGCACAACAATAAGTGGGAAGTTGGCACTACCTTTGCAGCAGAGGAGATTGAAGTGGGACCAGGTGTCTCCACAGTGGCAGCAGGAGCAGAGAGTCATCCCACAGCACCTCACCCCACCCTTCCCTGAAACAAGCCACGGGAGAGAACAGAAAGCAGAGCTGGAACAAAGGACACTGCAAGGACTGGGAGGAGCCAATGGTAGGTAGAACTGGGAGCAGCCTCAGCAGTCTCTGTGTGAGGGTTCCACAGCAACTGGGAAAGCCATGCAGAGACAAATAGGGTAAGGATGGCATGGGATGCTGAAGGACAAACAAAGTTACTGGTTGAAGATTCTGGACCCAGCTGCCACATTTGGAGATCAAAATCAGTCCTGTACCTAGCATTAATTCTACAGTAGACATGACTGGGTAACCCAGTAGTTTTGGGGTTTGATCTGGACAGTACCACAGACCTGTGGACACCAGAGGGATATTATTTTTTCTTTGTTTTGTTTTCCTTTTGCTGTTTAGTATTCTTTCTTTCTTTCTTTCTTTCTTTCTTGCTTGCTTGCTTGCTTGCTTGCTTTCTTGCTTTCTTGCTTTCTTGCTTTCTTTCTTTTGCTATTTAGGTGTTTAGCTTTATTTTTGTCCTGTTCTACTCATCTTCTTTCTCTCTTTCCCAACTATCTCCCTTGATTTTATGATATTTTCGTGTGAGTGAACATTGTCTGGTTCACTTCAATAATCTTTTGCTTTCTCCATCTCCTCACCCCTTCTCCAGCTTCCCCAAGCTTGTGTGATCATTTTTTGTCCTCCAGCCTTGTTTGTATTATATTTTTATTCATTCATTTCTCTGTTTTGTCCCATATCCCTCTTAAATTTTCCCAGCAAGGGTAAAATCACTCTACTAAAGAGAAATTCTTTGCATATAAGTTCCTGAATTATGTTGGGCTTTGTTATATAACTGTAGATCTTGCCCCTATAGTTTTTTTTTTTTTTTTTTTTTTTTT
>NW_004955481.1:87303-99473 GCF_000276665.1 Chinchilla lanigera | reverse complement strand
GATAACATAGGCCACCATTCTAAGAAAACAAATAGAAAAAAAAAACACCAGGCATGGCAAGCAATTAAACAGAGGAAAAGACAAGAAACAAACAAAAGGAAGATAATATGACAAGGGTAAACCAATATTAGTTATAACTATCAATGTAAATGGTCACAATTCACCAATCAAAAGAAACATACTGGTAGACTGGATCAAGAAAAAGATCCAACAACATGCTACATACAAGAAACACGTTTAACTAAAAAAGAAGCTCATAGACATCTCACTGCAGAAAAAATAGCTGTTATCAAGAAATCAAGCAGTAATTAATGCACATGGGGCATGCCCCTTTTCCACTGTTAGTAGGAGTGTAGATTGGTGCAAGCCGTGTGGAAATCAGTGTGGAGATTCCTCAAAAAGCTAAAACTAGAGGTCCCATTTGACCCAGCTATGCTCCTTCTTGGTATCTTTCCAAACAAATTTAAAACATCACAACATAGTGATACATAGACATCCATGTATATAGTGGCACAGTTTGTAATAGCCAAATCTTACAAACAGCCCCAGGGCCCATCAACTGGTGAATGGATAAAAAAGATATGTTTTTCTTATACAGTGGAGTACTACTGTGCCATAAGGAAGGATAAGCTTGAGACATTTCTAGGTAAACAAATGCACCTTGAGACCATACTCTTAAGTGAAATAAATTGGACATGTGTAAATACCGTATTGTCTCTCTCATGTTTAAGAGTATAGAGAGCCCTTCCCAGTCCTCATTGCAGTCCAGGAAGTTTATATTTGTAATCCCATGAAAAGTTATTGGAATTCTAGCGAGTTAACTCCAATCTACCACTCCCAGTGCAACCCACGGTGAAAATAAAGACACTAAGACATATTTGTAGTTCGGGGGAGCCAAGGTTCCTAAGTCCAGCCATGATGAAGGCTATCCAGAACAAAAGCTTCAACCCAAACCCAGGTTTTATTCATTCATGAAGAAAGGAGTGGCTTGAGGATGAGTGACTATAAGAACCATGGGAAGTAGGTGAGTGCCATAAGCTGGGCTAGATAGGAGGCCTGAAGTCACCTCTACAAATACAGAGAGGATATACAGAAAGAGTAGTCTGCATAACACAATTGAGGTAGTATCTAATGTTTTGGGGTTGGTGCTTCAGCTCTGATGTGTAATCTTTCAAGCCCCTAGAAGTCATAGCCTCTATCTCAAGGCTCAATCCCAGCTGACAATATGGAGCACTGGCTCTACATCCTGCCTTGTGCCAGCTGACATATGGAAACAACAGGGGGTGGCTATCCCAGGAAACACACCTGCCATCTTCAAAGACTACCATCAACACTTCAGCTACACTGACATGCATTGCTTAAAGCCAATTGAAGGGATAGGAAAAGCCCTAGCCAGCTCTGTACACATCAATACATGAAAATAGGGTCAGGCTCAGCTAAAATGGAGATAACTGTTCCTCCTTCAAGGAGAGTCACCCAGGTGGTTCTCCGCAGAAGGGGAAAATAAAGAGTTAAATTTTTATTTCTGAGGTCCTATGCCAACCTGCAACTAGGTACTCCCCTGAGCAGATTTGTTTTCTAACACCAAGTGACTATTTATCTAATCAGCCTCACCCAGAACCCATATGTTACCTCAACCAAGTGCTTCCCATAACTCTGAGCTTGCCTAGAGTTTTAACTTGCCTTAGTATGCAATATATATGATATAGTTTTCTCTTAGGTCAATCAGTAATAATGAGATAAGATGTAACCAAACAATAACCACCAAACACTCTGCTTCTGTACTTCCCTCTTGCAAACCTTACATAAGCCTTAGAGTCCCAGAGATCAGGGCCTGACACTATGAGAATGATTCCCAGTCAGGTCCATGGACATTAATAAATCTGCCTCTAAATCCTGGGTGACATCTCAGTGTTTGCCAGTGCAGTGTGAGAAACTGAAAGTGTAAATAAATACCAAAACGTATAACAGGTATAGTGAAATAAGAATGTCCAAAGAGAAGTGGAACAAGGGAGGAGATTAGGGAAAAGAAGGAAAGGAAAAAAAAATGAGAAAACAAGGAAAAGATGGAAACAAAGCTTTTGTAATAAGGAGGGGAAAAGAGGTGAAGGCAGGGTAGAGGAACGGGAAAAAATCATTATCTCATGATATGTGAGGGTAAGAAGGTGGACATGATAAGTTTTATTTGAGCTCCGTAACCTAGAGTTCCCATTGAATGAATACCCATCAACAGAAGAAATATCAACCCATCCTAATTCTCTGCCAACTCCTGTTTGACTCATGGCAATCTTCTGCCAGTGGAGAAGGTTTATTAATGAGCAAGGAACTGCTACACATTGTACTTGACATCTAAAGTCACCTTCAGCAATTAATAAAAGTAGAGGGGTCCTGGTCTAGCAGGTGATCTAAACCTTTATCTGCTTTATAGTGCTAGAGAAAGAGAATGGAAAATATTCACAGTCAGAATGCTATACGGTCTGGATTATGCTTTGGGAGCAGAGAAAATGCAAGGCATTTATTTGACACTGGAAGAGAATCTAGGTTTAAGGATGGTAAAGTGAGCTGTGATGTGAGGTGAGTTGTGAGATATTGTAGAGGATACCGTGTCAGGGACGAAAGAGGAGCAGAGCAGTCCCAGGCTCCATGCTCCTGTCAGGCTCATACTGTAAGAAAAGACAAGGCAGTCACAAGTCACTACTCCTCTCCTCTCCTTCCCTCTCCTAAAATGATGACCTGGACTAATCACAAACCCAAAATCTCAAATTCTCCATAACACTGTGACTTTCGACTGTAAGACTCTTTTGAGATTCAACTGAACTCTATAAAATACTGGCAGCAAGAATGCTGGCTCATAAGTGCTTAAAAACACATTTGTTAAGTAAATGAATGAATTTTTCCATATCCATGAAGTTCACACTTGAAAACATTTTGACAATGTTCAAAACATTTAAAGAGATCATTATGGGCCTAAGAGATCCTTATGGGTTTGGTTAAAGCAGTGTTTACCCAGCTCTAGCTCCCCCTGGAAGGCACTAATTTCTAAGGTCACCAGGGAGTAATAATGGAGAGGAGAGAGAGCCCAATGTGAAATGATGTCAGCAAAGTTATTTGTCTCTTTGTCTATCTGGCATTTATAAGCTCTCACCTCTGTGAGGACCACTGGGCCAGATTACCTGTCACTCCTCTTAGCCCAACAAGTGCCTCTCTCCTTAACTAGGTGAGTGCCATTCCTGGACCCCCTGGTTCATGTTCACTACTTGATTTCCTTGCATGTAAAGTTCATCTCTTGGCCCTGAAAAACCTTTTCTCTCCCAACCTAAAATCTCCTGTGGGACTTGGGTGCTTGACATTGAGAGGAAGGAAGGAGGGAGGGAGGAGGTAGTGAAGATTGAGTTTTTAGCCCCATTAACTGGGAGGATGGCACGGGTGGGGTACAGTCAAAGGGAGGGCACATTAAACAAAGTTGATTAAGCTTTTGACATAGTGAGTTTGAAGTAATGGTAAGAACATGTCCATGCAGAAAAGGTCAGACCCTTCCATGGTGGTTGACCTCTTGTGCGCCTGAGGACACTGTTAATCAGGAAATGTCTTCTTCTCTTGCCTTTGGTCTTGGGGATCTCTAAATTTCATTCTGTGAGTTATGCTCCTTATGAGTGATTTAGTATTTATCTTTCAGCCAGAGGTTGAGGTGGATCACTGTGTATTTTATTCAAGTAATCTGTTTGGGTTTTAAAAGCCTCATGTAAGTAACCATGCATCTTGGTTGTCCATGGCTTTTGTCTGATCACTAGGCCAATGAATGGACATGATTTAAGTGACATAAAGTTAGATTAAGGAAACAAAACAGTGAAGCGCTAAGACTTCAGCTCTGAATGAATTCAGCTGAGCATCCTGTGAGGCAACTCTACTGTGTATCTACTCAGCAAATCTGAGATCTTCACCCTGCTCAAACCCTTCTTATATTCTTCTTATTCAGTAAAATGTCACTGCTTCAGAGCCCAAGTTTCTTAGAGTCTGTGTGGAGAAATTCAATAAAATCCTACTATTTACAAAAATCTAAAAAGTTGGTAGTAACCAGCTCTGGACCTGGAAATGTCTTCAAAGACCTATCTTCATTCAGTTTCACTGTTTTTCATTGCGTTTCACTTTTTTTTTTTTTTTTTCTGAAAAATTCAGAGCAAGTATCATGGTTTCACATGTTAATCTTTTAATACTCTTAGCCATAGTGGTCATCATTGTGCTGCCAACATTTCTATCTGCCCTCCATATCTATGGTTTTTACATTATCGATTCTACCAATCTGGGGTTGAAAATATTCAGGAAAATTTGTATCTAAATTGATTACGTGCAGACTTTTTTCATTCCCTAAACAGTACAGGGTAATGACTATTTACATAGTGTATACATTATACTAGGTATAATAATTAATCTAGAGAAGATTTCAAGTATACAGAAGGAAGTGCACAGGTTATATTTATATACTATGCCACTTTACATACAGGACTTAAGCATCTGAAGATTCCATATCTGAAGTTTCCTAGAACAAACCTATGGAGGATAACAATGAATGACTTTATCATGACATACGTATGTGGAGTCTGAGGAGTCCTGGGACCATGACTTAAGGGGACCATGCCCCTTCCTGCTTCTGAAGCTTAACTTTCATATAATGGGACACTGTGTATCCAGACTATGGCCATGTCATCATATGAAGACTTTTAATTCCTTTCTTCGAACTATGGCTTACGGAAAATCATCCTCCCCAACCTTAAAATGTCACATTTGTTTCAATTTTTGGCAAAATTCAAGAATTTTATATTAACACTTCTATTGTGAGTCTCTCCAATGCCATTTTCTTACCTACTAAAAGTCATATTTATCAAGTCTTTTCCTATTATGTCTCAATATTTACCTTTGTTCCTCTTAATTTGTATGTGTCTTAACATCCTGACTTCTGACATTGCTACACTTGGTGATTGTTAATCATGGTCTCATTCACATTTAGCCACCATTGGTACTTTTGAGCGTTGTTAATTCTACTGCTAATGGAAGAGAGATATGCTATTGGGAGCCTCAGGAAATGATTCCTTTGAGACTAAGTTTGTCCTGCTGGGTCTAACAGAGATTCCAGCTCTGCAGCCCATCCTCTTTGTCATCTTCCTTCTAGCTTATGTAGTTACTATTGGTGGCAACTTCAGCATCCTTGCTGCCATCCTCATTGAACCCAAACTCCACACCCCCATGTACTTCTTCCTGGGGAACTTGTCCCTGCTGGATGTTGGGTGCATCACTGTTACAGTCCCTGCCATGTTGAGGCAATTCCTATTCAATGACAGAAGCATCTCCTATAGAGCCTGCCTCTCACAGCTCTTCTTCTTCCACCTCCTGGCTGGGGCAGACTGCTTCCTGCTGACTGTCATGGCCTATGACTGCTACCTGGCCATCTGCCACCCACTTACCTACAGCACCCGCATGAGCTGGGGAATCCAGAAAGCCTCAATGGGCATGTCATATGTCTTTTCCTTCAGCCATGCACTGACCCAAACTGTTGCTTTGTCTATGCTGAAATTCTGTGGCTCTAATGTGATCAATAACTTCTACTGTGACCTTCCTCAGCTTTTCCAGCTCTCCTGCTCCAGCATCTAACTCAATGAACAACTGCTGTTTGTAGCATCAGCCTTCATTGGTGTGGCCCCATTGGTCCTCATCTCTCTGTCCTATGCCCATGTGGTAGCCGCTGTTTTGAAAATTCGCTTTGCTGAAGGCAGAAAGAAAGCCTTCTCCACATGCAGCTCCCACCTCACTGTGGTGAGCATCTTCTATGGGATGGGCCTCTTCAGCTACATGAGGCTGGGTTCACTGGAGGCTTCAGACAAGGAAAAAGGCATTGGAGTCTTCAATACTGTCATCAGCTCCATGCTGAACCCACTCATCTACAGCTTCAGGAACCCTGACATGAAGGGCACCTTGTGGAAGTTGTTCACAGGGAAATAGTCTCTAAGTGAGATTTACTTCATCTGATCTTGACTCCATTATTGCTTCTAAGGGTTATTGTGATTAATACAAATAGAGTGTTGCCTTGATGTAGTGGGGTAAGGAACTCACTTCAAAGGAAATCACAATAAAATGGATGATAGCTACACTTGCACTGTGATTACCATGTGCCAGGCATTGTTCTATGTGATTGGCTCCAGTAGTTCATTTAATCCTCATAACTTTAATTCAGATGTACAAATTATATTTTAGGAAACTAAACCTTGGATAGGTTGAGTAGTTTGCCCAAAGTGACATAGACAGTGAATGTCAGAGCTAGGATCTCAAACCAGGGGGAAACTACATCTGAAAATATTGCTTTTCAAGAATAATAAATCATTTCAAGGAGGATGAGTATGTAAAGTAAAGAAGGGAGATGGGCAATGAAAAGTTTAAAAAGAAAAGGAATATCAATGTTATGGAGAAGCCTTTTTTTCTGAAAAATAAGGAAAAATTCCATAACAGAATAATGAGAGAATAACTATAGTTGGCACACTGTGTATTATTATCTTCAAAGTAGTTACTCAGATTGCAAGACATAGGCAAGAAAAATTCTCTCTTAGAAAGATGAAACAAACAGATAATAGCACAAAATTCTCTTTTCAATGAAATGAGTGACTAATAGTTTAAATGAAACAAATTAGCATACGTATAAAAATATTTTTGAAACAATGGAATTCAAAAATAAGGTAATTTGGGGAATTATTTGAACTTCACCCTACTTTCTATTTATCTATCTTTTATTTTGCTCTTTTTGTATATATACTTTTTTTCATATGAAATAAAACATTCCATATTCAAGTTTGCATGTCTGATTTATTTCATAAAAGTATGGAACATTCAAAGTTTGCATGTCATCCATGTGTAGGGCCACACATCTTTTCCATATTGTTCCAATTTTAGTGTATGTGCTGCCCAAGTAAGTATGAGGAAATCTTTTTATATAAACGAATATGTGAATTGAGACATTTTTATTTCTTGAATGAATTTGATTTGTTCCTAAGTAGAGGGTACAAATTGAGGGGATTGCTGGATATCAATTTGAAAAACAAACAAATGAAAAGAAAACAGAGTGAAAAACCTAATTCTGAAGGAATAGGCACTGTTTAGAAAAACCATGTAAAGATGAAACAAAGCATTTTATATTTTACCAACACAATAAAATAAAGTAAATAACTTAATAGTGGAAACTGGCTTGGTTCATATGTGAAAACCTCCCTGACTAAATAGAGAGCTTCCACTGCAATTTATCTGATAAGCTCTAGCTGTGCTATTATCATGGTGTTATGAGAAAGATACTTCATCTACTCAATATATACATCTAAACAGGTGTTTCTATAACATAATGAAATGAATCCCTGTTGAAAATGTAGAAGTACAGAAGACTAAAATAAAAATCACCCATAGTTTCACCATTGGTGGATAATTGAAGGATCTTTAACATATAATTCTTTAATTTTTTATTAATAATACATATTTATAAAAATTAAAACTGTTTTATATGTAGCAAGGCACTCAAAAAAAGTTGAATAAATTGACACTTTCTATTACCAATTACTTCAATCTTTGGTAATACAGTAGGTCAAATGTTAAAATTTACCACTTTCTTTCCTTAAAATTAATAAATAAGACCATTGAATACACATATATTTAAAGTATATTGCTAAAAATATTTTACGTAAATATAACAAAATATTTCTAAACATTTACGTTTGCCTTTTTTCTTATGCATTTGCAAGTGTTCTTAGTAGTGAAGAAATGGAGGCTGGGCCATACTTAAATGGCAAGGTGAGTAGCGGAGGTGCGGTCAGCCAAGCAATGTGTGGCCTCGTCAAGAGTGTTCAGCCTTTAGAGTAGTGGAGGGATAGGAGACGGTTGCAGTGGTGAGACCTAGTGAATGGGAGTTCAAAAAATGAAGATGGCTGATGAAGACAACTCTTCAAAGAAATTAAATTAGATTGAAATATGAGATATATTATGCAGCCAATGGAGAAAAGATAATAAGGGAGGCTTGGAATTTTCTTAATTCAGTTCAAAGATGACAAGAACTGTGTTTATATGATTGTACGCAACATCAACACAAAGGAAAGTAATTAAGATACTCAAGAACAAGCAGATTTGAAGGAGTGAGGTAAAAAGAAATGTGATAAACAAAACTGTGATAAGAGAGATGTTTGATTTTATATGTAGTGGGACATTTATTAAAAGAATAATTATTTATTTATAGTAACATGGTAGAAGTAACTGTGTATTGGGTTCTATAAATGTTACTTTTCAATTAGTTCCTTTGTTAATAAATAGTTATATGTAAAATTGACTCACTATATTGTGAGTAACGTCTAGTTAATACATCTGCTCTAATCGAGTTTACACAGATTATTATAAAGCCTAGATATTTAGTACTTGCCTAACAAAATTTAAAGCATTGAAACCAATATTACCATATAGTTTTCTGATTTGCTTTAAATCTATGTATCTATGTATCTATGTATGTATCTATCTATCATCTATCTACTCATCTACCCATCATATTCATTTATTCACCCACCCAACAAGTTCTAACTGATGTCTTACTAAATCTCAGCACTGTGCTGTACAGTAAGGTACACAGAGAAAAGCTGAGTCTCCACCTTCAAAGAACTCTGTCATAACAAAGAATTGCACCAGTGTTACTAATTGTATGTAACCTCTTTCATTAGCAGTATCTTTCAGCATTACTGGTAGAGGCAATAAACTTCTTTCTTGAAGGATGCATGAAAACTGAAACCATGATATGGAGTTAAGCAAATACCACTAAATGTAGTAATAATTCATAGTCTACCAAGAGTGGTCCTCAATTGAGAAACATTCTTTGATGTCAAGCATCTGTCTGATTTTCAAGATAGCCCGGTGGTTTACAATGTAGGTATCATTATTATTCTTTATTTTACACATGAAACACTTGAAGTGCACTAGGACACAGTTGTTGCTTGATCACAGAGTATCAGAAAAAATGGTTGATATTTGGAAAATGTTTCAAATGTCTAGAAGAATATTTTAAATAACCGTGAAAGAATTTGCATAGAATCACTATAATTATTTATAATACACATTATTATTAAATACTACCATGTTCTGCATTCATTTACAACCTAAAATCAAATTATAAACTTAATGGCAAAACTCTGGAAATAGCTCCTATAAACTCAAGGCCAAAGTAAAGTGCCCACTATAGTTAACTCAGTAGCTTTATAAATTCTGCTATTTTAATAAGGCATCCCGAATTATCTCATTCACTTTAATGACTGTATCACTCTGTGACTCCTCATTTCCAAGGTGCAAAAATATAGTAGTAGTCTGGTGGGCACATACATACATATTGAACTCCAAACATTATAAACTCATCTTCTCAGATTTATTCTTCTAACACTTGTTAATTTGGATGCTAAAACTGGAAGATATATTACTTTTACCCACTTGGCATTCTTGCTGACCATCTCAGGCAGCATGCATCTGTGAACCAATAAAACTGAACTAGAATGCAGATGTGCCAGTTTACACTTGTAATCCCAGTGCTGGGGAGGCTAAGGCAGGCAGGTCACAAGTTTGAGCCTAGAGCAATACCCAGCCACTAAAGAAAAACGAAAAAGGGCAGGAGACGTAGCACAGTGGTAGGGCATGCTTGGCCTCCATCTTCAGTACCACAAACACAGGTAAGCAACCACAAGCACTGATGTTCTAACATTTGGTTCTTCTCATTCCGTTTATTTTCTCGTTGGTCATGTTTCCAGATCGATCTAAAATTTTACTCTGAAATTTGCCCCTGCCCCTGAAATGGGTGCTTAGCCTTAGTTTCTAGTGCTAGGACTTTGTGTTTCACCTGTGATTTTCCACATCTGTGTCCTTCGTCAAGGGAATCAGCAACTGCAGAGACTATAATGAGATACTGATTCTCTGTGGGCCACAGATTTCAACACAGTGACTAGAAACCTTCTAGAACAGCCAAGTGCTTTAGATTCAGCACTGAAAATGGTTCCTCAAACAAAGTGGTGTGGACCAGGCTTAGATTTAACATGTCCTCTTATGAATCTGCACAAGGCAGCCCCAGGTGGATAAAAAATTCATGTAGCCACTGTCTTTCCCTTATTCAGCATATAGGAAACTTCATCATGTGATCAGTGTACTACTCATAGCCAATTGGAGATAAGTTAGTAGATCATCTCTTAGTACCACCAAACACTATATTTATTGCTGCATCCATAATCTCTATAATCACTGGAATATTTATTTTCCTACCTCTTTCACATATTTTCATTGCCTCAAAATTATCACCAGGAAAATTGCCTATGGATGTATGTCTAAATTGGGAGTAGGAGAGTGGTTTATATTTCAAGAATATACTATATACTACCGAGGTCATGTACATTGAGAATTCAGTGTTATTCAGGCCTTTTTGAGCCTGACCACAAGTCCATTTATTCATGGTCATCTTTGACTAGTCCTCTATTGATTTCCTTTTCTCATTGTAAATTTGTTCTCTTTCTCTTGCTCACTCGCTCACTCTCTCTTTCTCTCTCTCTCTGCTTGGCTGTACTAAGAGGTGATCTAATTATGAAAACTCTCTATATATGTGATTCCACCACTGACACTCTGACAAAATAAAACTAAAGGGAAGGAAGACTCATAAGAGGTTCCTATGGTCTAAGGTGTCGATAAGGAATTGCATGAAAAGGGCCATCAGTTATATGTTGGTAGTCACAATAATGTTCTCTACAGATGTTAAAGATGCTAGATCCATGACTATGTACTTTATAAAACTCAACTTTATATTTTAAATAATTAAAAGTTTTAAAAAGTTTACCTTTAAAAATCTGAAAAATGATAAAAAGTACTATAGTCACGTATTAACTGGGCTGCAGCCTGAGCTCCAGCCATGGATCCTCTCTCTAACCTCTCCAAGTCATTGAAGCTCTTTACATTATAATTTTCCCATCTACAATATGATGACTGCATCTTTTCTCCTCTTTGGAGACTTCAGGAGGCTGACATGATATCCTGAATCTCATGCTTCTTTAAATTCCAGAAGAGTAGGCAGATGAGAGAAGCCCTTAGGGACTAAGATTGTTTGTCTGCTTGTGGCTTCTTGTGCTACCCCTGGAGAAGTTAGTTTTTTTAGCGGAGTACATGGTGCTAATTCGTTCCTTAAAGAGATCATGAGAAGAGATTCTCTTGACCTCTGTCTCACTCCTTGTATCATTTGTAGGAAATCTTTGTATCTTTTTGTTTGTTTGTTGTTTTTTTTTATTTTAAAAATAAAAGTAGGAAAAGATTAACAGACAACATTTTACAAAATGGCAAAAGAACAGTACAGACAATACAGAGTTACAAACAAAGTGGTAGGAAATTAACAGTGCTTGTTGTATTACATATTGGTATCTTCAAAGTGGTTTCTCATGAAAACAGATAGAGACATGCAATATTAATCAATCAAGGACGCATTAACAGTTTCTTTCAGCAAAGAAATAGAAGAGAGTAGAACAACTATGTTAACTATCCTGTATATACATACATACAAAATTTCTCCTTCTTTTCCTTCTCTTTTCCCACATCCCAGTTGCCCTTTACCATTGAGTGTTTTCCTATCATTTCACAATGTCTATCATACCTCCGAGTTTAAAGTAACTCTTTCAGGTTTTACACTAGTGAGACAGTGTGGTTCTTGCATATGCAGGTCTGATTTATTTCACTTATGAGTATGGTCTCTAGTTGTGACCATTTACCTATTATAAAGGCCTCGAGTTTATCTTTCTTTATAGCTGAGTAATATTCCATTATATAAAAGGACCACAGTTTTCTTATCCAATCCTCGGTGGATGGCCATGTGAGTTGCTTCCACAATTTAGCGATTTCAAATTCTGCTGCTATAAACATAGGTGCACATGTATCGCTGTGATATGATGTTTTTAGATCTTCTGGGAAAATACCCAGAAGGGGAATAGCTGGGTTGAGTGGGACCTCTAGACCTAGTCTGCTGAGAAATCTCCAATCTGATTTCCACAGTGGTTTCACCAGTCTGCTTTCCCACCAGCAGTGGAGAAGGGTCCCTATTTCTCCACAGCCTCGCCAGCATTTGTTATTGGTTGATTTCTTAATGCTAG
>NW_004955481.1:86170-87203 GCF_000276665.1 Chinchilla lanigera | reverse complement strand
GCTGAGCTAAATCCCCAGCCCCATCTTGCCCCTATAGTTAAAGGTACCAAATTAATAGTTAGCACAATGTGTCAGGTTCTAGGCTGTGCTTGATGCTATTGTTATTGCTAACTACTTTAGCCAGGATGTGATACCTGTTATAATCACTTGTTCTCCCTTATATGAGAACACTGTAATTGGGGTCATAATCATCACCATAGTCCAGCACCAAAGAACTGGGTAATGAGACAAATAGACAGCAACTTCTCATCCTTAATAAATTGGGAAGGTAGGCTCTTGGGACAGATGCAAAGACTAAGAGCCACCTACACCTAGAAGATATCTCTGAGGAAAAGACATTTCCTAGGGAAACCTTGATACTAGTGATAAAACTGTCAACTATAAGAAACTTACAAGCATCAACACAGAAAATAAAATAAAGGGAGTGACATGACACAGAAGTAAAATGCAACCCCAGGCCTCCAGCCCACCCAGGACAAATCCAGGGGGCAATAAGATAGAAGAAATTAGAAGCCACCTACCTAAATTTTGTTGCATGACAACAACAGAAGTAAAAAAAAAGGATGTATGAGACTACAGAGTAAATCCAATCCCAAATAAACTCTTAGGTAAAAAAAGAGATGACAACCATAATAAAAGACTTGCTCATCAAATCTAGAGTAAACATAGACAAAAAAAATAGAGCTGTATAGGAAAATGATGGAAACCATGAATACCCAACATAGAAAAGAAATAGAATCTATGAAACAGATTCAAACTGACACCAAGATATTAAAAATTCCACTGAAAGTTTGCAAAACAGAATGAATGAAAGTGAAGACAGAATATCAAGACCTTGAAGAACTCAAAGCAGGATAGCAATCATAAAAAGAAGAATATCTTAAAAATAGCAAGCGACCATGAAAAATCAATCCAACAACTGCAAGATGATGCAAAGGAGAACAAAAAAAGGTAGTCAAAATCAATAAAAAAGAAAGAGATCGCACACATGATCAAAAAAACCTGTTTACAGAAGTAATTGCAGAAAACTTCC
>NW_004955481.1:60808-79950 GCF_000276665.1 Chinchilla lanigera | reverse complement strand
GGTGGAATCTCAATGTTGTTTTAATTTGCATTTCTTGAATGACTAATGATGTTGAACATTTTCTCATGTATTTATTTGCCATTTGTATTTCCTTATCTGAGAAGTGTGTATTTATCTTAGTTGCCAATTTTTGGATTGGGTCTTTGAATTTGGGGGGGGGGACTGATATTTTTAAATTCTTTATGTGTTCTTGTCTCACTCCCTTTAGAAGCCACCTTTAGAGGCCACCTAGGATCAGCCTAGCAGTCATTCCCCTCTCTACAGAGCACTACAAGAAGGTAAGTGACCCACAGACCTCATCACTACTCCTGCCTCCTACTTTGTCTTCCCTCTAGAGTAAGGCTGGTGGTAACAATTGATGATCTTCAAGTGGTCTTTTTCTTGTCCACAGGAGAATAAAGAACTAACTGATGTTAGACTGAAGAAGTAGTAATGAAATACAATGATTAGGTTTATCACTCTGAGTGATGGGAAATAAGGGCAGAGAAAATCAGCATATTTCGTGCGCACACATACTCATATATACGGCAAGGACTTTTACAGACAGCAAATATGGGCATAAAAATAAGCTCTCTATTCAGAACAAACTCTCACACATGTAACCTCAAACAAGTTAATTTTTGAGCTTCACTGATCTTTCTGACAACAGATCACAGCCAATACTTTTTGTAGAAATGCACCAACTGGAAGTGTTAGGAGTGCTGTCGTGGTTCCTATAATAGCCTATTTAGAATACTCTACACTCTTTGTCTTGTACTATGGATTTTGAATTACTCTTCCTTAAAGCTTCAGATTCCTGTCCCCATCATCATATGATCGTTCAGGAATCATTCGAGTTTTTATTTATCTATAATGTTATCTATAATGCTGCTTTATTGAAATATAATTTTCCAATGTAGTTACTATCTTCTGGATTTTAACAATGTATGTTGTCCTTTTGCCTTTTTCATTTCTAATTGCATTGCTTTTCCCTCTTTCTCTTGGTGAGTCTTGCAAAGGGCTTATCTATTTTGTTTATTCTTTCAAAGAATCAGCTCTTGAATTTGTTTATTTTTTTGTATTTTTTTAGTCTCCATTTCCTTTCTGCTCTAATTTTTATAACTTGTTTTTAATTTTGCTTTTCACCTGCATTTCTGTTGCTCCTCAAGTATCTTACAGTTCCTTAGGAGGGTGGAGCTAAGAACAGATCTGCTCCTGTTTTATCCCTGGAGCAGCATCTTCCCTATCGTCTCACAAAGTCACTTGTTCTGTTGTCCTAATGTGAGCATTGATTGCAAGGAACATGTCTCTTAGAACTGCTCTCATAGTGTCCCTGAAGTTTTGGTGAATTGTAAAGGCATTGTCATTAACCTGCAGAAATTTTTAAATTGCTTCTTTGATTTCCCCTGTGACTGATTGGCTGTTTAGGAGTGTGTTAATTTTCCAGGAGAGTCTATCTTTTCTGTGATTTCTTCTGTTGATGATTTCTATTTTCATTGCACAGTGATCTGATAGTATACATGGCATAATTTTCAGTTATTTTATATTTACTTAAGCAGGCTTTGAGGACTAGTATGCAATGTACTTCGGAAAAAGTACTGTGTGCTGCAGAAAAGAATATATACTCTGTAGATATCTATTTTTGGTGGATTGACAACTGGTAGTCAACTTGTAACACCCAGCTGAACTGAACCAGTACGGTGCAGGATGTGTGAGGCCCACCTGAGGGTTGTTGCCAGCAACATAAGAGGCAGAACTGGAGAGAAAGCTGTTGGGAACCTGTTAAGGAGCTGTTGGTTCTTTTCGAGTCTCTTGTCATGCTGGCTTTCCTGATGAACTTGGCTGTTCTCTTCATTGAAGGAGCTCAGGACCTTACTGTATCTGAGAATGGCTTCGGTTCACCTTGCAGGAGCTCTGGTCCCCACATTGAGCATCACTTCCTGGCTCCAGAGGGGAAGATGGTGCAAGGCTCAGTCTCCTGTAGAAGCTTGTGGCACTGGCTTTCCTGTTGGGAACTCAGCTGTCCTCATCATCAGAGGAGCTCAGGACCTTGATGTTGCTGAGGATGGCTACGGTACTTTCTGGGGCAGCTCTGGTTCTTACCTTGAGCATGGCTTCCTGGCTCCAGTGCAGATCCCTCCGCCTGCTAGCACAGATCTTTTATCTCCCTGGCACAGACTTTCTAGCTTTTACCACTGACCTTTGGGACTTTCTAGTGCAGATTCGTGAAACAGGCCTGCATGAGACACTGTCATGGGCTCTGGGCCTTCAGTTGGATTTGTGGGAGGCATTGTTATGGGCTCTAGGTCTTCAGCTGGACTCATGCAGGACATTATAATGGGATGCAGGCCCTCAGCTACATTCCTGGACTATAATGTGTGGACAGATTTCCTGCAGTCTTTTGTATATCATTCTTTGGGGGACTACTATGAATAATCTTATAAAATATATGTCTTGAGCCTATTGTTTCACTTTACAAAATAAGCCGCAAATCATAACAGTACATTTTACATATACATGCACTTAGGTTTTTTTTTTTTAATTTTGAGACAGGATCTTACTAATTCACTGAGTTTGCCAGGCTAGGCTTAAGCCTGTGATCCTCCTTCCTCTGCCTCCCAGAGTGCTGGGAGTACAGGTATACAATATCCTCATTTAGTAATTGACAATAATTGCATGTATTCATGGAATAAAATGCTGTTTTGATATTAGATGCTTTGTAGATTCAATCTAGCTAATGTATCTACCACCTTAGTAACTACAGTTTCTCTCCCGGGGAGTAGGATTAAAAATCCCATTGTTGAACAGTTTTGATAGATTCACCACTTATTAAATGGGATCCATGTGCCATTCAAGGGATCGCTCAAACTTCCTTCTCCATTGTGCCTGAGACTTTGTATCCTTTGAAGCTCATCATCCTTTTCCCCATCCATCATGGGATTTGACCACTTTTTGAAGTCACATGCTCAAGAAAGGTGTGAAGGTTCAAGCTACTTCGGGCACACTGCCCTCCCGACAACCAGGCCAATGTCAAACAGTATTTGTCCACCCGCATCCTCTTTTGAAGCCTTTTTTTTTTTCCATTTAATTTCTGGGAATTGAATACAAGGCCTTGCTTTTATCTACATTACCATCCATTTTTAAAACTCTTTCTTTTGGGCTATTTTCTAGATGAATAGCTAAGTTGCCAAGGCTATCCTTGAACTTGTGACGCTCCTGTCTCACTCTCCCAGACTGCTGTGATGATAAGCAGTACCACTAGACCTTTCATTACAGTGCTGCTAAAAACTCACTAACTAGCCAGGTGTGCTGGTGCATGCCTGTAATCTCAGCACTCAGGAAGCTGAGGCAGGAGGACTGACAAGAGTTCGAGGCCAGCCTGAGGTCCATAGTGATTTCAAGGCCAACCTAAACTACCCAGCAAGACCTTGTCTCAAAAAACAAGAAGCTAGGCTTGGTGGCACACATCTGTAATGCTGGTATTGGGGAGGCTGAGGCAGGAGGATTGCTGTAGGTTTGAGGCCATCCTGGGCTACAAAGTGAGCTCAAGGCCAGCCTGAACTTCATAGCGAGACCCTGTCTCAAAAAGACAAAAAGAACAAATGAACAAACAAAAAAACCTCACAGACTGAGCAAGGAATGGTGACAAATGCTTTTCATGGCCACCCTGAAAAGGCCAAAGCAGCAGGATTGCTGTGACTTCCAGACACGTCTGCAGTACATTTGATTCCAACTCCAGCCACAACTACACAGGGAGACCTGACCAAAGAGAAAAGACAAAGCAAGAAAAACAGACGTCCTTGTGGCTGTATACTTTGGTTGTTAACTGGGCTGTTTGTTTTAACCCATGGGCCTGTTCTTGTTGCAGTATGAGACTGTTTTGATAGCTGTCATGTGACAATGTATCTTGAGATCGGGTATTTGGATACCTCTACCCGAGATCTTCTGTATGTAGCTATGGGGTGGCTCTTCCTAGTCCCATATGAATTTTCATATAAGTTTTTCTCTTTCTAGGAAAATGTCATTGATGTTTTGACAGGAATGGCATTGGAACTGCTGGTTGCTGGGGTAGCATGTACAGTATAACACGAATTCCTGCCATCCATAATGGTTGTATGTGTTTCTTTCTCTTTGTGCATTTTATTTCATCAATATGGTATTATTTTTAAGAATCAGATGAATTTGGTCCAATTTTACCTAAGCTGTGTCTATAGCTTCCCTGAAGAGAGGCTGATGAGTCCAGAGAGAGAAAGGGCAAGAGGCAGAAGAGACATCCGGTCCCTGTCCTGACGGATCCTGCCTGCATGCACACAACACAGCCCGAGAGCAGATTCTGCCACAGGAGGGCCTGCGCTGAGCCTGCAGCCTGGCCTCCCTAGATATTATGCTCATTATGGTCGAGGCCCCAGCAGAGACTCCTGGATTCCCAAACCACAGAAACTTGGAGAAAACCGAAGTTTACCTCTTGCATCTGGTGAGACTGAAGTCACGTGTCATAGCAGAGGTGAGATTCTGGCCCTGAACCTTGGCCCTCCATCCCCTCCTTTCCTCCCTGATTCTCTCTGGACATGCTGTCCTCACTTCTCACCTCTTTCCTGCCTAGAAAGGATTTTCACTTTGAATCTCTACATCATGGATCCTGGTCCCCTGCCACACATTCTCAGCTTTGTGCAGGATGAGGGGCCACTTGTGGCAGGTATGGGCATCAATGTCAGCTCAGTGAGGCCTTTTCAGGTGCCCCCATGCAGGGGCCTCAGCCCTCTCTTGTGCCACCTGCTTCACTGGTTCCAGGACTTGTTGTCTTCCACTACATTCTCTAGTGCTTTGTTCTTCTCCTCTTCCAGGCTGCGAGCTCCTAGAGGGCAAGCAAGAGATGGGGTTTCTCACAGGTCCGTGCTTAATTCAGCCCAGGAATAAGGTGAGAATTTGAGGCACAGTGATTGAATAAATTGGAGCATTTTCCTCTGAATGACCCTATGGATCCCACATATGACATCATCGTGTGTGCCTTTCTCTGTGTGTGTGTGTGTGTGTGTGTGTGTGTGTGTCTGTCTGTCTGTCTGTCTGTGCCTGTGTCTGTGTGTATCCTCTGGGATGCTGCTTGAAAGCAGCCCCATGTGGGAGGTTTAGACGGAGGTCCCTGGGACCTTGGGGGTCGCTTTCTGAAGCCTTTGGGAGCTGGCTGAGTCCTGCATGGGGCGGTCTTTCTCCTCTGGACTTCTCCCTTCTCCTCTGCACTCTGCCACATCCTGGGCCTTGTGCCTGGTCTTGCCTCTTGCTGGGCTGTGGTTCCCAAGTGTCCACTGAGGGTGGAATAACACACACTGCCCTTTAATGTGGAAGTTCCTTCATACTGGGGAATGGAGTGCAGGGGTCCCACGCTGTGCTCTCCACCTCTGCCCTGTCAGCATCCACACCTGCCTCTGATTTGACCAGTGTGGATAACATCCCTCCTTCTAAAGCCACCATTGTCCAGTCACCTCACACTACCAGTGAATGGGAAATTGACATGACCTCTCTAGGTTTGTCCCTTCTAAGACAAAGCAAGATTAAGTGGTGATTTCCAATATCTTCTGGCCAAAGAGAAACGTGACTGCAAGGATGTGAAAATGCAGAAGAGGTGAATGACAGGGACATCACATGAGTGGTGGCCAGGATCTAGCAGGAGGGGAGAGGGAAGAAAATACTTTAGGTACAGAATTGAGGAAAAAGTTCCAGACTGTACAATGGTGAAGATTGCACAACACTGAGAAAGCATTAAATGCTACCAAGCTGATCATTTTAAACAGCACTAAAATCTTTAACTTTATTTACATTAATTCTACCATTTCCACATCTCTGGGAATTAAGGAAAGCAATAAGTACAATAACAAGTAAATCTGGCAGAGAAGGGAATGGGAGGTTTGGGTCAAGAGCTGCCTCCAGGTAGAGCTCAAAAGGTGAGCCCTGTGGTGGAGCCAAGAGGAGTTCTGGCTCTGCGGCTGGCAACCAAGAGGATCCAGGTGCCGGCGCTGGCTCTAGAGCCTGAGCTGGTGAGGGAGCGGCAGGTGGAGCTGGCACCAGCTCTGCAGCTGGGAATTCAGCGTGGGCTGGAGCTGATGCTAAAGTTGCAAGAGGAGAAAAGATCACCAACGGTCCATGTTCCTCCCCAGGCCAAAACCTTCCCACCTCCCGTCAGACACAGCCGGGTGCCCCAACACAGCCCCAGCAAGTCCTCCTAGACTGCGTCCCCCACTGACGGCCGAGTGTTCCTGGGTCACCCAGCATCTGGAAGCTCTGTGGTGCTCCAAGGCCATCCCCTCCCCACGGGCCCACACCCCAGTCCTCCTTACCCGGGGGCTCTGCCTCAAGGGGCTCTGGGGGCTCCAGGAGAAGCTCAGCCTGGAGATCCACCCAGGACTGCAGCTCCAGTGCAGAGTCATGGACAGGAGAGGTGGAGCTGGGGCAGGCAGGGAGGCAGCAGGGTGAGAAGCCTGGCTTTCCTGCCACACTACTTGCCCAGGGAGGGCCGTGTGGGCCTCCTGCCCAGTCAGTGCAGTGTCCAGCCCCACCCTCTCCCATCCCTGGTGGGGCAGTGCAGTCCTAGGCAGCCCAGAGAGACTGACAGAAGGCTCCTTGGGAGCGAGTCCTTGCTTAGTGGCGCGACACCTCTGCCTTCCTCAGGGAAGCCTGACACAGTGTCTCCTGCCCCTGCCCACTGGCAGGTCAGCCCGAGGAAGACAGGTTGCTGTCTGCTGTGTCCCTGAACCCAAGGGCCCTGGGCTGTTTTTCCAGAAATACCTGAGAAGTGAGGGGCCAGTGGGAGT
Organism: Chinchilla lanigera; assembly: GCF_000276665.1. Lineage (NCBI taxonomy): Eukaryota > Metazoa > Chordata > Mammalia > Rodentia > Chinchillidae > Chinchilla > Chinchilla lanigera. Next base: position 73,165 of record NW_004955481.1, on the reverse strand, counting down.
CTGTTCAGCCTCTCTTCAGTTTCTAACTCAGGCAGGGAGGTGCTGCCCAGATCTCTTTGCCTCTACAGAGATCTACCTGCATTGTCTGTATCCACATCTAGGGAGATCTCAATCCCGGAAAACCACCTTCATGTGAGCAATGTCTGTTCTGTAGCCCATGGTCACTTTCTGGCCTCAAAATCACAATGAAATTCCAAAGGGCAGTGGTTGGATCTGCTGACTGTAGGATTGCAGTCAATACCTAGAAAACCGTGTGCACACAGTGTGTCTTCAGGTATATTCGTGGATTGATGGGACCCACTTGCTCTTCCATGACATCTAGGGGCATGAACCCTTTGCCGCTGCCAGGAATTCCTGTTCTGAGTACACCCTGAAGGCCATACAATGACTCTTGAATCCCTTTCCAGTGAACAGCAGAGAGCTTCCCCCTCATGTGGGTCAGTGAGAGGTTGGAAGATCAGCCGAGTCAATAAGCACAGCCTCTGCAGCGGGTCTGCCATGGGGCCAAGGCCACAGCTAACCCCTTGCCACGGAGCCCCAGTTCCATCCTCAGTGAGCCTGTGATCTTCATCCACGCAGCACCTGACTGCTCAGAGTTGTAAACAGGCCAACAGAGGAGCTTGTGCGTGGTCAAGACTCGGAGCCAGAGGTGGCCGAGTGCCGCTGACAGGGCTGCTGAGAACAAAACTCACCTTCCCACCAGCAGGGCCTGTGGGGTGGACTTGTCAGCCCTTGAGGAGTGCAGGAAGGAGGGGCCAGGGCTGGGGCCACTGTCCAGGAAGGCTGGCTCCAGGGGCTCCATCAGGATGCGGAGTGGCCCTGCCTGCACCGAGCTCTCTATATAGACCTCTGTCAGGCTCTTGGTCGACCGATTTCCCGTCTGTGAGAAGACAGTGGCAAGACATGGATTTGGTGTCCCAGCCCTGCCTTCTCAGGGGAAAGTAGGAGGCTGAAGGAAAGTCCACAGTCCAGAGGCTCCATAGAGGCTCGTGCCAGAGGAGGCATAGGACGGCCCCAGCAGAAAAGTTACATTTCACAAGGGACATTTAGGAACACTGGCACTATCAGAGCAGTTAGAGGAGGAGAGGCTGTCTATACAACTCCATGACTCCTGAGCCAGCTTCCCATTATAGAGATGAGAAGACAGAGGCCCTTCCTGCGTGATCAGCTCTATTTATGAGCCCACACAGAATGTTCCCCAGGTTTCTGAAGAAAAGTCCCCAGGAAGGAATCGAGTTCATCATCTATAGCCCTGGAGGGCTGAACGGCTATGTTCACTGCTTCCCTTCTGGAATTCATTCAGCCCAGTGTGGTCCCAAAACAGGAATGCAGTGCCTGGAAAAATTCTGTGAGACAACAAGTGCCCGAGAGATGGACAGAGCAGCGTGGGCCTGACGTGTGGGGTGAGCACAGCTCTGGTGATGTGATGGTGTGTAAGAGCTGGGGACAAGGTTGAGTGACAGCCAGCTAACGGCACAGGGGTCCTGGGCCGGGACTGACAATGAGGTGCAATGGCAGAATGAACCCCTGGCAGGAAATGCAGTGACTTCATGTCTGTGTGCCCTTTGCCCTGCTCCCACCGACTTGTGGATAGTGGCCTTGCATGTGGCAAGGCAGAGGCTGAGCAGAGGGATGTGACTGTCCTGGAACTGAATACCAGATTCCTTTGGGAATAGTACCATAGGCGAGCAGTTTACCAAGCCCTGGAGGGAGGTAGTGAAGGTGTAATCTGGCCCCAAAAGTCCCGTGTCCTCCTGTCCACCTGGAGACAGAGTCCCCTCTGCTCACACACCCTGCCCCTGAGCAGGCACCTGTTGTTATTGTGGGTCCCAGTGCCTGGTGCCGGGACATGACACACAGGTGCCCAGTGAGCAGCTCCAGGCCAGCGTCCTGTGTGCAGCTCCTTTGGGGTCGTACCGAGCAGCCGGCAGGAAGCACGAGGCTCTGGGTGACCACAGGTTGCACTGTTTTTAACACAGACAGCCGTGTGTTCCCCAAAGACAAACAGGTCTGTCACAGGCTTCTACCCAGGTGGAGAGGAGGTGACTCTGAAGTCTGTGGACAAACACTGGGCACTGCCCTTCTTCTCCAGTCAGCCCTGCCCTGGCCAGGAATATGAGTGGTGCTCCAGCTCACAGCCTCCTGGCGCCTGGCCCTGTCCAGGAGAACCTCCCCTTGAACTAGTGCCCAAAGCCCTCTCACACACATCACTTAGGGGGGGAGTGGTGCAGGTGGACTCACAGTGGTGGCCAGGCCTAAATGGGCCTGTCCCAGACTCAGTGGCTCCGAGTGGCTGGTGGCAGAGCCTAGGGACACCTGTCCTGCACTCCCTCTTGTCTCTGGGCGCCTGGGGGCCGGAGCTGCTGAGCCCTGCCCTGTGCTGCCCATGACAGTTGGGCAGTTCCTGGTGTGGGTGCTGAAGAATCTGGGCCGAGTGAACCATCCTCTCCCTCGTTCCCAAGTGGCTTTTCCATGCGGGGTCCTGAGGCTGGGGCCTCGAGGCCTGGGAAAGCAGCAGAGCATGTTGGCTGCTCGCTGTCTCCAGCCAAGTGCCTGGGATGGCAGTTGTGGCTGGTGACCAGAGTTCTAAGTTCTGTTTGGACCTATGGCCAAGGAAGTGAGGTCGTGTGTTGGGGTCCATAGCTGAGCCTCCCCTCTGATAGGAAGACTTGGGCCCCTTTCATAGTGCAACAAGTCTCTGTGCTCCTTAGAAATAGCAAGTGAAAAGCTAGAAAAGCTGCCTGTAATTTTAGACTTTGTGGCACTTGGAATTGTTCATATAACAATATGTAGACGCTTAAGCTGTGGCAGGCACAGAGCCACAAGCTCTTTTCCATCCAAGGGTCCAATTCAGGATCATCACTTGGAGATCTGTCAAATTTTAGGAGGATTTTCTTTCCTGGGCTGATTTCAGTTTTATTTCAATTTCAGTGGGGTATATGGAGATGTTTCCAAAATGCCCATAATAATTTTCCTTAAAAGATCTAAAAGTTTCATCTTAGAAGCCCTGTCTGTCCAGAAGAGGATACATGGCAAGTTTTTAGTTTCAGGTGCACATGAATGGTTAATTATTCACACAAAGATACTGAACTCAGTCATACACTGTAGTACTTGGTACTGTGACATCCTGTGAGGTGAGGTCTTTGCAGGGCCGTGGAGATCATCACCTCATGCTGATGAAGGAAATCCCTGGAAAACTTTCTGGTGGCCTCTGCTAGCATTTCCTGTCCTCCCTTCCCAAGCAGACCATGTGCGCTGTGTCCTGGCTGCACAGATTTTCTTTTCGAGAGCTGATGGAGCTGAAGCCGTTCAGCAGCAGTGCTCTTTGCTGGTTGTTCTTCAAGCAGTGTGCCCGTGCTGGGCTCCACCTGAGCTTTTCTGCGGGAGCCATTGCACGCCATTGTGCGGCTGAACCCCGACTTGTTCATGCTCCCATCTGCTGATGGACACAGCTTCTGTTTCCAGGGTGGACTCTTGAAAGCGAAGCTGCCATAACTGTTCTTATACATGTGTCCGTATGGAGATAGACTTTTATTCCAAGGGAAAAGTACTTGCAAGCCATACTGCTGCATGATATTGCTGGTGTCTGGTGACTCAGAGATTGTTAAAATATCTTTTGAAGCCCTTGTTTAAAGCAGAGTTGGGGGTTGCTTTTGTTTCAGTTTTGCTTCAGTGTGTTATGTTTTGGTGAGGGCTTTGAATCCCTTTCCTGGTGTTTTCACTGTGTTCTGATTTGATTTTGTATAATCAGCATGAGAAAATATAAGAAAATTACATAATCCCAAGTAGTTTTGTTCTAGAGAGAATTTTAAAAGGACAAGACAAAAATCACCTAGAATTTCAGGAATCAAAGCTTGGCGAGTTCTTCTTGCAAATGTACTTTCATCAACACACCAGACATAGGGTTTACCATCACGTAGACAATGGTCCACTGCCAGCTATTTGCATCATTTTGTGTGTTTTTTTAACATTTACCTGAGATGGCTGCAGATCTGCTACTGAATACACCCTCCCAGGATCTGGAGATCTTAGTATGAAGAGAAATCAGTCATTCTTTTTGTGCCTAAATTTGTTTTTAGTGCCAGCATTTGAATGTGAGATTTCCTTCTTTCCAAACACTTTGTTTTATTCTAGTGCAACTTAAGCATATATGAATAAGGAGAATATAAAAGATGCTCTTCTTCTAAGAAAAGATTGAATGTTTCATAGCAGAATAATTACAAAATAACAATGGTTGTTTTTTTTTGTTTGTTTGTTTTTCATTTTTCTTCCAGAACCAGGAATCAAACTCACGACCTTGCGCTTGCCAGGCAGGCACTTTGCCGCTGAGCTAAATCCCCAGCCCCCAGAATAACAACGGTTAATACACTGTGCACAGTGATCTCAGGGATTTCTTACTGAGCTATGTTCCCATGCAGCTGTTTTTTCAGATTTTATTGGTACATGTAGTGGACTGACAACTGGTGGTCAACTTATAACACCCCCCTGAACTGAGTAAGCATGGTGCTGGGTGTGGGAGGCCCATCTGGGGATTGTTGCCAGCAGCATAAGAGACAGAACTGGAGATGAAGAAGATAGGCTGTTGGGGGTGGAGAAAGGCTGCTGGGAGCTGGTGGAAGCTGTAAGGAGCTGTTGGTTCTGTTGGAGGAGCTTGTCATGCTGGCTTTCCTGATGAACTCGGCTGCTTTCATCCTTTGAGGATCTTGGGACCTTGTTGGCACTGAGAATAGCTTCAGTTCATTTTGGGGAAGCTCTGGTCCTCGCTCTGAGCGTCGCTTCTGGCTCCGGAGGGGAAGATGGCGCACTGCTAGCCTCCTGGAGAAGCTTGCTGCGTTGGCCTTCCTGATGGGAACTCAGCTGTCTTCACCACTGGAGGAGCTCGGGACCTCACTGATGCTGACGATGGCTGTGGTAGTTTTCAGGGGGGCTCTGAGTCTTACTTTGTGCATGGCTTCCTGGCTGTGGTGCAGATCCCTCAGCCTGCTAGCACAGATCCTTCATCATACTGGCACAGACTTCCTAGATTCCACCACTGACTTTTGGGCCTTCCCAGCACAGATCTGTGAAACAGGCCTGCGTGAACCATTGTTGTGTGCTCTGGGCCTCCAGTTGGATTTGTGGGATGCACTGTTATAGGCTCTAGGTCTTCACCTAGATTATACACGACAATACCATGGGATCCAGGCCCTCAGTTGGATTCTTTCATCTTTAGTGTGTGGACAGATTTCCAGCACTCTTTGTATATGACTCTTTGGGCGACTATTATAAAATAATCTTATAATTAATTGTCTTGTATTGTACTGTTCCCCCTGCAGAACCCCAAACTACAACACTATTACATCCATATGTTAAAGGGAGTGGCTCAGCTCTGATATCTCCTTATTGATTTTTTGTTTAGTGAATTATCTCTTTGTGGAAGTGGAGTTTTAAGACTTCCTACTATGATTGTGTTAGTGTTTATTTGACCTCTTAATTCCAGCAGTTCTATGAAGATAAGTGCTCTAATATTTGGTACATAAATATTTATAAATGCTATATCTTCTTTGTAGATTGATGTTTTACATGGTATTAGTGACCTTCTTTGTCTCTTCTAATCAGTTTTCACTTGAAGTTTACCGTGTCTGAGATTAAAATTGCTACCCGTGCTTATTTTCAGGGTCCAGGTGCAAAATGAAAATGGACCAAAGATCTTAACATTAAAACAGAAATATTAAACCCACTGGAAGATAAAATAGGTAAAACACTGAAGACATGGGTATAAGAAAGGATTTTTAAAAAAGAACAGCAATTACACAAGAAATAACAGCAAGAATCAACAAATAAGGTTATATCAGGCTAAATGCCTTACTGCAAAAGATTCAGTTTGAATCTTTTGAATATGCAACCTACATAATGGGAAAAAATTTTGTCAGCTACTCCTCAAACAGAGTACTAATATATAAAATACATACAAAACTAAAATACTTTGACCACCTAAAATTAAAGATCCAGTCAAGAAATGGTCAAGTGAAATGAACAGACACTTCACAGAGGATGAGGTACAAATTATCAACAAATATATGAAAAAATATTCAACATCTCTGGCTATCAGAAAGATGAAAATTAAAACAATTCTAAGATTCCATCATACTCCAGAAAGAAAGCCAATCATTAAGACATCAAAAAACAAAAACAGCTAGCATAGCTGTGCTGAAAAAGGAACATTTCTACATTGTTGGTGAGAATGTAAACTAGTACAACTAGTATGGAAATCAGTATGGAGCTATTTCAAAGAACCAACATTAGAAATTTCATATATATAGCTTCTAGATATCTCCCCAAAGATCTTAAGACATCCTTCTACAGTGATACATGCATACCAATGTTTATAGCAGTGTGGTTTATAACAGCTAAATCCTGGAAGCCACCTATATATGCATCAATAGACTATTGGAAAAAGAAAATGTGGCATCTATGTACAATGCAATACTAGTTGGCTATAAAGAAGAACTAATTTGAGACATTTGCAGGAAAATGGATGCACCTGGAGAACATAATGTTGAGTGCTATAAATCAGACACACAAGCTTATATATGGTCTCTCTCATCTGACTAAGGTAAAGTACAAACTAAGAGAAAAATAAAAGAAGAACAGAGGAGAGGAAAGGATAGATCTCTTGCAGATAGGAAGGGGTCCAGGGGACCAAGGGCATGAGATAAGGGTCAGGGGATGGGGAAATAGGTAGAGTAAAGATATACCTGATAACCTCAGTGAATGTGGATAGTATATACCATAAACATGAACTAAAATTAATAATATCAACAAGAATGAAAAGAGAGAAAATGGAATTAGAAGAGGAGGAAGAAAGGGTGAGGAAAGGGGATTATAAAAAAAGAAACAAAATCTATTATGTACATGTGCCAACTCTCCAAGATGACTGTAAAATGTTTATACTGCAAACATGCACTAATAAATAAAAATTGAAATATGAGGCATAAAAAAGAAAGCTGGTTTATAAGTGATTTAAAGTATATACATTAAAAAAATAAATTTTGCCATATCCATGAAGAGCACACTTGCAAACATTTTGAGAAAGTGAAAAACAGGTTTACAGGTACTAGAGACCATTATATGTTTGGTTAAAGCAGGTGTTTACCTGGCTCCAGCTCTCTTTGGAAGGTGTTAATTGCTGAGGATTCCAAGGGGTAAAAAGGAGGAGGAGAAAAATCCCCATGTGAAATAATGCCAGCAAAGTTGTTTGTTTCTTTGTCTATCTGGCATTTATAAGCTCTCACCTCTGTGGGGGCCAGCGGGCCATCATGATTCCTTAGGCAAAGAATGCCAGCCCCTTAACTGGGTGAGTACCATTCCCAGACCCCTCACTGTACGCCCCAACTTGGTTTCCATACATGTGAACTTTACCCCTTGTCCCTGGGAGAACTTTCTCTCCCACAGCAAATGTCCCAATGGGACTTGGGTACTTGACAGTGAGAGAATGGAGAGAGGGAGGAGCCAGTAAAGCCCCACTAACTGGAGAACTGGAATGTCAGGGTAAAGTAATTTAGTCAAGGGCAGGTCATCTTAAAGAAAGGCAGTTTAGCTTTGGAAATACTTCATTTGAGGTAATGGTAAGAACTTGTCCATACTGAAGACTGGACCTTCAGAGGTGAGTCACCTGATGGATTCCTGAGGATATTGTTTATCAGGAATTGTCTCCTTTGGCTCATCCCTTTGCCTTTGGTGATCTCCAACTCCAGCCTTATTCTGTGAGTTAGGCTTCTTGTGAGTGACTTAGTATTTGTTTTTCAGCCAGAGGTTAAGGTAGATCCCTGTGTATTTCATGAGAGTGACCACTTTGGTGCTGAGGACACATCCTGTAAGTGACTATGCCTGAGGGTCACTGATGGCTCTTATCTGGTCACCATGCTTATGATAGTACGTGGCTTAGATGATCTATAATGAGAGTGAGGTGACAAAAGAGCAAAGAGCTACAAATCCAGCTCTGAAAGCCTTCAGCTGGGTATCCAATAAGTTAACACTGTAGCTGCCCAATCGACTAACTTGGGAGCTTGGGCTTAAAAATTTTCATCCTGCTCAAAGTTCTCCTTACATTCTTCTTATTCAGTAAAATGACAACTTTTATTTATGTTACAGGATAACAACTACTTTAATAACACTTAGTTTCATTAGTTTTCACTGTACTTCCTATTTTCCTGAGAAGTTCAGAATAAGTCTCATGAGTTCATATGTTAATCTTTTAGTCTTAGCCATAGCGGTCATCTCAGTGCTGCCATCACTTAGACCTGACTCTCCATATATGTGAATCCCACACCATGAATCCAACATCATGGATCCAACCAAACATGGTTTAAAAATACTCAGGAAAATTTGTCTGTACTGAACATGGATTCCAGGAGCAGGCGCTTGCTTTATAGCTGCTTTGCTGGAATTCCGTGGATCTTTGCATTAACCAGCATCTACAGGGTTACTGTCTGGCATAGTAGCAGCCTTAAGGATTTGGGACAAGATATAGACTAGTCTCTGTTCTGATTGGCAGGTGTCTCTTCCAAGTTACCCCAGCACCCAGCAGACATACGTTATATACCTAATATGTGTCACTGCCCCCTTTGGCCAACCATGTGGCTTCTTCTCATTTCAGTGTCCCTCAGTGGCCCATGGAGCCAGATGACTTGGGGAACAGGACAACAGTCACTGAGTTCATCCTTCTTGGCCTGACAGAGAATGTAGACCTGCAATCTATTCCTTTTGTTGTCTTTTTCTTTGCATACATAGTCACAGTTGGAGGCAATTTTAGCACCTTGACTGCCATTTTAGTGGAGCCCAAACTCCACACTTCCATGTACCTGTTCCTGGGGATCCTGTCTCTGCTAGACTTTGGGTACATCACAGTCACTGTTCCTCCAATGCTGGTGTGTCTCCTGGTCCACCACTGCAGAGTTCCCTATGCTGCCTGCCTTTCACAGCTCTTCCTTTTTCCCCTCCTGGTTGGTGTGCACTGTCACCTCTTGACAACTATGGCCTATGACCGCTACCTGGTCATCTGCCAGCCCCTCACCTACAGCACCCGCATGAGCCGTGAGTCCAGGGTGCCTTGGTGGGCATCTGTTGCACTGTCTCCTTCATCAATGCTCTGACTCACACAGTGGCTGTGGCTGTGCTCGATTTCTGTGGCCCAAACATAGTCAACAACTTCTACTGTGACCTCCCACCTCTGTTGCAGCTCTTGTGCTCCAGTATCCACCTCAACGGGCAGCTGCTGTTTGTGGGAGCCACCTTTATGGGGGTGATCCCCATGATCCTCATCTCAGTGTCCTATGCTCACGTTGCTGCTGCAGTACTGCGAATCTGGTCAGCTGAGGGGAGGAAGAAGGCCTTCTCCACCTGTGGTTCCCACCTCACTGTAGTCTGCATCTTTTATGTAACTGGTTGCTTCATTTACATGTACCTGGGATCTGTTTCAGCCTCAGATAAGGACAAAGGGATTGGGATCTTTAACACTATCCTCCGCCCCATTCTGAACCCAGTCATCTACAGCCTCCGGAACCTTGATGTACAAGGCACCCTGAAGAGGGTGCTCATAGGGAAGAGGCCTCCATCATGAGAAGACTGACTGTGGGTGTCCAAATGCCCCACTTCCTTCAGCAACCCCTAACTTCTCACATTGAAAACCTAAATAGGTGAAGCTGAAAATTTCAGGGGTTTTGTCTGAATGGAGAAAAGTAGTTAGCATGGATCAGTGTGGAATATGGTTTGATTTGGATTCAAGAGAAAGGCTAACACTTAAGATGAAGAGTATCTGAGTTACTGGTAGAAAATACATTGAACATAGATGGGAGAAAAATGTCAGTGAGAGAATGGGAAATGAAGTATTTTGTATTTTTTATTAACAATTTCAATTTAGAATTTTAATAAAAACAACAGATAAACTATACTCACATATGGGTTCTGGTTTTTAAAAATATTGTATTTTAATTTCAGAAGTAAGTTAAAGTAATTGTGAAGTTAAGTTGGGGTTTGACAGACTCTAGGAGCAGTGTGTCAATTATTCATCAGAGTATCTGGTCAGCATCTTCTTCTGAGAAGATCATCACATACCTGTTCCCAAACCAGTGTTTGCTTCCTAATTCATGAATAGGCACAACACTTACGTGCCAGTGTGTGACCTGATTCTCACCACTCCTCTACTAAAACATGAATGTTTCTTCATATGTTTTATCAGAAGAAACATTAAGACCGTGTAAGATTTATTTTTATTTTAATGATTGTGTTGGTTTGGGGGATATTTTTGTAAGGAGAAACAATATAATACAAAACACATATTTTATAAGATTATAGTAGTCACCCAAAGAATGATGTATAAAAACGTGTAGAAAATCTGTCTATGTGCTAAGACCAAGGAAACTAGCTGAGGGCCTGAATCTCATGGAAATGTTTTGTATGAGTCTAGCTGAAGACCTACAGCTCATAACAATGCCTCCCATGAATCCAACTGGAGGCCCAGAGCCAATAAAAATATCTCATGCAGGCCTGTTTTATGGATCTGTGCTGGGAAGGCCCAAAGGTCAGTGGTGGAATCTAGGAAGTCTGTGCCAGTGGGATGAAGGATCTGTGGTAGGAGGCTGAGGGATCCGCGCTGGAGGCAGGAAGCAATGCTCAAAGTAAGAACCAGAGCTCCCCCGGAAGGTACCACAGCCATCCTCAGCAACAGTGAGGTCCTGAGCTCCTCTGATGGTCAAGATGGCCAAGTTTTCATCAGGGAAGCCAAGGCAGCAAGCCTGTCTAAGAGACTGGCAGTGCACCATCTTCCCCTCCAGAGCCAGGAAGTGATGCTCAAAGTGAGGACCAGAGCTCCCCCAAAGTAAACTAAAGCCATTCTCAGTGTCTGTGAGGTCCCAAGCTCCTTGGAGGATGAAAACAGCAAAGTTTATCAGGAAAGTTAGCATGACAAGCTCCTCCAAAACAACCAACAGTTCCTACATCTTCTACCAGCTCCCAAAAGTCTCTCTTTCCTTTTCTAGTTCTGCCTCTTATGCTGCTAGTAACAATCCTCAGGTGGGCCTCCTACACCCAGCACCATTCTTACTCAGTTCAGCTGGGGATTATAAGTTGACCACCAGTTATTAATCCACTACAATGACTTTATACACTGATTATATATATATATATATATATATATATATGATTATATATATATGATTATATATATATATGATTATATATATATAATACATAAATATACATTATATATGTGACATTCAGATTAATGTCTGTATGATCATTAGTAAAGTTAAGAGACTGTCAAGGGAAATGTTTGCAATCTGTAATGACAGAGTACTGGAGCCAAGATTTTACCATCAGGGTGAAAACAGCAGTCCAGAGTGGAACAGTCAATAGAACAGCCCTTTTTCCTGAAGAGTAGTGCACTACTTCTCAAATTCATTCTATCAATCAATTCAGATGCTTCCTGGAAAAGAAGTTAGCCATTTAAAAAGACTAACTTTATTGAAATGCTTATTATCAATTTGTGGAGGCGGCAGGGAGCTCTTTGGTTATCAGGATATTCTCCAATAAAATTCTTTCCAATCAAGCTGTATGCATAGTCATCCTCCTAATCCAACAAATTACTGAGTCCACTGAGCATTCTGTTGAACTCACTTCAGAAGCCACTGATTTCCTCCTGATTACCACCATTCCAAATCTAGATCTTTCTCAGGTGCATGAGGCTGTCCTTTCTTCTTTCTGAGCTCACCTTTCAAGCTTTCCATTTCAACTACAGACTCTCTCAGGTGAATCATAAGTGTCTTTTCATGCAGTTCTGTGCTTAATCTTCCCTAAACAAGTGTGGCTCACACAGGAAGACATGACCATAATCATTTCTGTACTTCTTGTAGCTTCTTTTGATCATCCAATGGAGATCATAAGCTCCTTAAGGACAAGATGCATGTCTTATACTGTGTACTCTAGACACCCAGCACAGTGCTTATGAGATAATCTTTAAATTAATGGACCTATGAAAAGAAAATGTCTTTTACCTAAGATGTCAGTGAAACTACTATGATTTCAAAACACTCTAAGAGGGCCAATATTAGGATGGTACGAATGCACAGAGAGAAATTTTTTGGAAGAAGAAATTTTCTACTGATGCAATAAAAACAAACATTGAGTTTGACATTACAGGAAGAAGCTTTCTTGAACTTGGGCATAAACTGCAATTTAATTTCTCCTTTAAAATAAGAGAAACAGCCTTAAGATAGAGGCAAAAAAGTGACCCCTTGCAAAGAATTAGAAAGAGAGTAATTAATTACAAAAGCTGAGCACAGAGCCCCAAAAGAGGAAATTGTTTTTTTTTTTTTTTTT
>NW_004955481.1:25910-44556 GCF_000276665.1 Chinchilla lanigera | reverse complement strand
GAGTTAAGGGCCTAGTAAAAGTGATCCCAACCTTAAAAGGATACTCCTAAAAGAACCTTCTCACCCTCTTCCTACCTTCTGATCCTGAAAAGTGAACGCTCACCTTCCACTCCAGAAGAACTCTCATTCTGATAACCTTCCATATTGTCTCCCCCAGTACTCTGCCCTGATTTTCTTGCAGAAAATCTCCAAAAAATTCTCATTCTTTTTGTGTGATTTCAGGAAAAGGCAGTGACAAAATATGTTAGAGATGGATGTGTTGATTTTGGTGAGCATAGATTCACGGACTCCTGACATGAAAGGGACTTTGAGTCCTGCCATCCCACCTTGAGATAGCTCATATCAAAGAAATATGCTCTAGGTGTCAGTCCTCAGTACTTCTGCACCCTTTTAAGAATATCTATGATCCCTCCGTGAGTTCAGCAGACATCATTATACACTGTGTGTATCTACACAGGTCTGTTTGGAGTTGCTCACACACACATCAGAATACCACCTTCAGTTCAGAGCATGGCCATGTGTGCAGCACACAGAATAAAGCTTTTGTTTGTGCTGGGACTCAGGGGAACTATATGACAGTACTACAGGTTCTTGCATTATTCTAGAAGCACCTAACAGTACTCTGAAAACACTTAAAAATCTGTGTTCTCATTTGTATTTGTAACAGCACAATTAAATGGCACCCACAGTGAGAAGCAGGGCCTGGATTAGAGAGTGAGAAGATTGTCATTCCTTATCTTCATAGATCAAAAAGGTACAGGCAGACAAATTATTTGTTAGAGGTCATGGAGTGAGAAGTGAAGCAGCGTCCCAGTAGCAGCCCCTCTCCCTGTATCTTGTCCTCTCTCTTTACTTCTATAAATTAGTGCGGACTTTAAAATGAACATAGTGATGCTGATTCTAAGTGCAGTGAATCTCAGAAAGTTGAAAAGCACCAAAGATGAATGAGGGCAGCCTAAGTTTGACAGATGGAGATTCCAATTCTAGCCCCTGCTTGTTCATCCTGCATGGTTTCTTTAAGTTTCAATTCTTTCACCAACCAATGGAATCTTCTCCAAGAATCTTAGTGTCTTGTTTCATTCACTTACTGCATGACATTTATATCCCCACAGGAATGCAAATATGGAAAAAAATAAGTGAGGACTGGAAATTAAATGGGCTGACATTAAATTCAGAACTGGTGTATAAACACAGGAACGAGTCATACAGCGGATTCCTGATGAACAGTGTCTGGTTCTTGGTCTCAACTATGGTACATATATGACAGATGCCAAAACTGGAGGTGGGGCACTGGGCCAGGCAGAGATGTGAAGGCCCAACAGATGGAAATAAATGAAACAAAAGACTGAGCTCTGGAAGGGGCCTTGAAATATCAGCCCGAAAACAAGTTTGTTTCAGAGTTTAGGTTTGCATGATGTAGGGAAATCAAAGTATGAGGGTGCTAACACATTTCAGGCCTTTATTTGGTATTTACAGGTGGTTGTCCAGGCCAAAATAAAAGGAAGCACAAACACAGGTCCAGCATTTTCTACATGGCAGATCAAGCAGGAAACCCAGTGCCCTTGCTGCATTGCACTATCCATGGCCAGTGAAGTTGGCATCTGATGAGGAGGCAGGAAAGCAGTCTGAGCTGAACTGCCCTTTGCTAGCTGTGTGAGTTCAGGCAAGTGGGCTCTGTGAGCCTCCGACCTCTCATGTATGAAATGGGAATCATAGCAGGTACTTCAAATGATTATCCTGAGGATTAAATAACTTGAGCTATTGAATTTTTGAGTTGATGTGAATCCACTGGGCTTTGAATGGAAGGAGTTTACACATTTCTAGAATTTGTGCTGTCTTTAATCCTTGCCATAGCAAAGACTGATCCATCCCTCCCTGCAAAATACCCACTCTAGTGCTCCTGAGCAATGCTAACACTTGTGCACTCGTTTGGACTTCTTGTCCACAAATAACTGGGAAAGCCTTGGAAGTATAGAAGCCACTGTGTCTTCCCTTACCCCAGGAGAAACATGATTAATCTCTTGGGTCCCCAAACTCTCCATATATTTTGATGTGTCAGACAGAAGAAACTAATTGATAAATGTTGCTATCTTCTCCAGCTCTGTAGGGCCTCAGGAGGCACTGATCCAGCAATTATTTGCACAGAGACAACCAGGACCAGGGCTGGGGACTAAAGTCTTTATGAGTTCCACAAGCAGAAACCTCTAATTAACTCCCAAATGAGAGTTGCAGCTAACTGATCCTACAGGGGTTGAAGGAAGCCTGGGGATTTGGGGAGTGTTCTAGGCATGCCTGCTAATAAGGCCAGAGGGAAGGCAAACCTGGGGAAGACTTAGTTTCTTTTTGTCATTAGTCTGAAAGAGACTGGGACCCTAGAGGGTGGAGGAGTCGAATTAGAAATGGATGGTTTCACTAAATCTATTGGAAGAGAAAGTTGGCAAAAAGCTTGAAGACATACGGTAGGCAGAGTTCATGAAGAATACGAAACTGCACAAGAAATACTTCAAAGAATCAACAACTGGGATCTCATCTTAGTGAAAACGTTATGCACATATAAAGAAATCGCCAGCAGAGTAAAAAGAAACCCCACAAATTGGGAAAAAATTTTAGCTGACTGTCCCTTGGACAAAGGTCTTCTATCTAGAACACATAAAGAATTAAAAAACATCAGCCCCCATGAAATTCAAAGACCCCATCCAAAAATGGGCATCTGAGATGAACACACACTTCACAGATAAAGAAATACAAATGACAAATAAATACAAGAGAAAATGTTCAACATCATTAGTCATTTGAGAAATGCAAATTAAAACAACATTGAGATTTCATCTCACCTCAGTAAGAATGGCTATCATTAAGAAATCAACCAATAACAAATGCTGGAGAGGCTGTGGAGAAATAGGAACCCTTCTTCACTGCTGGTAGGAATGCAGACTGGTGAAACCACTGTGGAAATCAGTTTGGAGACTCAGCAAACTAGATCTAGAGGTCCCATTCAACCCAGCTATTCCCCTTCTGGGTATTTTCCCAGAAGATCTGAAAGCATCATATCACAGCAATATATGTGCACCCATGTTTATAGCAGCACAATTTGTAATTGCTAAATTGTGGAAGCAACCCAGATGTCCCTCCACCGAGGAATGGAAAAAAAAATTATGGTACTTTTATATAATGGAATATATCTCAGCTATAAATGTAAACTTGAGGCTTTTACAGGTAAATGGTCACAACTAGAGACCATACACATAAGTGAAATAAACCAGACCTCCATGTGTAAGCAACATATTGTCTCACTAGTGTAAGAACCTGAAGGAGTGAATAAAATTAGGAGGTATGACAGACATTGTGAAATGAAAGGAAAATGCTCAAAAGTAAAAGCAATGGGGGTGAGGGAAGAGAGAAAAGAGAGAAGGGGAAATTAGTATGTATATATATACAGGATAGCTAACATAGTTGTACTACTGACTTCTATCGCTTTACTGAAAGGAACAGTTAATGATTAATTATTTGATCAATCTTGCATGTCTCTGCTTTTCTGAGAAACCACTTTGAAGATATCAATACGTAATACAATAACCATTGTTAATTTCCTATCACTTTGTCTGTAACTCTGTATTGCTTGTCTTGTTCTTATGCTATTTTGTAAATGGACTGTCTGTTTGTTAATATGTTTTCCTTCTTTTATTTTTAAAATAAATTAAAAAAAAAAGAAGTGGGTGGTTTCAGCAGCGTCATTAGTGAGACCCATTAGCCAAGTTGTGAGCGGCGGGAAGACACATTTGAAAGCAGAAAGCCTGAGTGTGGGGCAGCTGTCCCACCCACATCAGGCTCCTCCCCTTTTCACTTGGCCTTGCGTTCTTCCTCCCTATGTCGCACCCCATGGCTCTGCTGCTCTCTCATTCTTCTTCCCACCTCAGCCTGTTTATTTGTAACTTGCACATCAGTAATCTGCTTCATAACTTTCAATGCCTGTATAATTTTGTAACTGCTCAATGATTTCTTTAATCCACCTCTTATCTTACACCACTGATAGTCTCCAGCTCTCCACCACCTCTGTGTAGCTACTTCCATGGAATCTTCAGCACTATTATAAATTTGAGAAGCTATCAATTACATATGTTGTGCCATTTGATTCATTGTAAGATCACTGTGTTAATGCTAAGTAGCCCTAGATTTACTATTTTAAAAACCTTTACAATGTGACAAAAGAATCACTGTTTTCCTGGTTATTTTAGTTTGTACTTCTTAATTAGTAAAACCAAGATTTTCTTCTTATAGTAATGCAAGTACAAACACTAACATAGTTGACAAATATTTTCCTACTACATTTCTCTTTCTTTAATTCTAATGTTGTTCTTGATGAATAGGCTTTTATATAGTCAATTATATTAATATTTATGTTAGGACTTCTTTCTTTGCTTCACACTTTGCTTCACTGTTTTCCACTGCTTCTTTCATGACATCACTTTTTACAGTTTATTTTTAATAATTTTTTCTATCCAAATTTTCTGTCAAAAACTTCTTTTAATATATGATGTGAAATAGGGATACAAGTTTATGGGTTTGAAACACCATAACTGTGCACAGTAACTTGAAGTACCTTAGTTTATCAAATATTAACTATGTATTTACACTTCCTTCTGTTTTGAACTTTGTATTCTGTTACACCATTCTGCATTGGTACTACAACATCTCCACCATTGCAGTTTTACAGCTGTACTCACACCTCATTACAGAAAGGTTTCCTCATGACTCTCTCCTCCCAAATATTCTTGATTAACTTCACAACTGTACTCTCTTCTGGCTTAATTATAGTATTATGTTGCCATGGGATTTTCTTCTACTAAGATTTTACCTAGAATTGTGTGAAATTTATAGATTGATCTGGACAATTGACAACTGTATAATACAGGAACTTTCCTCGTAGAGACAAGTTATGGTTATCTATTTGTTCAAATCCTATTTCTGGCAAGAATAGGCTTTCCAAAACTAGAGTTTCTACTTTTAATGAAGTTTATTTGTCAATATGTAGCAGGTGGGTTTTTTTTTTACTCTTGTGAAGTGGACATTTTAATATGAGATGTGGATATCTTAGTGAGCTTAAGACATAGTCTTGAATTATCTACTAACAAGAAGTTGACAACTTTGTCTCCAGAAAATCTGTGTTCATTGGATCATATCATATCATGTATTTAAGTTATCACTAACTTGAGAGGCAGTAATATATAATCATATCATATATAAATATAACTTCACCTTATTTCTCTGCTTACTAGTGAAGCTGAGAAATTCCCCTGTTAACCATGTTTGAATCTTTCTCTTTCATAATTTGCCTTTATTTTGTTGGCTTATTTATCCTTCATGATCTCAGTTTTTCTACTGTATTTCTAGCTATTTATTTACAAGGTAAAGATATTAACCTTAGGCCAGGCATGGTGGTGCATGCCTGTAATCCCAGCCTCAGGAGACTGAGGCAGGAGAACTGCTGTGAGTTTGAGGTCAGCCTACAAAGGGAGTTCGAGGCCAGCCTGAACTGTATAGTGAAACCCTGTCTCAAAAAGACAAAAATATTAAATATTTTCAAGGACTGAATAAAATCCCAACTTCAGAACATAACATAAAAATAGGTCCATGCCAAGGACCAATGTGACATTTCAAATCACCAAAAGTGAAGAGAATAGCCCTCAAGTTTCTGCAGCAGGGGTTGGGGAGAAGGAAAGTGTCAATTCACATTCAAAGGATAAGGTTAAATGGACTTTCACTTCTTACTACAGCAGACTAGCTAACTTGGACTAACTCTTCCCCTGAGAAAAATTGTGAAAGCAGAGCAAAGTTCTTTCATACATATTTTATTGGTATATGTTTGTGATATGTAATAATTACATTCATCTTGGGAATTGGTACCTATACATGTCACATTTTAATCAATTTTACTTCCCCTTCCTGTCCCATCTTTCCCCTCACCCTCATCCCCAAATCCCTTTCCCACTTCCAGAAACTCTACCTTTACTGTTCACATATCATTCTTTCTGGATTTCTTTGAGTTAATATAAAAACAGTATAGACAACAACAGTAGTAATACTAAGACAACAAAACTCATACCAATAAAAATGCATATGTCCACCTTTTTTATATGCACTCCAGTAAACAGTAAGTGTTTGTGCCCTTTTATGTGCCCCAAGTCACTATCTCTGACTAGCTTTATTGTGGGCTCTTGAGGTGTCCCCCTTGAGTCAGAGGCCCTTCTGCCTGTACACCCAGGATGTGACAAGTATCCAAACAGAGATGTATCTGTTGGCAGATGGAAAAAGCCAAGAGACCACTGAACTCTGTGCAGAAATTAGGCAGCAAAGTGAGCAAGGCAGTCTGTTGGACTTAAATGTCAGCCCTTTCAGATCCAGCCATTCAGAAAGTCACACATGACCAGCCTGGCCTCCTTCCAGGGAGAGTGGGACCACTGTGTTCTTCACAGACGGAAGTACCCACTGCTTAAACTTACCAGGGGATGTATATCTAACCTGATTCTCCTCCTGAAATGTCTTTTTTGGCCATCTTCCTCCTACTCACCATGGTAAGGTGACCCCAGACATCCGGAAGTACAGTTCTTATCTGACTTCTTATCCATGGAAAGCAGAATCTAACTAAAATAAAAGGCTTCATATCGACTATAACTTCTCTACACTAAACAGAAACATAACTATAGTGGGAAACCTTAATAGCCCACTATTAGAAACAGAAAGACAAACTTGACAAAGAAAATCAACAAAGAAATATCAGAGCTGAACAAAATCTTTGAATAAATGGACCAAAGAGATATAAGGTGTGCTCCACCCAACAACAAAATACACAATCTTTCAACAGCACATGGATCTTTCTGTGAAATAAAACACACACTAGTCAGTAAAGGAAGCTTAAGTAAATGTAAGAGAATTGAAATTATACCATGCATATTACCAGATCATAGCGCAATGAAAGAAACCAGTGACAAAAACCACAGAAAGTACACAAACGTAGGGAAACTAAACAGCACGTTGTTTAGTGAGATAAACAATGAGTTACAGAAGAATCAAGGAAGAAATTAGACAGTTTCTAGAACAAAATGATAATGCCAATACAAAATAAGAGAACTTACTGGATGCAATGAATGGCATCTTAAGAGGGAAGTTTAAGGCTATGAACACCCACATCACAAAAACAGAGCAAGTCCAAATGAATAACCTAATGATGCATCTCAAGGTCCTAGAGAAAGATGAACAATCCTTACCCAAAGCTAGTATAAGGAAGGAAATTATATAAATCAGAGCAGAAATCAATAAAATTAAAACAATAACAACAAACCCAAAGAATTAATGAATTGAAGAATTATTTCTTCAAAAGAATAAAAAATAGACAAACCCTGAGCCAATTTAACCCAAAAATGACAGAAAAGATCCAAATCAATGGAATTAGAAATGAAGACAATGCAAAAATAAAAATTATTCCCAGTAAAAATAAATAAATAAATAAATAGAATTATTAAAAAATATTTTGCAAATCTGAATGCCAATAAATTCAACAATTCAGAAAAAATGAATATATTTCTGGATAGAGATGACTTACCAAAACTTAACCAAGAAGGTTTTAAAATCTTGAATAATGCAGTAACAGGCAATGGAATTGATGCCATAGTAAATTTAAAAACCTACAAACTAAAAAATGTCTAAATCCATCGAGATAGGTTCAGTGCTGAATTTCACAAAAACATCAGGGAAGGTTTCACTTTTTGACGGACTTGCTATGCACTTCAAGCTGGCCTTGAACTTACTACATAGCCCATGGTGGCCTCAAATTCCTGGCAATCCTCCTCTCTCAAATTCCAGAGTGCTGGGATTACAGGTGTGTACCACCATGCCAGTTTTAGTTACTTTTCTCATTGTTGAGACAAAATACCAACACCCAAGGTAAAGGAGGAAAGGTTTTTTTTAGCTCAGAGTTTGTAGAGGTTTCAGACCATAATAGGTTAGTTCTAAGGCAGGGCAGCTTGGCGGAGGAGCAGCCCTTCCTAACTGCAGAAGATAGCGAAAGCAATAAGAGAGAAGGGAGAGAAAGCCTATATCTATATCTATATCCATATTAATATATATTATAAATTATTATATATATTATTATATATCTATATTAATATATTTTACTTCTTTCTCTCATATATATATGAGAGAAAGAAAAAAAGAAGTAAAATTGTCATTATTTGCAGATGACATGACCCCCCACAAAGAAGCAAAAAAAAATCCACTGTAACTCTCTTAAAATAACAAAATTCAATAAAGTAGCAGGGTACAAAATCAACACAAAAAACCAATAGCATTTCTACACACTAAGAAAGAACCTACTAAAGAGAAAATTAGAAAAAATAATATTCACAATACCACCAAGTATAATTAAATACTTAGGTATTGATCTAACTAAGGAAGTGAAAGATCTCTACAATGAAAATTTGTTTACTCTGAAAAAAGAAACCAAAGAGGACATTAGAAAGTGGAATGATATCCCCTGTTCCTGGACAGACAGAACAAATATAGTTAAAATGGATATACTTCCAGAATTGAAATACAGGCAATATTGGGATTAACATTTTCTCATTTGAAATACCAACAACACTCTTTACAGAGCTAAAGGAAAATTCATATGGAACCCAAAATTCATATGGATCCCAAAATTCATATGGAACAAGAGATCCAAAATAACAAAAGCAATCCTGGGTAAAGCAGGAGGCAACACAATCTTAGATGTGAAGTTATGTTACAAAGCTAGTGTTATAAAAACAGCATTGTACTGATACAAAAACAGACATGTGAATCAGCAGATCAAAATAAAGTATGCAGAAGCAACCCAAAGCACATTCAACTATTTGATCTTTGACAAGGGAGCCAAAAACATTACAATGAAGTAATGATAGCCTCTTTCATTAAATAGTTGTGGGGAAATTGGCTATTCACATGGAGAAGATGGACTCTAGACTAACATCTCTCATCGTGTGATCAATTAAAATCAAAATGGAACAACTAAATGCTACATTCTACAAACATGTACTAGTAAAAAAATTACCAAAGTTGGCTAAAAAGTGACTAACACATATCCAGTGAATACATCATAGTTACGCAGCCCAAAGGGGTTATTCAAGGCAGGATGGAGCACAATGGCACAAGATTTCATCATGCTACTCAGAATGACAGAAAATTTAAAGTTCATGAGTCATTCATTTCTGGTATTTCCCATTAATATTTTCAGATTGTGCTTGTGTTGATATAACTGAGACAACAGAAAGCAAAAGCAGAGATAAGCAAGGAGTGCTGTATGTTTAATATGTATATTGATAAAACTATAAAACTCTAGTAACAGAAATCAAAGATTTAAAAAATGGAAAGAGATACCCTTTTCCTGGACTGAAAGACTGAAAATTGTTAAGGTGTGCTTCTTCTAAAACTTATTTTGAGATTCAACAAAATTCAAATCATAATTCCAATCGGAAATTTTATGTACAATTGATAATATGTTTATAAAATGTATGTGATGGCAAAGAAACTACAAATCAAAATTGGTTTGGAAGAACAAAGTAAGAAAATTAACATTTTTTGGTTTCTAGTCTATTACATGACAACAATAGGGAAAATGTGATACTAGAGAAAAGATAGAGTATACTTAAGAACTGAGAGTATAGGATACCATACGGTCCAGAAATGGATACATTTCTATATAGTACATTGATTTTTAACACAGATACAAGGCAACTCAGTGAAATATTCACTTGCAAAAAATGGTACAGGAAAAATCAACTTCCACATTCAAAAAAAGAACATCAACTCAACCTTGTCATTCTCTAAATTAACTCAATATAGATTATAAACTTTTATATTTGTATGAGTGCTGAGGAGGTTCTCCGTGACTTCTTTCTCTGTAAAGTCAGAGAAGTCACAGAGCAAAACTCAAGCATCATGGAGGGAAAGACTGAAGGGAGCTGTGTCAGGCTATATCTAGTAAAGCTGACTGAAGTCAGTGCACAACAGGTTTCTGTAGCCATATCTGAAATAAGGGATGAGGCTGACAGAACCTACAAGATTCCCCAGAAACGTTCTCAAAGGATGTGTTACTGCCATGAGACATAACAACAGTTTCAATGAATTGGAAGCTGAGCCTATAAGTGAGTCAGCTTTTTGGTTTTTTATGTAAACCAATATACAAAGAACAAATATGTCATTCTATCTAGAGGTATTTTTTTTTTTTTCCCCCCTCCGGTACCGGGAACCAAACTCACGACCTTGCGCTTGCCAGACAGGCGCTTTGCCGCTGAGCTAAATCCCCAGCCCTACCTAGAGGTATTGATACAAACTACCATGGGACTGCTTGGTGGGTCTACACAACTGGAGCAAGGAGGTCAGTATCTGAAATCTTGGGGAATTCCTTGGGAATCATGTAATGTTTACATATCCAAAAATAAATATTAATGAAATCTGTAAATAGAAGACTGATGAGAATGAAAATTTTGAAGAATGAAAATGGAAGTCACTAGGTAAAGAAACATGTTCAGCTAATGACTGCCACATACAGGAGGAATCTGCAATGGGTAGTAGAAGAAGGAATGTCAGCTGTAGCCTTGTGATACATTTCAGTGACAGGAAGGACATGGCATTAACAGGAGTTCATCTTTTCTTGCATTTCTTTCCTTTTCATCTATTGGTGTATTTAGAATGTTAGACCATGGAGGGCTGATCCTTGTTAACAGAATTATTCATCCTTCCTAGAGGCCATTTACACCAAGTAGTGTAGTGTGAGACTGAGACCTGGGAATCTTTCCAGAGCAAGTGTCTTTCATCATGATACACTGCTTCAAAACCATGGATGATGTCCTGTGTAAACTTCAATACTTCTAAAATATTTTACATCATTCAGGCCATTCCCTGATTAATGGTTTTTCCAGCCACTTTTCTTCACTCCCTAAAAGTACATTCCAGCCACAGAAGACTCTTGGCCAGCTCTTAAAGCAACAATCAAGCATTGATCCCTGAGCTTTTGTGCATCCCCACATTCTCTCAAATAAAGTCAGGTGTACTCAGTGGCTGTAATAGGTCCCTGCTGCAGGACTATGACAGTATTACCTGTATTACCTAGTGTGGTCCTGGGTAATAACTTTGTCTCTAATTAGTTATTCCAGCTGAACTCCTCTGGGATGTAGGTTCCTGAGGCCCAGGGATGGGTAGAATGAAAGATGTGTAGTGAGACACTGATTATGATTATGCTGGCCATGACTTCACATGCCTGTACTGAATAAAGAGATGGGGATCTCAAGTGAAAGCCTTAGAGTATCTCTCAGGCATCCTAGGTAAGTTGAGAAGGATGATGAATATCTGACATTTAATTTTCTTCCAACCTGAATGCACTGTTTTCCCAGATTGTATAATGTTCTGCAGGATAGTGTTTTAGATGTGACACCTCTTCTCTTCTTAACCTATCTCTTAGGCTTTGGTAATATTTTACTAGTATTTTCTTTAATGTTTGTCAGTTGTAATTGTTAAAAGTAGCATTAGTTAATATCATTGAGCAATATATTCTTAGAAGATCACTGTATGTCACTTCAATATAATGGCAGCTATGTGAGATAGAAAGGCTTTTACTTCATGTTCTTAAGCAAAATTTTTATCTATAATCATCTGTGGAACATTTAAAAATGTGGTCAGGCTTCCTTTCACACATTGTGAGTACATTTTTCCTCGAGAACCCAATAGGGTGTAGTTTAAAGGCAATGGATATGTCCTTGCTATTCCAAGTCATTCCATCTACCACAGCATTGACTTTATATGGGTGCTAAATAAAAATGTGAAGTCCTAATTGTAGAATCAGAACCTGTGGTTTGCATGAACACTGCCCTGTGTGATTCTTTCATGGACTCCAGATTGAAGACTTCTGATTTCATAGGTCAGGGAGGTAGGAAGCTCATTGCATCATCAGTTGCAGCATCTACCAGTGATGTTAAGGTTTTCCAGAAATCAACACCATACATAAAACAAGATAATGTATATATGAATCTAAACAGAGAGAGTTAGATAGAGAGACAGAGGCTGAGAAAGATTGATTTTAGGAAATTGCATAAACTGAAAACATGTACAATACTAATAAAATTCAAAAAAGAAATTAATTCTCATGTATATGGAGATAGACGAGTCTGAAATCTACACAGAATGTTGCTGGACCCATACACAATGAAAGCTGACATTGTTATCTGGAGTCTGAAGTAGTTTACAGAAAAATTCTTTCTTCTTCATGAAGAGTCAATGGTTATTTTTAGGATGTTCAGTTGATTATATAAGGCCCACCACATAATGAAGGGTAATCTACTTTACTCAAAGCCTACTATTTTGAAGGCTAATCACATTACAAAATATCTAGATTAAATATCCTAACTAAAGCTAGGTACCAGGACCTGTTCATGTTGACACATAAAATTTAACGTGATTTGAATATTGCAGAAAGATATGAATATTGCAGAAAAAAATCAAATGAGAGCTTAAGAGTAGCAATTTTTTGTTTCTCCCACCATTTCTAAAATTGCCTTTAATTCTTATTTTGACAAATCAATATCAACTATATCAGATGGAATGAAGCATAAAGATGTTTAGACCAATTCATCTGAATTAGTAAAATGTGTAGTATGTCTGAGGTACCATAATATTTTCCATGTCTGCAAAATTAAATCCATAAAATTTTAAGAGCATCAAACTTTGGAGTTACATAGTTAAAGCTGGTCAGTTATTGTCCTGAGAGGAATTAATAGTAGTAGTTACTCAAAGTTGATAGAGTTGTGCTGTTTTTAAAGGTAGAGGAATGTATATCTCAACCTGAAGGAGAGGTAACAAATATTAATAAAATATTGGCTAAATCCAGCCACCAAGGCAGGTGTTGTAGTCCTGAAGGCAGATATAGTTTCCCTGCGTGGAGTTTTTAATCTTGTAGGAAGTCAGCTATAATCAAATGATCAAGGGCACTGAAGAGCAACAAAATGAGTATAGGATGCTCGGAGCAGCCAGCCCCATCTGGTGTGGAGAGACACGCAAATTTCAGCTGATCAAGTCACACAAGACCTACATGAAGGACAAGTGTGGGCAAGCAAGGGGAAGAGTGAGGAGGAGGGAGGGAGTGCTAGGCAGACTGCAAGCAAGAAAGGCTTTAAAGTGAGCATTGCCAGAGAAGGGAAGGTGAGATTCATTGTGTGAGCAATTGAGGTTGTGGAGGCTGGAGCAGGTCAAACAATGAAATGTCATTTATGTCATTGGAAGGAATTTTTTCTTAGGAAGAGTGATAATATGCCAAAGTACTGTACTGGAAAAGAGGAAGAAGGATATTTTCACATTAAATTCTTTACAATGTGAAAGAAAGTTGTGGGGTGTGAAAGGTACTGAAACACACAAGCAGAGTGGTAAATTGTGAGTTTGTTTCAGTAGTCCCAGTGAGTTAAAGGTCAGTCTGGTTTAGGGTAACGTTTAAAGAGTGAATGAATTAGAGGAATGAATGAAGTACAGACTCAACAGCCTTGCTACATTGGATGTGGACAGTGAGGGAAATGAATGAAGGAAATAAATCTTTATATTTTTTATTTAGCTTGAATTCCTATTGCTAAATATGAATAAGTGGAGGTGGATGGGTTTGGAAGAGGAATAGATTGAGGTCATAAGTTTCACTTGACATCTGCTGCACTTTAAGGAAAGATAATTATTGAACCTATAATGCAGAGCTATGTAGGTTAGAAAAATGTCTACACCCAAGTTTTAAGTGATACTTGAAGCCAACAAAGATCAAGAAGTTTTCTTGAGAAATGTAGAAATAGAGCAGCACAGTGTTTTGATAAATCCCTGACATTGCCAAGTCAGAAATTGAAAGAGCAAGACCCAACAGTAATCACTGAGGATGACCCTCCCAGCAGATAGAACAGACCCATATATTTTGTCTTTCAGAAACAAGTAGATAAGAGCCATCCACATCCAGTGTAGCAAGGGTGAGATTCTGCACTTAATTCATTTTCTCTAATTCACTTTAAAGAGAAGTGAAGAAATAAATCAGATCTGATTTTGAAGATTCAAATTGTAGACATCTGTGGTAGAGAGATTAAAGTTGCTTTAATGAAGGTGAAATAAAGAATTTTGCTGGGAACTTAACAGCTTGTGTATTGTACACAAATGTCCATTTTTCTTTGGACTGAAGGAACCCTATTACATTCTCTTAAAGACACTGGACACAGTCAAGAATGGAAAATAACCAAACCATCCTCTCAGAGTTTCTCCTCCTGGGTCTGCCTATTCAGCCAGAGCACCAACACCTGTTCTATGCCTTGTTCCTCGCCATGTACCTTATCACGATCCTAGGAAACAGCATCATCATCTTTCTCATTCAACTGGACTCCCATCTCCACACACCCATGTATTTTTTCCTCAGAAACTTGTCCTTCTCTGACCTCTGCTTTTCATCTGTGACCATTCCCAAGCTGTTGCAAAACATGCAGAGGCAAATCCCATCCATCCCATATGAAGGCTGCCTCACCCAAATGTACTTCTTCCTATTTTTTGGAGATCTGGAGAGCTTTCTGCTTGTGGCCATGGCCTATGACCGCTATGTAGCCATCTGCTCCCCACTGCACTACACCAACATTATGAGTCCCAAACTGTGTGTGTGCCTGGTAGCGCTGTCTTGGTTGCTGACCATGTTTCATGCCCTGTTGCACACTCTGCTCACTGCAAGACTGTCTTTCTGTGGGGACAATGTAATCCCCCACTTTTTCTGTGATTTGTCTGCTCTGCTGAAATTGGCCTGCTCTGACACACATGTTAATGAGTTAGTGATATTTATCATGGGAGGGCTAGTTGTTATTATCCCATTCCTACTCATCATCGTGTCCTATGTCCAGATTTTTTCCTCCATCCTTAAGGTCCCTTCTGCTCAAGGCATTTGTAAGGCTTTCTCCACCTGTGGCTCTCACCTCTCTGTGGTGTCACTGTTCTATGGGACAATCATTGGCCTCTACCTATGTCCATCATCTAATAATTCTACTGTGAAGGAGACAGTCATGGCTATGATGTACACTGTGGTGACTCCCATGCTAAATCCATTCATCTACAGCCTGAGGAACAGAGACATGAAGGGAGCCCTGGGAAGAGTTATTCATAAGAAGAAAATGCTCTCCTGTTTTTCATGATAACACTGAGATTTTTGCATAATATTACTCAATAATTATATTGGTATTTGTATTGGAATATTAATTCAGATTTCCTCCCTCACCATGGAGTATCTGTTTAAAAGCATACTATATAATTGTTCCATATAGAAAAAGTAGAAAATTATCTGAGTGATTTAAGTAATGGGCCTTGGTGACCTAGCTATGCCTTCCTCTCTGTCTTGCCCAGGTGATTCTGGAAAAACAGTGTAAAAGGTACATTTTATGTGATCTCTGTTTCTTACATTCCTAAATAAAATAATCCCAAGAGCATATTTTATCAAGTAGTTGGCTTTGTCTGTGGTATCGTTTTGAAGTAGTGCTTTATAATCTCTGTACATCTCAATAAATCAAACTTCTTACCCTTCTGCTCCCTTTTAAATCTCCTATATGTGTTCTCCTGCATAAAATTTTATATTATTTTCTCATAAATATCTTCCCTCATTTTCTCATATAAAATATTTCCTGACTTGATTGATTCTTAATGAATTTTTGTAACCCTTCTGCCACAATATTGTATTCGGTTTACCAACAATGTATTTAATACCCAGGAATTTTCATTGTACTTTCTAATAATGAGAAAAAAAAGCTACAGACTAAAAAAGGTCAATTTTAAAGGACATATCGCCTCTGTTTGTATTTTGGACTGATGAAATTTTGTGTTTTTTTTCTACCATCATGACAGTTCCATGTCAGAAGGGAAGATACCATGTCTGTTTTATAGGTTGAAAATGGAATTGAAGAACTTCCTACCTCACACAGAGACTGTGCAAACTGGCAGACTGTCTTATTGCCCAGTTCCTGCTAATATTCTGTTGTTCAAGAAAAACATTTTAAGAGACACAAGTTAAAATTCCAAACATAGAAGAATTCCTATAATCTAATAAAAGTAAAACCAACAACTGTACAGAAAAATGTACAAGTAATATTTATGAAAAACTAGTAAACAATATGAAAAAGATGTTTAGTTTCACAGTTAACTAAGACAAATAAAGTTGAAAACCAGTCAGTGGAAGGAGATGAGGGAGCTGGTGGAGAAGTCAGAGAAAGAGAGAAGGGGAGAGGTCAGTTAAAAGATGCCACATGTGTCATATGTACAAGTTCTGCACAATTAATGCATTTATTATATATCCAAATATATACTAATAGGACATTTAGAAAGAAAAACACCAAGTGAACATTGAATGACTATATACTTAGCAGTTTTATAAGTGATTAACTTTTTATGACAATAGCAAGAATGTGGGAATAAGGAACTCTTACATGTAAATTTCCATTTTCTTCAACTAGCATTTACCTACAAGAAAACACCCAGTTTATGTGTACAGTTGAAGGAGTTTTGAATGCAGTCTGTGAACTTGCCCAAATCTATCATATCACCTTGCAATTCACTGTGAACCAGTAATCACTTTCCAACCTCCTGCCACTAATCTGATTTCTAACTGCTACTATTACACATTAGATTTGCCCTTTCTTGCAGTTCATAGAAATGGAATCACTTAGTGGTACTCTTGTACTTGCTTCTTCAGCTCTACACCTAGAGCTATAGATTCAATCATGTAATTATGTGTGCTAGCCCCGTTCTTCCTTTAAAATGCAGTACTCAGTTGTCTTCTGGTGTATAAATATAGCACAATCACTAATTTACCTTTGATAGATTTTTGAGTTGTATCAAGTTGTTGACAATTATAAATTTTTATGAAATGTTTTCCCCACTGAATTACCCAGGTACCTTTGTATAAAGCCAATTGACTGACTGTGGTTAGATCTATTTCTACATTCTTTTCTGTCCATTGACCTATGTTTCCCATTCACCTATCCCTTCTCAAATGTTCTCATAATTCTATGCTGTCACATCATGTTTCTTCAGTGTATTCTCAAATATATATTGATCACATCTTGCTCCTTTATACTAAAGGAATTATTTTATGTCCTTTTTCATAGCAATGGATTTTGTAATGAAAAGATAAACATGGTACTTGCATTTGTTAACATTACATATATTTTTCTCTAACAGCTTTTAATATTCTATTCTTGTGCTGAATTTCTGGGATCTTTATTATTATATGTGTAGGTATAGATTTATTTTGGTTATGGCTGATTGGAGTTGTATATGCTTCACTTATCTTTATGTGAGTTTCTTTTCCCATGCTTGGGAAATTTTCTGCTATTACTTCTGCAAATAGTCTTTTTATGTCATTTGTGTTGACTCCTGCTTTTTCATTGACACCTATCAGTCTTATACTGGTTTTTGCATTGTCTTACACTTGTTGAATTATTTCCTGATTTTTTTTTAAAGAGATCTTTCCTTTTGTGATCACTAGTCAAGATCCTGTCTTCAAGGTCTGAAAGTCTATCTTCAGTTTCATTTCTTTTGCCAAATTACAATGGAATTTTAATTTCCTGGATAACTGTTGGAATCCATTTCATGCATTCTATTTCTTTACTATATTGATCTCTTCAAGTGAAAGAGATAACAATCGTAAATATATATGCACCAAATCTAGGAGCAAACAACTATATAAGACAAATATTAATATACATGAAAAATCAAATAAGTAATAACACAGTTGTAACAGGAGACCTTAATACCCCATTGTCACAAAGACATAGATCAACTAGACAAAAGTATCAGCAAAGAAATATCAGAATTGAACCAAGACTGTGAACAAATGGACTTAGTAGATGTTTACAAAGGGTTCCACCCAACAATATCAGAATACACATTGCTCTCAGCTGCACATGGGATGTTCTCTAATACCTTAAAACCCCATTGTCACAAAGATATGGATCAACTAGACAAAAGTATTAACAAAGAAATATCAGAACTGAACAAAGCCTTTGAACAAATGGACTTAGTAGACATTTACAGAGTGTTCCACCCAACAATATCAGAATATACATTGTTCTCAGCTGCACATGGATGTTCTCTAAAATAGACCATATACTATCACATAGAACATGCTTCAGTAAGTGCAAAGGAATTGAAATTGCCCCATGCATATTATCTGACCATAGTGCAATGAAATTGGAAATTAATGGCAAAAGAAATTGCAAATATTCCACAAACACATGGAAATTAAATAACAAGCTCCTAAACAACCAAAATGAGAAATATATTAAATTAAAGAAGAAATTAAACAATATCTACAATTAAATGAAGATGAAAACATACTAGGACATTTGGGACACAATGAAAGCAGTCCTAAGAGGGGAATTTTTACCAGTAAGTTCTCACAGCAGGAAAACAGAATGAGCACAAATAAACAATCCATTGTTGCACCTCAAGCTTCTAGAAAAAAGAAGAGCAAGTCAAGCCCAAAGCCAAGACAAGGGAGGAAATTATGAAGATCAGAGCAAAAATTAGTGTCTTGGTTACTTTTTTCTCATTGCTGAGATAAAATACCCAA
>NW_004955481.1:24718-25680 GCF_000276665.1 Chinchilla lanigera | reverse complement strand
CTGGCTTCCTGCTAAGTTACTTAGCCAAACCTCTAGACTCCCCAAGTTGACACAATGTTTCAACCATAACAGTTAGTGTAATTGAGCTTCTGAATTTCTACAGGATCTGTAATGATTTCACCTTTTTTATTCCTCATTGCATAAATTTGAGATTTTTCTTTTTTGATAAGGGTTTCTCAATTTTATTTAGATCATCAATACTAACGTTCAAAATATTTACTCACAAAGATTGGAAAACACAGAACAAATGGACATATTCTTAGAAACATATGAATTACTAAAGTTCAATCAAGAAGATATAAAAATTCTGAATAATCCAATATCAGTTAATGAAATTGAAAATGTAATTAAAAACTTACCAACAGGGCTGGGGATTTAGCTCAGTGGCACAGTGCCTGCCTGGCAAGCGTGAGGTCATGAGTTCGACTCCTGGTACCAGAAAAAAATAAAAAACAAAACAAAACAAAGCTTACCAACAAAGAAAAGCCCAGGTCCTGATGGATTCACAACTGTGTGCTACAAGAAATTTAGAGAAGATTTAGCGCAAATACTCCTCAAAATCTTTAATGAAATTGAAAGAGAAGCAATACTTCCTAACTCATTCCTAGAAGCAAGTATTACCCTGATACCAAAACCAGAGAAAGGCCCAATCAAAAAAGAGAACCACAGGCAAATCACCCAAATGAATATAGATGCAAACATCTTCAATAGGAAATTGGCAAAAAGCATGCAGCAAATCATCAAGAAGTTTATATGCCATGACCAACTAGAATTCATCCCAGGAATGCAGGGATAGTAAAACATATGCAAATCAATAGTTGTAAAATATAATATCAACAGAGTCAAAGACAAAAATCACATGATCATCTCAATAGATGCAGAAAAAGCTTTTGATAAAGTTCAACACTCATTAATGATAAAAACCCTACAGAATAGATGGTCTTTACCTCAATGTAATAGAA
>NW_004955481.1:22351-24206 GCF_000276665.1 Chinchilla lanigera | reverse complement strand
CTGAGCTACATCCTCGGCCCATTTGTTCATGGATAGGAAGAACGAAAATTGTGAAAATAGCCATACTCCCAAAATTATTAAACAGATTTAATGCAATCTCGATCAAAATACTATTAGCATACCTCACAAATCTAGAGAAAAAATTCCTAAAATTCATTTGGAAACAGAAGAGACCTAGAATAGCTAAGGCAATCCTGGGCAACAAAGGCAAGGCAGGAAGAATCAATATCCCTGACTTGAAATCATACTTCAAAGCTAGTGTAATAAAATCAGCATGATACAGGAGAACAAAACAGACCGCAGGATCAGTGAAACAGCTTAGAAGATGCAGACACACTAGAAACACACTCAGTCATATTATGTTTGACAAACGGGCCAAACATGATCACTGCAAAAAAGATAGCCTCTTTAATAAATGGTGCTGGGAAAACTGGTTTTCTACATGCTGAAGACTAAAACTAGTCCCATGTCTATCACCATGCACTAAACTAAAGTTAAAATGGATCAAAGATCTAAATATTAAAACAGAAACACTAAATCTATTGGAAGAGAAAGTAGGTAGAAATCTTGGAGACATAGGGGTAGGCAGAGAGTTCACCAACAAAAACCAAACTGCACAGGAAATACTTCAAAGAATCAACAACTGGTATCTCATCTTATTAAAAAGTTTTTGCACATCAAAAGAAATTACCAACAGAGTGAAAACACAACCTACAGAGTAGGAAAAAAAAGACAGTTTTCCCTCAAATAAAGGACTTATATCTAGAATATGTAAAGAAGTGAAAATATTCAGACCCTCCTACTTCAAACAGCCAATCCAAAATGGGCATCTGAGATGAATACACACTTCTCAGATGAAGAAATTCAAATAACAAATAAATATATGAGAAAATATTCAGTATCACTGGTCATTTGAGAGATCAGATTAAAGTAACACTGAGATTCCATCTCACCCCAGAAAGAAGGCTATCAGCAAGAAATCAACTAATAAAAATGCTGGAGAAGCTATAGGGGGAAAGGAAATCTTCTTCACTGTTCTTGAGAGTGAAGAATGGTGCAACCACTGTGGAAATCAGTATGGAGTTTCCTCAAAAAGCTAGGATTAGAGGTCCCATTCAACCCAGTTATTTCCCTTCTGTGTATCTTCCCAGAAGAATTAAAATATCATATCACAGAGATATAGGTGTACCCATGTTTATAGCATCACAATTTGTAATGACTAAATTTTAGAAACAACCCAAATGCCCATCACCTGAGGAATGTATCAAATAGGTGTAATATATTCATACAATGGAGTACTTCTCAGCATTAAGAAAGGTAAACTTCAGAGTTTTATAGGTAAATGGATGCAACTTGAGACCATACTCATAAGTGAAATAAATCAGATTTGCATGTGTAAACATTTTATTGTCTCCCTGGTGTGAGACATTGGAAGAGTAAATAAGGTCTAGAATGTACAATAGATATTGTGAAATAGGAATTAATTTTTTAAAGGAAAAAGGAACTAGGAGGAGTGAAAGAAAGGAAGGGAAAAGAAAGAAAAATTCAAGGTAGCTATACTATTAGTGTCCCTTAGTTTACTGAAAAGGAAGGTTCATGCTAATATTGATTGTAGAATTTTTTATGCCCATATCTTTTACTCTGTGTAACTGCTTTGAAGATGACAATATGCAATGTATTAACTATTGTTATTCTCATTATTTTGTTATTAAATCCTTTGTTAATAAATCCTTATTTTTAAATCCTTTTAAATCTTTGTTATTGAATTTTTTTTGATAAAATAAAAAAATAAATGTTTCAAAATGTACAATAGTGTGAAATGGGAAGAAACTGTTCAAATGGAAAGAGAAATGGG
>NW_004955481.1:1437-22251 GCF_000276665.1 Chinchilla lanigera | reverse complement strand
TAAGATAGTTATGCTACTAATTTTTCTTAGTTCATTGAAAAGAAAGGTTTGCGCTAGTATTGTTTGCTCAATTTTACATGCCTTTATCTTGTATCCTCAGCAATTACTTTGAAGATAACAACACACAATGTATTAACCATTATTACTTTCTTATTGTCTTGTTTTGAAATTTTGTTTCATTGTTTTTATTGTTTTTCTCTTTAAAGCAAAAAAAACAAAAAAATTAAAAGCAGTACTTGATACCATTGAACTGTATACTTTATTTGATAAAGATGGTAAGTATTATGCTATTGTCTATTGCATTCCTAATTTAAAAGAAAAACCCCTTTAAACTATTACCATTCCTCTATGATAATTGTGCTTCTGTTGTGTAGCAGTACTTAGCGTTGTAAGACAAAAGGAATATATTAAGTAGAATCCTATATTGTCACTCTCCGTAAGAGTGATACTTTCAGGACATTAGTCATTAGCCTCAAATCTATTTGAAATAGTTACTATGATGAAAATAGCACTGCTTTACTATTAACCAACAGTCCTTTCATATGTTTCTACACAATAGAGAAATTTGAAGTTGCTTATCAAAAAAAAAAAAAAAAAAAAAAAAAAAAAAAACCAAGCAAACAAACAAAACAGGTCCAGAGTGCAAAAGATCAAACAAACCCTAAAATTCCCAGCACACAGGAACAGCAGAATCATAATAAAAGTAGCAGCTGCCACATAGGTTGTTCTTGCTTTGTGTGCTTGTAGACACTGTTTTTAGGGCTTTGTTATGTTTCTTAACTCACATGGCTTTCATAACATCCCTGTATAGCATTCTACTGTTTCCTTACTTGCAGGTGAGACTCTGAGATACAGAAAGTATGGATACCTTCGTCAAGATCTCACACCTGGTAAGGGCAGAACGATGCCAGATTCTGAGTAGAACAAACTCAGGGAACTGGTGACATGTATGAGCATCTTTTCCCCCTTCATTACCCTATGCCCCCTTTGCATAGACTTTGGTTCCAAGACACTCTCCATGTGCCCAAACTCTCCTTTTCTGCTGGGCTTAGAGCCCACTTTCTTCTGCAAGTGCTCCCTGTACACCCAAGCCATAAGCACAGCTTTTAGTCTAAGCCCCTGGGACATTGACTGCTTAGAATTGTAATTCTCTGTGTCCAGTTCTTCACCCAAACTGAATGTTAACTATCAAGGACACATTGTCAGAATTTTACATCCTCAAACAAGAGCAGGTTATCGGAGGTCATCAGTTTACCCTTCTCAATATACCAATGAGGAAACTGCAGCTCAGAGTGGAGGACTGCCTGGTTCAGAGTCAATAAGATTGTTGGGACTTTAATGTCTCATTCATTTTAAGACTCTTCTGATGCTCCTGGGAGATGAACAGGACTGGACACTCCATGGATGCTGAGTAAATATTGTCAAATGAACCTAAGAACTTCATCTCATAGGATGTGACTGTCAGTTCCACAAGAATTAAGATGCATGTCAGGTGGAGGATGAGGAGAGAGCAGGGGTACTGTCCCCAGGAGAATCTGGTCCAATCTTGAAATTAGGTGGACCCTCTAGATTCAGGAGGGCTACTCTGCCAAGGTTGGTGAGGAAGCCAGGATGTTCTTTGGAACAGGGAGCAGAAACCAGCTTGCTCAGGCACCAGCCAGACAGGGCTCAGATCCCTGGATCTCCCATCTGGCCATGGTGTGAAAAAACAGCAACTCTCAAGACCACTAAGAATGGCTCCCCGTGGCCCATGAGGCTAAGCTGCCTGATAAAGATCATGCCATCCTGGTATGAATCTTCCATCAATTTCAACCCTTCCCTCTATTTCTGGGTTAGGAGGGCCTCTGGGGCTGAGGTGAGCCTGGGGTTTGGGGAAAGGCTGCCAATGTCTCATGCTGGGAGATGAGCATGCAGGTCCCAACTCTGGTGCACTGTTCTCTTTGCAGCAGGATCTGAAGGAAAAATCTCCTCTCAGAGCAAGGTCACACAAGAGGTCACAGCCTTAGCTCCATCTGGGGAAACTAGAGAGTAGAGAGCCTGGTCCCCTGGCCATTGGTCTTTAACCAGCTCTGTCTCTCTTAGGCCACCTCCCTAAGGAGACAGAAGAGTGACAGTATCTTCCCTTAAGCACAATGGGCCAGCACAGCTGACCACCATGCTGAGGGACATCTATGCCAATTCTAGGTTCCCAAACACTTTCATTCCCCCTCTTCTACTTGGTCTCTGTAGCAGGATAGGAGAGGGGAAGTTGGGTTGGAAGAGTGCAGAGGGCTCCTTACAGGGCCAGGGATTGCAGAGGCTGTTGTGCTCCCCATGGAGTTTCCTGGTTAACTAATTAGTGGGTGTCCCTCTCTACTGCAGGCTGTGTCACTCCTCCCACCTCTGGCAGGGAAAGCACATTTTCCCCTCCAGAGCACCGCTGCCATAACTCTGCCTACTGCAAGCAGACCAGCTTCTAGATACATGCCATGAAAGGCAGAGCTAGCTACTGCTCACAGGTGAGTTGCCAGACAGGAAACTTGTGCAGGCAGAGGGTGGAGGGAGTATAAAATCTAAGACATCAGAAAGGCAAGGTGGGTAAATGAACTTCCTGAAGGAGGGAGATAAATAAGTGCCTGCCAACACATGTCAAACAGAAGTGGACTGAACCACAGGTGGGACAGAGCCTGAAAACAAAATCTCAGCTCATTCCCAGAATGCTCTGCCAGCACTGTGTGGCATGGTGTTAGGTGGGATGATACCTAAGACTCATTGACAGTTGCCTGATCTCAAGATAGGAAGGTGAGTTCTTTGACTATACCCTCCCTGCCTGACCCCCATATCTCTGCCTGGCTTGCAGTAGATGCAACAGTTAAGATTGTTGAGTAAATTATTGAAGGGAAATGAGTGAGAAGTTGGCAGTGGGAGACAGAGGAAGAGAAGTCTTTGAAATAGAAAGGGTTCATTTTGAACTAAAGTTGTTGAACAGAAGGCAATTTGGGACCCCAGTGAGAGAAGAATCTGGGCTGGCCAGGAAGAGACTAGACTCAAAGAACTGGATAAAATCCTCAGGACTGAGAGTCCTAGTGGTCAGTGATGGCTTCCCCTATTTAACACTGTCTGCTCCCCACTCTGTTAAGGCTGACAGACCTGAGGCAGGAGAAAGTGAGGGAAGGAGGCAGTTAGCGAGTAGATATTTATGTGTAGACCAGTGCTGGATCTGTGTCTGGGAGAATCTGTTGAGATCTCTATGTCTCTGTTTTGTGGGAGTAGGTGGTTAAGTCTTCATGTGGATACAGCATGCATGATTGTTTTTGCTCATGCACGGATAGTTCTTGTGTTAGTCACTATGGTAGTCCATGTCTGCCTGTGTGCCTCTGTGTGTGTGTGTGCGTGTGTGTGTGTGTGTGTGTGTGTGTGTTCCTGCCCTGGGAAGTGTATATTCCCAGCATGTCCATGTGTTTGGCTGTATTAGGACATGTCTGTGCCTCTGTGCAGGTGTGTCCCTGTGTACTTCTGTGTCTTGGTGTATCTGAGTGTTTGCTACATAGGTGATTCTGCATATAGTTTAGGACAGCAAGCCGCCTGGGAGATAGGGTTTTGAGATCTTATGAATATCTGCTTCATTTTGCTCCCTTAAATAAAACCTTCCTACCCATTTCAGAGAAGCACCTGCCACATGGAAGCCCCAGGAAAGGCTTTGCAACAACTGGAACAATTCAGCATCCAGAGAACCAAGTCCTGTCCCAGGAGCTCCAAGGGGTGCCACCATAAACCCAGCCAATGTATCTCCCCATCATCCAAAGTAGTAAGGAGCCAGGGGGAGGGTGGACGTTTACTATGCACCTACTATTTGCTAAGTGGATGGTATAGTTATCCAACTTTTAGACAAAATTGTAGCCCAATAGGTTAAGGAACTTCCCTAAAATGTTCCTTCTTCCTAAAATTCTTCCACACCATTCTTTTCAGTGAATATTTTCAAGCTGGCCCTACTCAAATGCTACCTCCTTGGTGGCATTTTCTGAGATTGGTAGGAGAGTTAGGAAAAAGCCCTCTACAAGATCAAAGGTCAGATGAAAAAAGATAACTAAACATTTGTCCTCAGACTATTCATCCTCAAACTGAACATCATAGCAGAAAAGAGTCAGTTTAATCTTAGGAAATGAGGGCTGAGATCCAAGTGAGAGTTAAGAGATAAAAGAGAGAAGCAGTCATGTGGGCTATGAAAGTCCAGAAAGGGAATAGAATCAGAGTTGTAATTGGGATGGGGAAGGGAAAGCATTCCAGGTAGGGAAGAGTATTTAGGGAAGGTATGTGAGAAAGGTTTAAGAGGCGCTGCAAAGGCCAACCCGACTGGGCTGGGGGAAAGAGAAGCCTATGTGGCAGTTGGAAGTAAGACTGGAGGAGTCTTGTTGGACAGCTCTGAGTGCTGAGCAATCTGCACTATATCCACTGGGAGTGGAGAAAGTGGCCAGGCAGTAAAGCTTGGTAGAAAAGGCATGGCCTGGGAATTCCCACAGTACTTACAGCTCTTTTTCTTCTCTCTCACTATTATCCCAGGCCACAAAGAGCACCCAGAATTCTCTGAACTGGGATGGGTGGCAATGCATCTGCCCTCAAGACTGAAGACCTCTGGCCAGGAGAGAGGAGGGAGACCAGCCCAGAGACTCTGCAGATAGTGTTGAGGTCTCTCACCTTGAAGGTGAGAGAATCTAATATTTCTCTGCTATTTTTTTTCCTCTGTCCCATCTTCCTCCCCATCCCATCTCCATGCATTCTGCATTCAGGAGAAAGATGCCACATTTCAGCTCTATTGTCCCTTCCAAAAAACCTATCTTTCTATGCCTTCAAGTTCTCTTTTTTCTACAAGCAATGACCTTCCCACACTGAAGTTTCTGGGTTTCTCACTCATTCTTCCAAATCCAATTAGAACCTCATCTCTCCTTTGGAATCTTCTGCAAATCAGGCAGGCAGGGGAAGTTTCTCTTGCCCTATTTATACAGTTAGTGTAATGCATATTCCAGTGTGTATGGTTGAAGGTCAAAGAGAATGGCTGACTCATCTCTCTACTGGCAGTGCTCCACATAATGCCTGCCCCTGACAAAACACTCAACAAATTGTAGGAATTTAAGGTTGAACCATTTTACTGCCCCAAGGAGCTTCACACAGCAAAAAGCTCAGCTAGATGAGAAAAGTGGGGATTAAATGAAGGTGGTTCTATGCTTACGCAGATAAATAAGATTAAAGCCCTGGCAGCTCTGACTTCAGAGCCAGTGCTCTTTCTACTGCATCACACTGATGCCTAAGGAGAGATCAGGAAATGAAGGTCAAGGGCTGTGCAAAGGAGAATCCTGCACTGTAGAAAAAGGTGGGTCAAAGCGCCTGCCTGGCAAGCGCAAGGTCGTGAGTTCGGTTCCTGGTACCAGAGAAAAACAAAAAAAAAAAAAAAAAAAAAAAAAAAAAAAAAAAAAAAAAAAAAAAGAAAAAGGTGGGTTGGAGGAGTACCCCAGTGCTAGTTCTTCCATGCTACTATTCTAAATGAGGCAAGATGTGGGGTTTTCAGGAGCTTAGTGAATGATTTCCCTGGGACAGGCAATGGCTGAGGATTAGAGAGAAGCAGATAAATGAGAAGAGGATTCATGTGAAGCTTGTCCTGGTGTGGTCACAGGACTTTGCCTATCCTCCTTTCCTTCATCCCTTTCCTTCATTCCTTTTTTTACTTAATGCTCTTCACTCAAAAAACCATTTTTGGATAAATTTTGTGTACAGGTCACTGGACAAGACAGTGAGATGCAGTTCCTTCCTGCAAGGAGCTGCTTTGTTAAGAGTTAACTTAGTCTATTCTCTGGGCTCTTACCAAAGCCTGACCCTTTTCCTGTACAAGGTGTGAGGTGAGCTTAACTGTAGAACATTCTTGGACAGTCTTTGGGACAATGGGAGAAAGGCATGTGGTGTTTTAAGGAAGAGAGGCAATGGGAGACAAAATGAGTACAGTACATAGTATCTAGGGTCACTGAAGCCAGTTAACTGAGACATTTAGTTTTATGTCCAGCTGATTTTTATATAATGAGGTCAGAGAAAATACAAGCCTTGACCCAGTGTCCTAAGAGGATGTTTCACCCTCCTCCCTCCATGCGCCTCTATCAAGAACCCCACAGTCTCCTCTCGGTATCTGGAATGTCCTCCGGTATCACAAGCAGCACGTTTCTTAGGTGAGCTCATTTTCCAATACCCAATTCAAGTCTTAACTCTTCTGGGAATTCTTCCCAAACTTCTCCAAAAGAATAAATTACTCCCACTTTGTTCATAAAATTAGCAAAGTACTAAACAGTTTGCAAGCTGCTCCTGATCAAACTGAGAGAAGCTAAGACCCATTCATCTCTGTCTCATACAGTAGCCAGTACAAAGGGCAGCAAACGATGTCCCACAGGCCAAATCCACCACCTGTTTTATAAACAAGTTTTATTGGAACACACCCATGGCTGTTTATTTACTTACTGTGGATGGCTGCTTCTGCAGTACCATGGCAGAACTGAACAGTTGCAAGAGACACTAGATGGCCCACAAGTCTAAAATATTCACTATGTGATCCTTTACAGAAAATATTTGTCAATTCTTCAACTAGGACATATGTGAGGTGAAAATGAATAGCAAATGCAG
Organism: Chinchilla lanigera; assembly: GCF_000276665.1. Classification (NCBI taxonomy): domain Eukaryota; kingdom Metazoa; phylum Chordata; class Mammalia; order Rodentia; family Chinchillidae; genus Chinchilla; species Chinchilla lanigera. The sequence continues at coordinate 15,612 of NW_004955481.1, read as the reverse complement.
TAAGCTTATGAAGACTTAAGACTGGTATTCAGGTGGTGTGGGTCCTAACTCTGCCCTGGATTATTTGACTAAGCAAATAAAGATGATGATGATAGACTACTGATGAAAAGATAGAGGTTTTGAGTACTATGTGCCAGGCATGGTGCTAAGTATTTTTCTCCTCACAACCGGCTCCAGGGTTAGCTACTAGTATTTTCCTCATTAAAGGAGAACAAACTGAGGCTCAGGGAAGTCCCACCACCTTAGTAACAGAACAGGGACTCAAAATCATCTCTAACCTACTTCAAAGTTTGAGACTTACCCATTACCATGGAACACTCTTCTGAAATTCAGTTTCTTCATAAATTAAGATTGAAGGAGCAATGCAGTTTTCAATCTATTCTAGCAAGCAGAAATATATGCTATATACAAAGTGTGACCAAAAATATGGTGACTGTTTAATTTTTTCCAAAACATTTATTACAGTAAAAGACATATTGTTATGAATTCCCCTTACAATATACCCCACTCCCTTCAATCATATTTATCCATCATTCTTGCCACTTTCCAAAACAGCTCTGGAAGTCCTCTTGAGCTTTTTTAGCTGCACTGCCCACTCCTCAATGGCCTGACTTGACTCAAAACGTTTGCCCTCGTGGATGGTCATTTTGACTCTGGGGAAGAGCCAGAAGTCACATAGTACCAGAGCCGGTAAACTGGTGGGTAAGGACACACTGTAAAGCTTTGATGAGTCTGTCTTTGCTTTGGGTGGCACTTGGCACAGCAGTATTCATGAAAGAGGACTTCCAGAACTGCTTCAGAAAGTAGCAAGAATGATGAAATGAATGTGTTCAAAGTGAGGGGGAGTGTCCTGAGGGGGATCAATGACAATCTTACTGTAATAAATTCTATAATTTAAATACACCATATATGTGGAACAGCTCTTGTATATATAAAATTATATATGGAACCTGACATACAGGGAGGACTGCTTGGAGTACTTTCCACCACCTCTCTGACCCAGTGCTCCCAGCCACCCAGGTGCTGCATGGCCCTGGCCAACCTCACGGGCAGCCCTCAGTTCCTGCTCCTTGGCCTGATGGACGGCACAGACGACCACCCACTGTTGTTCCTGCTCTTCCTTGGTGTCTACCTGCTCAACGCCCTGGGCAACCTGAGCATGGTGGTGCTGGTGAGGTCTGACGCGGCTCTGTGCTCACCCATGTACTACTTCCTGGGTCACCTAAGCTTCGTGGACATCTGCTTTACCACAGTCACGGTCCCCCGCCTGCTGGCCAGCCTGCTGCGCCCGGGCCAGGCCGTGTCCTTCCAGGCATGCTTTGGCCAGATGTACTTCTTCGTGGCGCTGGGCATCACGGAGAGCTACCTGCTGGCAGCCATGTCCTACGACCGCGCGGTGGCCGTGTGCCGTCCCCTGCGCTACAGCGCAGTCATGACCCCCAGGCGCTGTGCCGCGCTGGTGGTGGCGTCCTGGGCCATGGCTCACCTGCACTCATTGCTGCACACGCTCCTCATCTCCGCGCTGTCCTACCCTCGCTCCGCGCCAGTGCGCCACTTTTTCTGTGATATGACGGTGATGCTGAGCTTGGCAACCTCGGACAAGTTTGCCGCGGAGACTGCCATCTTCTCGGAGGGCCTCGCGGTGGTGTTGGCCCCGCTGCTCCTCGTGTCCCTGTCCTACGCGCGCATCCTGGTCGCCGTGCTCGGAGTGCAGTCGGCGGGGGGCCGGCGCCGCGCCTTCTCCACCTGCGGGGCCCACCTGCTGGTGGTGTTGCTTTTCTTTGGCTCCGTCCTTTCCGTCTATTTCCGACCTTCCTCTGCTTATTCTGCGCGTTATGACCGGCTGGCCAGCGTGGTCTATGCCGTGGTCACACCGACCTTGAACCCTTTCATCTACAGTCTCCGCAACAAAGAGGTCAAGGGTGCTCTAAAAAGAGGGCTTAGAGGGAGAGCTGCCCTCCAAGAAGTGTACGGGCCGCTTGGAGTCACTAGCATTTCAATAACAACAACAATCCCCAAAGCCCTCCTCTCCCTGCTTTTCTTTTCTTTTTTTTTTTTTTTTCCGGTATTAGGAATGGAACTCACGACCTTCCACTTGCCAGGCAGGCGCTGTGCCCCTGAGCTAAATCCCCAGCCCCTCCCTGCTTTTCTTTTTTAGTTTTCCAAAGCACTGTCGATTTTGATCTGTGACCTCTTATTTCTTGTTCAATAACAAAAATTAGAGGAGAAGCAAATAGATCAACGCGTTTATTATAGTGGCGGGTACATAGCAAAAGGGTAAGTTCCTTTCCGTAGTGTCTGAATGCTTGAAAAAAGAACCTACTTTTAAATTTGGGTAAAATAAAAAGGAAACAAGTGAAATTAAGGAAAGTTGCTTGTGGAGAAAGGAAGGAAACGTGTGACCAGCAGCAAAGGGAGGCTAGACCGGAGGCCCCCCGAAGCAGCGGGGGACAGAGCAGGACTTCAAGGAGGTTTGCTGGCTGTCCCGTGCTGCCTCCTACTGCCCCGCGGTCTCCTCCCTAGCAAACTTCAGAAAGATCTAGTTACTTTTAAAATGGTTTTAAATTTTTAAATTCTATCTTCTAGGTACTATATTTAGTATTTGCCTCATGAATAGTCAAAAAGAAGGATATAGATAAAATTCTCCCTTACCCACCCACATCAACCTTCACTGCTGTTGGAATTGCCAGTTAAGTCTCCCTTTTCACTAGGAAACAGTATTGGTCTATACACATTATTCTGCAATTTTTCTTTTTTTTTTTTTTTTTTCATAAAACAAGACATCTAGGAGATCCTGTTTTCTTTCTACAAATAGAATGCCCACATTCTTAACTTCCATCTACAGAATTCTAGAGTGCAAGTCTTCCACATATTATTTAATTTCATGATCAATAATTTTTAATGAATATTTTAAAAAATATTTTTCCCAGCTTTTTACTCATAATTAAAATAATGAAAGCTATCATTAAGTGGAGAAGCATTTGTGGGAATCCCTGTCCTAAGTGTTCCCTGCACCTGTCGCAAACAAAAGACACCGTGAGGAAGACAGTATTATTCCCATTGTACAAGATGGAAGACAGACTGGGAGAGCCTGAGTAGGTGTCCCCAAATCTAAGAAGTCTATTTTCTATGCTATTCAATCTTATTTGTTTTACTGAGCAACTTTTAGTAATATATAAGTTCCTAAAACATAGCTATGTCCAAATTTTTCTAAATTTTTAATATTACTTTTAGTTCCTGCTGTTCCTTTTCCCTCTTTATTTTTAAATTTTTTTATTAACATATGTTAACTGTACATGTTAATGGGGTTCAGTGTGACATTTCACTACATTCTTGTAGTATGCACTAAACCAATCCAGCTTTCCTTTATCTGCCCTCTCTTCTTCACACTTAATTTTTGAAGTTCCTCTCTTACTGTTCATTGGACTCCTTTTTTATTCCCAGAGTTCTTTATTTATATTTTTTCTCTGCTTTGTCTCATTTTGAATGCCAAACTTCCATCAGTTATAATAATCTTTCTAAAAAAAAATAGCTTAATTGATGTTAACTCTATTGTTTCTTGATTTTCAACTCCACTTATTTTTTTTTCATTTTCATAATTATTGATTCCTTCTTCTTGTCTGTGTGTTGACGTTTGCAGTACTTCTACTCCTTTCTGAGGCATATGTATCATCCTGACTTCAGAAGAAAGGTCTCAGCTGATGCCTACTGTTGGGAATTTGATATCTTTTCTCTTATCATAAGCATTCTATGACTCTTCATTTCAGAAGGGAGCTAATGGCCTTCTAGGGTCTCACTGTCATGCTGATCCTCTTAGATTCAGCCATGTCTTCTATCTGGTTCTGGGCTATGATGTTTGCTGTTGCCACAGGATCCCTTTTTTATGACGGCTTCTGGGACCAATGCTACCATGATGTGATTACATCAGGTAGTGGCCAGATCTCCTAAAAATCTTCCTCTATCCATAGTACCACCCAACATATAATGTGAACTCACTGTGTCTTTCATTGCCCAAAGCTATCTGGAAGAGTCTACCATTCCTTCACTCTGGAACTGGAAGATGAAGGACAGGCACCCACATTCATATCTAAACATTTATTTTATATTGTTTCTGAAGTGATGTTCAATGTAGTTAGAAAAAAGAAAGAAATAACTAAGTACTAAAAAGGAATATGAACAATTATCAATATTTATCTTAGCTTTCACTATGTATCTACAATACCCAAGACATTTATGTGGATCATCATGAAACTGTCATACAAACAATCAATAACTTTTCTATATACAAAGAATTATCTGTCAAAACTACAGTGATCCTTTCCAAAAATGTAAAGAACCTAGGAGTAAAAATAGAAAGTAATGTACAAGTACCAAATTAAGAATTATACAGAATTTAACAAAGAAAATTTGAATAAATGGAAAGATATTCTTTAATCTTGTTAGACAATTGTAGAAATAGTCAAGTCACCTTAATAAATCTACAATTTCATACAATTACAATATATAATGTGATTGCAAAGTAATTTCTCAGCAATTTTTATTAGAATTTAACAAAGTGAGCCATAAGCATCTCTGAAAGAAAAATTTATTAGCAAAGTTTTAGAAGAGAGTGCTGAAGAGGGATTGTCCTACCAATATTTGAAATGTGTAGCTATAAGGACATGCTGTATATAGTACTAGTCCAAAAATAGGAGTTGAACTAACAGAATCTAGAAATAAACTCAAGTGTACAGGAGCACTTGTTACATTGTAAGGGTAGCACTTTTAAATCAGTGAATACTGGAACAGCCAACTTGCTTCAGAAAGTGAGAAGATAAAGAGGCTGATTGTTCATAAACCAAATTGAAGTGGCTAAAAGATAGTGATATAGAAACTAAAATTTTACATATACTAGAGAAAAATGGAACAATATAATTTGGACTGAAAAGTCCTTTCTAAGCATGTCTAAAGAAAAATTATATCAGAAAATACAAAACAACTTCTTTGTCTACCTCAAAATTTGAAATTTTTAGTGCGGGAAAATATACCATTACCACAATCAGATAGATCATGAATAACAAACTGACAGAAATATCATCTCTAAAACATATGAAGTGACACTATCCATAGGATGAAAAATTGAGTCAAGGAAAAACACATGAAGGAAAAGTGGCTAATAAATATAAAGAGATGTGTACATATAAAAACTTAAAACAGTAAAATCTCATATTTTAGATATGGGAGTGATAAATACTTTGAAAGCAAAATATCCAGTATTTGAGATACTAAAGAAGAAGCCAGTCTTATTCCCTTTTGGAGGGAGTTTACAGTAGAACAACTTCCTTGGAGGCAATTTGACAATTTTTGTCCAATTTTAAAAGTTTCATGTCCTTTTGATTTAGCAAATTGATTTTGGAGAATGAATACCCATTCTAGATTATACACTTTTAATTAAAAAATCAGAACAAGTTCACAAAAATATATGGACCAATATATAAAACTGAAGAATTCTTCAAAATAATAAAAAACTGAAAACAATCCAAACTTCTATCAAGAGCAGATTATTTTTTTAAGAGCAGATTATTTAAATAAATTATAGTAAATGCATCAATTCAACAATATTCTATTTAGTTTCTATAAGTGTTACATGGACTTATACGAATTGGTGAATTGACATTATGTTGTTTTTTTTGTTGGGTTGTTTTTTGGTACCAGGAATCAAACTCAGGACCTTGTACTTGCCAGGCAGGTGCTGTTCTGCTGAGCAATATCCCTGGCTCCACAGTATGTTTTAAGTGAAAACAATGAGACAAGTGCATTCATGATTTAGCTCTATTTAATTATTATATATTAATCTGTGCATGGACATACCTGAGAAAATGTTTCCCCACTTTTACTTAGGGGAAGGTGTCAGAAATATGGGGGGAGGTATAAGAAATATATTGGATTCTCATATCCTGCTTTTTTCATTGGTATTTGGATATTTTTAAGTGATTACTACTCTAGTTGTTGATTAAAAATTTTTGAAATGGGAATAAAGTCAGCACTGGCATTATTAGAAAAGTGTCTTTTAAAAAGTGGAACTTTTAAGGGGATAAATTTATTTCAGTAAACTTGAAAATACATTCAAATCAAATAAATGAATATTTATTATATACTCAGATTAAGTATGCAAAACACTGAAGTAGGAAGTAGAGATTAAAGAATACCTTGTCTTCAAAAGATTTATAATATACTTGGTAATAAAAGAATTAAAGCATCAAATGATTTCAGCATAATATTCTTGGGGATGGAATACTTACCTAAGAATTGCAATTAGATTCTAGTCCTTCTGTCATTACTTATGTTACCTTTGATGATATGCTGGGTCACCATTTCATTGCCTATAGACTAAACAATATGTAATAGAACTCTGCAGTCCATTCTCAGTTACACAATTTTAATTCAAAGAGAAATTCACATGCAAAATATAGATATTGTCAAAATAAGTAGTTCATTACTAAGTGACAAAGAATCAGTTCAGTTCATTCAGAAAGAGAAATTTAGAATGTGATCTTTAATTAGGTAAATAACCAACACATGAGAAGAAAATAAGGAACTGAAGAGGATGGCAAGAGGAGAAAGAATCTTGGACAGTAACAAATTAAAAGAGCTTGTATAAAATACACCAGAAGGTCATTCCCATTGAATGGGTGTGTTTGTCAGAAGCAAAGTACCGAGGTGGCTCAGGAATTTGGATTTGTTTCTTAGGGAATTAGAAACAACTACATATTCTTTGAGTGCTATAAATACTGATATTAGAGTGGTATTTATTCAAGCTTCAATAATAATTAAAGAGAATACATGATATGTCAAGCCTTGGGTTCCATCACACCCCAATTAGAGCAGCAAACTCAAGAGGCACAATGGACTCTTCTCTGGAAAAACTGGAGAAAATTCCCCTGGAGGTGCTATGGAGACTGTACTAGTGATAACACACTCCACTATGCAGAATACCACTGATTTTTAATGTTATGCCTACTGTTTAAAAACATACTTTTATGTGGAGAATAAATGAAACAGTGAATTCTCCATTTTGAAAAGACCCTTCCCATGGCCCCTTTCATGTCCTGATTCCTCAAGCTGTAAATAAAAGGGTTCAGCACAGGGGTCACCACCATGTACATCACAGCCATGACAGTCTCCTTCACAGTAGAAATGTTAGCTGAAGGGCACAAGTAGAGGCCAATGATTGTCCCATAGAAGAGAGACACCATGGGGCGGTGAAAGCCACAGGTGGAGAAGGCCTTGCGGATGCTTCTGGCAGAAGGGACCTTGAGAACGGCAGATACAGTTCGTGCATAGGATGAAAAGATGAACAGGAATGGAACAATAATGACAAGTCCTCCCAAGATAAATATCACCATTTCGTTTATCTATCAGAGCAGGCCAACTTTAGCAAAGCTGACATGTCACAGAAAAAGTAGGGAATCACATTATCAGCGCAGAAATACAGCCCAGCCATAAGCAGTGTGTGCAACAAAGATGGCTGCGATCAGCACCCAGGACAGAGCTACCAGGAGGAGACAGAGCTTAGGGCTCATGATGCTGGTGTAGTGTAGGGGGAAGCAGATGGCCACATAGTGGTCATAGGCTGTGGCCACAAGCAGGAAGCTCTCTATGTCAGCAAAAAGCAGGAAGAAGTACATTTGTGTCAGGCAGCCGGCATAGAAGATAGACGGGACTGGACTCTGCATGTTCTGTAACAATTTAGGAATGGTCACAGAGGAAAAACAGAGATCAGAGAAAAACAAACTACTGAGAAACAAATACATAGAAGTGTGAAGGTGGGAATCCAGTCCAATGAGGACAATTATAAGGAGGTTCCCAGGATGGTGATAAGATACATGGTCAGGAAAAGGGCATAGAATAGTTCTTGCTGATCTGATTCAGTGGGAGAACTGAGGAGGAGAAACTTGAGATGACAGTTTGGTTTCCTCTTTCCGTTGCTTTTTAAAAGCCTTTTTGAAAAATAAGAATAATTTGTATGAATGTATGAATATATGTGCAGACATAAACACATTACAGAGCTTTCAGAAATATATTTTAAATTCAGCACTCATGAATCATAAGTGTTCACTTCAGTACTTTATTTGCCTTCTCTCAAGCATATAAATATTTACATGGAGAAAAAGCATAGGAAGTTAGGGATCAAATTCAATAATACTCCAGAATTCTTTAAGAATGTTCCATAGTAGCACCATGAAGGGGATCTGATAAGCCTGGTCTGAAAGTAGGTAGAAAGTAGTCTAAGAAAACAGTTTTGTATTTCTCTAGCTTAGGGATGTAAATATATACCAACCAAAAACCCGGTCACCATTCTTAGCACTCAGTAATGATGGTGATGGCTATTGTTTTGATAGTCGTAGTGATAATGATGATCATGATGCTACCGATAAAAAGAGAATGATATCTGTCAGTGCATACTCCTGCCAAACATTGGGATAAACTTGCCAAACATGCATAAACTGATTTATTCTTCTTAACAAACTTAAGGAATAAATATTATCTCATTTTTAGATGAAGAATTTGGCATTTACTCTCACTAAAGAACTTGCCAATGATCTTGCATCTATTAAGCAACAGACCAGGGACTTAAAACCATAAGGTATAAATTCAGACCTTTGATTTTAGCAGGGAGAGCTTCCAGGACTGGTTATATGTCACTGTGTGTGACTGTGAGAGCCTGGAGGATGAAAAGATTACTAGGAGATGGGCCGTTGTCCAAACACCAAGAGGCCCAGAGGAACTGAGCCAAAGAGAATATCCACCATGAGAGAGTCTCAAGAAAGCAGTCCTGAACTTCCTGGATTTATTTATAAGATAAGTGTAAGAGAAAAAACAGAAGAAAAATAGCTTGGGAAAGAAACTGTATCAAGGCTAAGGAGTTTATTGGGGAAAAGGGAAGGACAATGGCCAAACAGCATACTTCACTAATCTAAACTTCTTGTTTTCCAACTGTGCTCAGCACATTGTATACAGACCTATGTACTTTTGCTCCATAGTTCTTTCATTAAGCATAAACAATCACTCTGAGGCCTGCACACATTTGCTTCACCGGTCCTTTCATAGTTTGACCATTCACTCCTCAGCCAGGTCTCCCACACATGGCAGGTTGGTTATATATTATCTGGATAAAGTCTTATGGGTGGGGGCAGATAAAATGAACTCTAAGAGTAAAGAGGAAGGAAGGACATTTTTGGAAGGAAATTTTGGAGGAAAAAAGAAGAAGTAGGAAATTTTTATTTACTTATGTATCTAACTATTAAGGAAAGGTACTTACAAAATATCCATGGAGGAGCACAAAAAAGTTGGAAACTATAAAAATCATGGTACAGATCAATTAATTTAAGGATGAAGGAATTAAACATGGTCTCTGACCTGTTTCAATTTGTGAATATTTAAAAAAATTTTTGAGTAGACTCATATTTGAGGCATTAATCTTTGAAGATTTTGTTTTTTGCTTTCTCCCTTCACTTTTCCACATTCAGGTAAGTAGTCAGCCATGGCAGGAAAGCAGAACTAATTCACAAATTTTTCTGGTTTTTAATTTCCCAAAACCTGAGCCCCACAGTGAGGACAGAATTTTCTCATATTAAAAAAAAGTCTCTCCACAAAATTAAAAATGAAGTGAAGTTTCCTCCCAGTAAACCAGATCTTTCTTTAATTTGGGAGCCAGAGTGAGGGTGGAACAATGGTTAGTGGGTCCTAAGAACAGGGAGAAACTAACACTGCCACTAGAAGGCATGAAGACAACATATAAGTGTTGATGCAGATGAGAGTAAAACTTAAAAATATCAATGTAACTCCCCAGTAAATTTGATAATTTTAATGAATTGGTTGAGTTTTAAAGAAAAAGTATATTACTCATATTTCCTCAAAGAATGAGAAAGGTGATCAACGTTGAGCTCTCCCACCAAATCTCTGAATTCCTGAGAGCCAACACACTGGCATTCATTTTTCCCTAGCCAGTGAATCAGAGCTGTAATCTAACTAAGGAGTCCTGAGCTCAGGTCCCAGCAGGGCTGCTCACCATAATCTGGCCTCTGGAAAAGATGGTCCAGGAGGGCGACTGTAGTTAACAATATATTGTTTTCTTTAAAATGTTAAAACAATGGGTTTCTTGCCAAAAAATTGATAGCTCTGTGAGGGAATACACGTATTAATTACCTAGTTTTGTTCATTCTGCAGTGTATACCTATTTCAAAGCATCATGTTTTTCACTATTTTAATCAGTTTAAAAATAATGAAGAAAAAGAAGCAGAAAAATGTGGAAGCAATAAAAATAGATAATGTTAATTCATCTAAGGCAACTCTGCCTACTAGTAATAAAATGCAAGTCATAAATGTGAGCTGCATACTACAAAATGTCAAATTTTCAACAAGCACATTTATAAGGCAAAATGAAATAAGCAAAGTCATTTGTAATAACATTTTATTTAAACTTACATATAAAAATATCATAATTTTGACACAGAATATTTAAAATGACTAATGAAATATTATGCATCTCTTTTTCAAGATGTCTTCAAGTCCAGTTTGTACTTTACACTTATAACACACCTTTTTTTGAGCTAACCTTTTACATGTGCTCAATAGCTGCATGTGGCTGGTGGATAATGCATCGGAGAGGCCAAATCAGAGATATAGCATCCCCATGGCAAATTCTGTGTCAAATTAAAATGAGACATAAGATTTTTTAAAGTGCAGCAATGCTGGAATACAAAATGGTGTCATTGGCCAGGAGTTTTGAGAGTTTCTGAATCATTTGAAGCCTCTGAAAAGTAGTTAGTGAAGATAACTATCACACAGCCCAAGCAAAGGGGAAACTGGCCTACAAAAGAAATAACCCATTTCCCCAGAAGCAATAGAAAAATCTCAAATTCAGAAAACAAAACTTGAGTCATGTGGCCATATTAAAGTGGAAGGGAAGTCAAATAACTGATGCTAAGGACCACAACAGAGTCCCTGATATCAAGATACAAAGCTATCACAACCCAGACCTAGAGATCACCCCAAGAACATCTGACCCATTGGGCAAATTGGACACTTTGCTGAAGCAGGGGCCTGATAAAGCCAATTGGGCAAGATAGAAAGAAACAAAGCTCTAGAAAAGTTCAGGTCACCATGGCCAGTATAACAGTGCAGTTCCCTGATGCAACCCTCCCCATTACACTTCTTCCCCTTTCACAGGGACCACAACCCCTGCAAGTCCACTACTGGAGGCTGAGGAAGTGCTGAGCCAGGAAGCAATGAGAACCAAAAAAGTCAAATCAAATCCAGCACAATCCTGAGCATTTGGAAGCTTTACTGAGCTGCCTCTTAACCAGGTTTGCCTCAAACAAGTAGTGTGCAAAACCTGCCACCATCACCTTTTTTGAGGTAGGGACAGCACTCCTACCTCAAAGAAAAGCCCACTTGCTTATCTATCTGCCCAATCTACCACATGTATCTGTCTGCCTAATCTATCACAGTCCTTCAACAACTGTCACAGTGGACATGGGGAAAGAGATGCTAGTGATAGAAAACTCATCCATACCCTGTTCATGCCTGCCTCTGCCTGTGGGCTATTTAGACCCACACACATTGCTCAAACTGCAGAGTGATATGAATGTCTGAGGTAGTGAAGATTCAAAGGCAGTAAAGCCTTCTTTCTATCTGCAGGCACTAAACCTTTCCAAAGCATTGAATCCAATTCTTTACAATGAAGTGAGAAAATGGGTCCTCTGCTTTGATATTCTTGTTGCCTAGATTTACACTATCCTAACCACATGAAAATCTGGTCTCCTTTCTCTTTTAGGACTTCATAACTCAGGGAATATTAATCGGGGAAGTTAAGAGCTGGAGGGAATTGAACTGACAGATATATACTGGAGACTATCAAGGGAAGATGCGGAGACCGAGGACTCCACTATGGCAGACACAGTACTTCAGTGATAGGTTCCCTGGAGCCAGGCAACCTGCATTTGCTTTACTCCATCCATATTACCTTCATAAAGCCATCCAAGGAAATTACATCTTAGTCTAGGTTCTCTCTTCATTCTAGTGGGAATACAGCAATACTTAGCTCATCATGTCATAAGAAAAAAAATCCATGTTTTTTTAAAAAAATTGCTATATAGTGAGAAAATATGTTGTGGCATTTGGAAGACTTAGTACCATCATTAAGTTCTCTGACATGGGATGGAGTACTGTATTTTTTCAAATAGCTCTACCCTGATCCCTATTCAACTGATAAATCCAGTACTTGGATGCTAAGAGAGGTGGGAAGAAGTATCATAAAGCAGGGATTTCCTCTCAAGTTAGAATTTGAGTCTATTCCTAATGAAAGATATTCACATTAGGACAGCTCACTGGAGGGTGAAAACACTTTTTATGGAAAGGGGCTCCCCAGGTGGTCTCATAAACTCCAAAGAAAATATCCAGGAGACCTAGAAGTGAGATTCCATCATCTACTGTCCGGTAGACATCCTTATCTTGTACCAGATTTTAGAGTGAAAATTTCCAGTTTTTGCCCATGTAGTATGAGGTTGGCTGTTGGTTTGTCATAGATGGCTTTTATCAGATTGAGATAAAGACCATCTATTCCAGTATTCTGCAGGATTTTATCATGAGTGATGCTGGACTTTGTCAAAGCTTTTTCTGCAACTGTTGAGAAGATTATATCATTTTTGTTCTTGGCCCTGTTAATATGGTGTATTACATTTATTGATTTGTTCAGTATTGACATATTGAACCATCCCTGCATTTCTAGGATGAATTCCATTTGTTCATGGTGTATAATGTTCTTGATGATTTGCTGCACTCTGTTTGCCAGTATCTTATTGAGGATTTTTGCATCTATGTTCATTTGGGAGATTGGCCTATAATTCTCTTTCTTAGTTAGGTCTTTCTCCAGTTTTGCTATCAGGGTAATGCTTGCTTCCAGGAATTAATGTGGGAGTAGTTCTTCCCTTTCAATTTCATTAAAGAGTTTGAGAAGTCGTGGTGTTAGGTTGTCTCTAAATTTCATGTAGAATTCAGTTGTGAATCTGTCTGAGCCTGGGATTTTCTTTGTTGGTAGGTTTTTATTACACCTTTGATTTCACTGACTGATACTGGTTTATTTAGGATTTTTATATCTTCTTGACTCAGCTTTGGTAATTCATATATATCTAGGAATCTGTCCATTTCTTCTAAATTTTCCATCCTATTAGAATACAAGTTTTCAAAATAGGTAGATGATCTTCTGGATTTCTGTAGCATCTGTTGCGATATCATTTTCATTCCTAATTGCATGCATTTGAGTTTTTTCTTTCCTTTTTTTGACCAGGATAGATAAGGGCTTGTAAATTTTATTTACTCTTTCTTTATTTCTTTCTTTATTTTAATTTATTTTAAAAATAAAAGAAGGAAAACATTAACAAACAGACATCCATTTACAAAATAGCATAAGAACAATACAAACAATACAGAGTTACAGACAATGTTGTAGGATATTAAGAATAGTTGTATTATGTATTCGTATCTTCAAAGTGATTTCTCAGGAAAACAAATAGAGACATGCAAGATTGATCAAACAAGTAATCATTAATTACTCCTTTTATTAAAGCAATAGAAGACAGTAGCACAACTATGTTAGCTATTCTGTATATACATACATATATAATTTCCCCTTCTTTCCCTTCTTTTTTCCCACACCCCAGTTCCTCTTTACTTTTGAGCATTTTCCTTTCATTTCACGATGTCTATCATACCTCCTAGTTTTTATTCACTCTTTCAGGTCTTACACTAGTAAGACAATACGTTGCTTACACATGCAGGTCTGATTTATTTCACTTATGAGTATGGTCTCTAGTTGTGACCATTTACTTGTAAAGGCCTCTGGTTTATCTTTATAGCTGAGTAATATTCCATTATATAAAAATACCACATTTTTTTTTCCATTCCTCAGTGGATGGACATTTGGGTTGCTTTCACAATTCATTAATTACAAATTGTGCTGCTATAAACATGGGTACACATATATTGCTGTGATATGATGCTTTCAGATCTTTTGGAAAATATCCAGAAGGGGAATAGCTGGGTTGAATGGGACCTCTAGACCTAGTTTGCTGAGGAGTCTCCAAACTGATTTCCACAATGGTTTCACCAGTCTGCATTCCCACCAGCAGTGGA
>NW_004955481.1:0-1154 GCF_000276665.1 Chinchilla lanigera | reverse complement strand
ACGACCTTGCGCTTGCCAGGCAGGTGCTTTTTGCTGCTGAGCTATATCCCCAGCCCCTTTTTAATTCTTTGTGTGTTCTAGATAGAAGTCCTTTGTCTGAGGGACAGTCAGCTAAAATTTTTTCCCAATTTGTGGGTTTTCTTTTTAGTCTGCTGGTGATTTCTTCAGATGTGCAGAAACTTTTCAGTAGGATGAGATCCCAGTTGTTGATTCTTTGGAGTATTTCACATGCGGTTTGGTTTTTGTTCATGAACTCTCTGCCTACCGCCATGTCTTCAAGGTTTATACCTACTTTCTCTTCCAATAGATTTAGTGTTTCTATTTTAATATTGAGATCTGTGATCCATTTTGACTTTAGTTGGGTGAATGGTGATAGACTTGGGTTTATTTTCAGTCTTTGGCAGGTGGCAAACCAATTTTCCGGCACCATTTATTAACGAGGCTCTTGTTCTTCCAGTGAGTTTGTTTGGCCCCTTTATCAAAGATTAGGTGGCTGAGTGCTTGTGGTTGTGTCTGTGTCTTCCAGTCTGTTCCATTGATATTCTGGTCTGTTTTTTAGCCAGTAACATGTTGATTTTACTACAGTAACTTTGTAGTATAGTTTCAGGTCAGGGATTGTAATTCCACCTGACTTGTCCTTGCTGCCCAAGATTGCTTTTGCTATTCTGGGCCTCTTCCAGTTCCAGATGAATTTAAGGGATGTTTTCTTGAGATCTGTGAGGTATGCTAATGTAGTTGAATGGGAATTGCTTTGAATCTGTACAGCAGTTTTGGGACTACGGCCATTTTCACAATGCTGATTCTTCCTACACATGAGCAAGGAATATTTTTCCATTTATTGAAAATCTCATTGTTCTCTTTTTTCAGAGTACTGTAGTTTTCTTTGAATAAATCTTTTACTTCTTTTGTTAGATTGATTCCTAAATACTGCAATTTCTAGGATGCTATTGTAAAATGTATGATTTCCTTAATTTTTCTCTCAGTCTATCATTTGTGTATAGGAATGCTATTGATTTTGGGCGTTGACTTTTATTCTGGCTACACTGCTGAATTTGTTGACTAATTCAAGGAGTCTTCTTGTTGAGTTGTTGGGGTCTTCCAAGTAAAGTGTCATGTGAAACTCCAGTAGTGATAGTTTTACTTCTTCTTTTCCT
>NW_004955480.1:10497060-10504688 GCF_000276665.1 Chinchilla lanigera | reverse complement strand
TTCTCCACAGCCTCGCCAGCATTTGTTATTGGTTGATTTCTTAATACTAGCCATTCTTACTGGGGTAAGGTGGAATCTCAGTGTTGTTTTAATTTACATTTCTCGAATGACTAATGATGCTTAGTCAATGAGTCTGACTGTGTCTTTTCAACTATATCACTAATGAAGATTAGTGTATAATTACCATCCTTACCAGAAATGAACAGCACATGTTTGTGCCAACTGCTTTGCTTATTGCTTTACTTATGATGGCTCATTTCATATGTCAACTCATTGAGACTACAGTACCCAAGTGTCAATCAAACATGAATCCAGATGTTGCTGGGGATGTGCTTGACCTCAATAATCAATTGCTTTTCTAAGCAAAGGAGAGAATCCTAAGAATATAGATGGGCCTGAGTCAGGTAGGTGAAAGGTCTCAGGGCAGAGAGGAGATTTCCCAGGAGAACAAATCCCATCAGTGAACCAGAGTGTCTGCTACTGCCTGAGAGTTCCCATGCATCCTGCCAGTGGATTTCAGACTTGGCTGGAAGATCACACAAGGTGGTAAGCCAATTTTTTTCCCAATAAGTCTCCCTCTCTCTCCTTCTCTCTCTGTTCTCTCTCTTTCTCTCTCTCTCTCTCTCTCTCTCTCTCTGTCTCTGTATCTCTCTCTCTCCCGTGCCCTCCCTCCCACCTCTCTCAACACATGTGTTTTTATAAAGAAATATGAATTATGTGTACTGATTGTGTTTCTTTGTTACAATAATAATGTACTACTTATATATTATCATCAGTATCAGTGTGTGATTAATTTAATGTGTCACTTTGCCTGGATCATCTGAGAGGATATTTTTGGATGATATTAATACCTAAGTCAGCAGACTGGTAAAAAAGATTGTGTCTATACTGTGGATGAACCTCACACAATCAGACTCTTGATTGCCTGAATAGCACAAAAGATTGGTCTCCTGCTAAAGAAGGGAATTGTGCCAACAGGTGGCCTTTGGACTTGAACTGCAGAATTAGCTAATCTTTCAGTCTCCAGCCTAAAGCCCCTTGTTGATATTTTAGATTTTCTAGTTTCATAATTGTGCAAGCCAGTACCTTAAAGATAAATATTTTACTCTGCATACATATATCTTATTGGTTCTGCTTCTCTGGAGAACCTGGACCAATACATAGCATAAGAACATATACTGCTACTTCAATTGCTACCATGATTGGTGTCATTGTGAGTACAAGCATTAGCATTGATGTTAGTGAGATTATAAGCACTGGTTTGGTATTAGTCATTTCATGATTAGGATTAGGATTTGGGTTAGTATTAATGTCCCGAAGCCAACTAGTCAGTGGGAAATGTCTTTGAAACCTAAATTCGAGTTATGACCTGTGAAATAGAAATGCCTTGTTTTTCTCAATCCCCTCCCAATCACCCAAGCTCAGAGGCTCACACCTGAAAAGCATTTAATCAACATTTGTTCATCCCAAGTTCAGTAAACTAGAAGATGTGCACAATACAATTTCCTCATAGAACGGAAGGTTTAAGGAGACAGACACTTCAGAGATTTTCCTTCCAACTGAGCATGTTCAGGAATTCACAGTAAGTCCATTAAAATAGTTTCCAGTGGAGCAAAGAAAAGTCCATGAAGCAGGAATGCATTACAGATGAGAGTCATCACCCATGTGTGTTGTAGGTCAGCTATTAAAAGGATAAATGTTCCACGCAGGAAACATCTGAAGAAGTACGTTATGAATGGGCTTCCTAGGAGGTGAAAGGTGGTGACCAGCCTGAGGCAGGGCTGTTCCCACCATCAGCAATGAATAACTGCACGGTGCTCGCTCCAGTAGCACATAACTAAACAAAAAGCCACGGGAGCCCCTGCCTGTGATGCCACAGAAACACCCTGTTCATTTCAGGTTTCATCTTCTCATGCTGGGTTCTTTAGAATCAGAAACTTGCCACTGGTGTCAACAAGGTCTATGGAAACATTTAATTTATTATGTACCCTCTGAGGTTATTATACACTCTCTGAGAACCTAGAAACAGCTCTATTCCAAATGGCAAATGAAATTGAAAATGCAGTGTACAAACAAATAAACCACATCGTGAGTGATATTAGCCGTGGTCCTTGACAAATCTTTCTCCTCGATGGGAGGGAAGAAAGGAGAAATCTAATAACTCTGAAGCACCCTTTATGCTATAGGCAGGTGATTCCCATCTTCTCTCACAAAAGGAGCTGACCTGCTGCCATCTTTCACGTCATTCCCCCACCAAGACCATGATCTCCTCAGCCCCATCTCTTTGCTCAGAGGATCACACTGATGAGGGATCAGGGTGTGATTTTTCAACCACAGCTGGCGTTCAAAAATCCTCTAAGATTGCAGCTGCACTATTTAACAAATAAAAATGCAAGTTTTGGATTTCAGGAAACAGTGAATAATTTTAGTGTACATCCTATGAAACTTTTGAGGCATATTCTCATTGAAAAGCTATTCATTGTTTATCTGAAATATAAATTTAACTGGGCATACTATATTTTACCTGGCAAAACTCTCTGAAAGACCTTGCCGTTGTCTCTACCTCCTCTATAGGAATTCTACCTTTGCTGTTATGAGATGCTGTACTGCTACACAAGTGTACACACTCACACACTCTCTTACACATACACACACATGCGTGCACATACACACACACATTTCCATGCTTTTTCTCTTTCTATCCATTCCCTCCTGCCCTTTCAGGTACGCTGTGGTACATTGAGGCTTGCTGTCTCACAACACCAGTGGGGTGAGGAGGGGTGGGATATATTGGTAGGATAGGGTAATACACACAGAGTGTTTAGCATGATGCATGACATCTAAAATGCACACAAATATATGAACATTGTGATGTGATATTGCCAGCTTCTGAGAGTTTGAGGGACAACTGAAAATCATTCTGTGCCCAACCCTCAGCATTGAAGGTTGTTGATTGAATTCAAGGAGCACTTATTGTATTCCAAATAATAGATAACCCTTGCCTTCAAAGAGCTCACAAGGGATAGGAACATTAAGCTACATAATTTCAGTGTGGTTCCCTTTCCATACCTACCCAAGCCTTGATTACCAATATTTATTAAGGCCTTCTATGTTCTAAGAAAGCGCTCTTCCAGGCCTTGGGGGTGCCAAAGTGAAGTCAACAGTGAGTCCCTGCCCTAGGTGAACTTATGCTCTACAGGAAGATGAGAAGGCAGAGACTAAACACACACAAGTACAAAAAACTTTCCTATTTCAGTACTGATGAGAGCTGATGCTGGGAAGAAGATGCCCTATGATGTGCTGAGGGAGAGAATGAACCCCCGAAAGTGAGGGAGGGTGATGAGTTTCTTGATAAAATCAAGGAAGCCTGCCCAGGAGGTACCTTCATGATAAGAAGCAGATTTGAAAAGAGCTAGGAGCAAAATAGAGGGACCAGAAAGTGCAGACAGCAGAGACTGAAGTGAGAGGTCTGTGTTTAAGAATCAGAAGTATGACCAATGTGGCTGGATCTTACTGTACAAGGCAAAGATCAAAAAAATCGAGTCAAACAAGCGAGCATCTTCTTGCCAGCCAGGGTAAGGAACTGAGATTTCATTTGCACCACAGCAGAGTACAAGTTCTAAATAGGTGGGGTAGCACTTGGGAAATGGTCAATAAGGCTTTAGCCAAGCGAAGATTGAAATCTTTATACGACATTTAAGCAGAGTCATCAAATAATGATTGGATACTGAATCCACATTTCAAAGCCAAATTCAGACCACACACTCAAAGCTGAGAGGAATTAATACATGAAGTTAAATAAAATGTTTCTTCAGAGAAACTTGAGTGGCCTCTCTGGTGTGAATGCTGATTCAAAGTTGTTTGAATCACATAATTGAAGGAAGGTTTCAGTTGAAAAAAATTCCCTTGGTCAGATCATTGCAAAATCAGACACTCTGCCATTCCAAATAGTGAATACAAAACTTCTTAGAAGAAACATGAAAGATGGTGAATATGGAATTACCACGAAAATATGAATTTCAGGAAGGAGAAATTATTTTTAAAAAAGAGAAATTCAGTTATCTGAAGATGAATTGTATCCGTCAGGATAAGGTACATCTTGCTGTGATAACAACCAGCATTGAGGTATCAATGGTCTTAAAAAGTAGAAATATATTCTTTGTTCACACTGCATCTACATCCCGGGTCATCACAGAGCTCAGCTCATTTGAGTCCCACTGGGGGAACAGCCACCTTCCAGAGGAGCCAGATGGAAGGAAGAGAGCTCAGGACGGCCTTATAAACTTGGAGAATGTAGCAGTTCAGAAGGGATAGGCTTCCCTTCTATTCACAGCCCACCAGGTCCTCCCTAATCACAAGAGAGATAATCCTACTGCATCTATTTCCCTGAATTCCGGCCACTGGTCCCTTTGTCTCCATGTTTTCAGGGTAGACAACCCTCAGAACATTCCAGATTGGCACCACAGGTAGAGACAACTCGTGATCACACAACTCATGATAACAGTTCACGCTCACAACGAACCTACCAACTAATTTTTATCTTTGCCATTTTGCACCCATGAGTAGGAAGGCAGTGAGACACTCAGGAGCATGCAATGCCCGCGACACTGGAAGGGTACCGCAGTGAGTAGGCGCAGAAGCCAAGCTTCAGGCCAGGCTCAGCTCCAAAGCCATTCCTATTCTCTCCACAGCTCCACACTGCCATTTACAGCCTCCTACGTTCCCTGTGAAATGAGGGGGCATTTTTATTCTGGCCAAACCCAAAACAGGAGAGGGCCACTTTCAACACTGTTTGAATCAGAAGGAAAGAATACATGTAGCAAATGTTGAATAGGCTCAATTTTCTTTGGTTGTTTTTGTTGTTTATGGACGCAACAAGGTAAAAGAATAAAACAGGGTAGATAAGAAGCCTCTGGTCTCACTGTGGAAGCTTATGCTTATTTTCAAAGATTCTTCAGGGATTCAGACATCTGTCGGCCTGCTCAGTCTGAAACTGCTGTTTCCTGGAGTTGATTCCTTATGAACCATAAGACGGCTCATTTGTTCATCCCCAGTGTTACTTGTAGAAATATGTATCAGAGAGATGAGAAAATGATGATATATTCTTGTTTCAAATGGTCCCAATAAGCAGTCTATTGCATTTCTCAGTTAGGGCGGTGAACTGTATTAGGTTTCAAGCTCCTGCTGGTTGGGACTGCCTTCAGACAACACCTCAAACAAGTTCAGCTTTCTGAGTTTGTCATGTTTACCTCTGAAATATCGCCTGAGTCCTTATTACAATGTACACCCCGGTTACAATAATTAATGTACAGCCCAGTTAAAACCTGAATCATCAAAAAAGGGTGAGTCATTTGGCCTGAGTCTCCTGTGACATATTCTATTCTTTCGTTTAAAAAAGTCCCATCATTCAAAGGTCAGAGATGCTAAAGTCTGAAACAAAAGCTCTCACTGGAGTAAATCCCCAACCCAAAAGAGATGAAGAGTAGAAAAGATAAAATAAGGTTATAAAGCTATTACTCATAAACAGTGGAAACTAATCTTTTACTTCCCACACCTCTAAGTGGGTTGTTTTAGCTCCAGTTTACACATTAATAAAGTAGGGTTAGAAGAATGAACAAACCCAGATTGAACACCTCATCCAAGGCAGCTGCCTTTCCATCATGCGACAGATGTGTCAGGTGTTCAGACAAAGAAAAAATATGTGGGTAATATGAGCAGCAACCCATTATATCTCCACAGGAGCAGTGCTAAGCTAAGGTCAAATCTGAAGAGCACAGGCAAGTCATTCCATATTAAGAAGGAATGGAAGTTTAGATACCATCGCACCCCAGCTCCTTTGCTTACAAAAGAGGAAGCTGAAGACCATGGAGGTGAAGTGGTCCATTCCAGCTCCAGCTCCCTGAGCTTGCAATAAAGAAGTCAGGCCTGGTCCCAAGCCCTTCTTGAGAGTTAAATTGGTCCACTCCAGGAAAGGGCTACAAGTTAAGGGTTAGTTCCCAGCTGTGACTGATTAGCATGTGGACTTGGATATTTCCCAATTCTTTGGACCTAGGTTTCTCATCTGGCAAATGGAGATAGTAAATATTTACCTCACTGACCTAGTAGGAGCAGGAGAGATGATGCTCCTATAACATAACACTCATGTTTCCCACAGCCTAGGAGCAGGTAAAATAACAAGTCTATGTGCCATGCTAGACTGGAACAGTCTCAGAGACAGCCTTCCACCTAGTCTTCTTCAGGGCCCATCTAGCACAGGGAACATATCAGGCAGCCAAATATTTGATAAGTGAACTCATCAATTAAATGACACGTGTCAACTGCCCAGGACAGAGATTGAGTCTTATGAGTCTCGTTATACATCTTCCCAGTTTTCTTTCAATTATAACTTAAGATCCACTCCCTTTGTAAGTCTGCCCCAGATGCTCAGCTGTAAAATTCCGTTTGTATCATTAGCCAGAGACTCTTAACTGGGTGAGAATAAGTTCATATGGAGGCTTCAATTGGAAAAGTATTTAAAGCATTCCTTTCATATAGTAGCAGGTCAATTTAACATATATTTTTAAGTTAATCAACATTTATTTTTTATCTTAGTAAATAGTGGCCAGTGCCAACCCCGCATACCCATGTCCACCACAGATTATTCTATTACAGCTCTCTCTACCTGCCAGTCCACTTTTGCTACTCCTTCTTCCAACTCCAGTGCCACCCAAAAGATCTGGCTATGGTGGCATTCCACATGGCATCTTCTGGGTCAGATGGGCTTTCTTTGAGCTTCCTTTGGGATCTCAATTGTGCCCCCACAATCTCTCAAGTCTCTACAGACCTGTTATGTGTGTTTTGCATATGGCTCAAGTTATTTCACATCAAATTACCTTGTAAGTTTCTCCAGGTTAAAGAAATTTCTTCCTTTCCCTCTTAGTGTTCACTAGAGTTCAAATAGCACACAGATTCCAGCTCATAAAAGAACTCTGTTGGTAGTTGTTGTGCTGTGTGGGGCTTCAGAAAGCAAAAATTAGAAGCAAGCTTAGGAGAAAAGTGCAGTGGCTGATCAGCTATGTCTGTCATGGAGACAGAACACCAGAAAGGAGAAAGAGTAAATTAAACTGACTCTCCCTGAACAAAGATTTGTAGTACTCAGCTTTCCATCAATGGGACAACACAGCTGTAATCATTAATACGTTGTGTCATCTTGAGAAATTTAGAAGCTTAGCCAAGTAACTCAGCAGTTCTACATCCTAGGATGTAGAGGATATGCCCTAGGGGGGCTGTTTACACTCTAGGATGTTGTAATGCCTGATTCATTGTGTCAGCTTGAGAAGTTTAGAAGTTTAACTAAATGACATAGCAGGGGGCCAGGGTCCTCACTTTGTAAACATCTTGAGCATGTGAAAGAGGAGGGAATGGAGAGGGTGTGAGTGCTACCACAGATTATTCTATTACAGCTCTCTCTACCTGCCAGTCCACCTTTGCTACTCCTTCTTCCAACTCCAGTGCCACCCAAAAGATCTGGCTATGGTGGCATTCCAGAATGCCACCAGGTACTACTGTTCTAAAAGACAAAACCCTCCTTTTTTATATAACAAATCAGGTCGCTAAGGGACAATGACAGTGAATTACATTTGTTTGTT
>NW_004955480.1:10432092-10466728 GCF_000276665.1 Chinchilla lanigera | reverse complement strand
GAAATGGATCAAATGTTGAGCACAACATCAGGACATACTCTCCGAATCAGCGGCATCTGTTGCCACAAAGGTGACATAAACTCTGCGTGGTGTTTCCAAGTACGTTCTATTACCTGAGGACATAGAATGTAACCCTGAAAGTCAAAAGTATTAAAGACCCAAGCATGAGTGAAAATAAATTTTCTTTTAGTTCCAAAACTTTAACTTTCACTACCATGAGCTAGACCTTCAATAATTCTCTATATAAAATTAAGACAATAAATTCGTACTTTTCAAACTACAGGATGCCACCAATGGTGGATTGTGAGTCAACATAGTAGGCTGCCACTTGATTTGCAATGAGGGACTAGAATAGAATGAAACACCAGAGTGCATAATACAGGATAAGGATAAATTTTCCCTTGAATTTCTTTGTATGTAAAGCATGTGCATGTATTTTTGAGCTTTAGTATATTTCTTACAATAAACAATGTCAAAGACTTAAAAGAAAGGCCACGCAAAGTAAGTCTGAGCACAGTGGACGTGGCTCAGTGGCAGAGCACTTCCCCAGCATATGCAAGTACCTGGGTTCAATCCCCAGCACTAAATCAATAAATAGGAACTTTGTGCTACAATCTGATGGCCTGCCCTATCGACATATGAAATAAGCAAAGCTCCTCAAATCAGATATTTTCAGAGGCATGAAAAAATCAAAAGAAAAGAATTATGGTGAAAACATAGCCTCAAGTTGAGCTTCAGGCCTGAGGTGGACATTTGGGAGAAGGGAGAGTACCCCAAAAGAAAGAGCAGCCAGTGCAAAGACTAGAAGATGGGTACCATCTGGATGACGGTAGAAAATGCCATGAAGTGTGTGTCTTCCAAACCACAGAAGTGTATTCTTTGCAGTTTGGGATAGCAGTTCATAGATGGCACCCTCTTGCAGTGTCCTCACACTGAAAGAGCATGGCAGCACTCTGGGATCCTTTTTTAAGGGCACTAATAGCATTCATGACATTGCCACAATCATGACCTAATCACTTCTCCAAGGACCCTCCCTCCTAATACTACCACCTGGAGATTAAGAGTCAACCCAAGCATCTGTGGAAGACATGAACATTTAGACTCTACCAATGGGAAAACATAGTGGGTTCACAGAAGGTAAATAAGAGGTCCAGCCAGCCAAAGCCAACTTAGACTGCATGATGGAGACCTAAGGAGATCAAGCTGGAAGCTCACTGGTGTTAGAGTTAGTCAGTGGGAAGGTGATGGGGTATTCTGAGCTGATGAATAATATGCAGATAAACAGGGTAGGCTGGGGCAAAAGGAACTGGAGACAGGGAGAATTTTTAGAAGTCTGGAAAACAGTTAGGCCCACAGGAATAGACAAGATTTGTGGCAGAAACCACCAAAACACTAAATGTGTGTTCTGGAGTGAAAACTTGAAACACCTTGGGAATAGACTACTTGAAAAAGACAAGAGAATAAGTTTCTAAGAATAAAAGCCTCTATCTCTTGGGTATTGCAAATAAGTCTACTTCTTAATATTACTAGGAAAATTAGCATAAATATTTTACACTTCTCAAAGTGTTTTACATCCATTAGTCAATTGATTTTCAGTTATTCTAATACACAAGAAGGGAGATATCCCACCATCTGTATCTTAAAGATGGGAAACTATATAGCCCAGAGAGGTTATCTGACTTCCTAAGGTCACACAATTAGGAGCAGGAGTAAAATGAGCACATATCCTCACTCTGAGCCAGGATTGTCTTGGTGCATAAGCAACCAACTTCTCCCATGCTGTTGTCCTCTAATAATGATCCATTAACTTGTTGATTGAAATTATTCTGAGAGCTGCATTGGCTTACTATTTCAGGGAAAAAGCCTATTTGAAAGGTCACTGTGGCTTGGTGTGAGTTTATTTAATAAATATTTTTCTTATTTGGAGGTTTTAATTTTAAGTATGTGGTCTACTCTTTTTGTATGATTATTTGCTCAAAAAAATTTTAGTCAGCAACACACCTCATAAAAATTTAATATGTTTCAAAGCTGCTTTTACTGTTAAAAAAAGCACAAATCAAGCATTCTTGCATTTTGAATGTGGTGCCTCTATAATTGGGCTGTCTCTGAGGAAGGACCTTCCATATGTCGTAGTACAATTGCTCTTTTTTAATAAAAACTATGATGAACTGGAGAGTTGCCTCGGATGATTCCCCTACTCACACCAAGAGTCTGAACATCAACCACTGAGATGTGTTAGGATTTTCCCATCACCTGTGCAATTATTTCTTTAATATTGATGAGGCGTCGTCCTCTTTCCAAGTGTATCCGGACTTCATGGAAGCAGAGCAAGAAAATATTGACTTAGCACTGGAATCTGCCTGAGTTTGAACCCCAGCTCTGGCTGTCATTAGACATTCACCTTGAACAGGTTAACTTGCACCTCTGAGGGTCCTTTTCTCATCTCTACCATAAAGTGCTTCCATTTCACATCACAGGGCTGTGGCATGGGTGTAGGACAGTAAACTTGAAATGAGGGAGTGTGGAGTGGGTCTTCACTGAATATTTATTACCTACAAGTCTGAAAGACAAGATTTGCAAGACACAATCACGGGGCTCACAACTCCACTTAGTTGGAGGATTAGCACTTTGACCTTCCAGCCTGCTCTTTTACCAGGCCCAGAGATTTATGCTTATTGGCTCCTACCTGGAGTCATTCTACCAATGGCTTTGAGCAGTGAGTGGTAGAATTTATTTAGAGAGTAACAGTCCTGACCTTCAATCTAAAACTATCTGGGAACACTGACTGTCCTTCTGGGCACTGAGGGTATAGAAATAAAGAGGAAGGCAATATTGCTGCCTACTGGAATTTGCTTTTAGTGGGGAAGATGAACAACAGGTAAGCATGCACATAAACAAGAAGGAGCACCAGAGAGTGGGAAATTCACAGAGAATGTGAAAGTGAGTGATACGGTGAAACACTGGGAGCCACATTAGACAGCTGGTCAGAGAGGGCTTGCTGAGGAGGTGGCATTTAATCTGATTGGAAGAACCCGAGTAATGAGAAGATCAAGGGACTGATTCCCAGGCAGGGGGAACCGTTCATGCAAAGGCCTTAAGATGGAAATCCACTTGGCTTTCTGATGGCATCAAAAGAGGACCAGTGTGCTGGAGGAGAGTGTAGCTGAGCCTCAGGGTGAGAAGGGGTGATAGGAGATGAATGTGAGAAAGGGAAAAACTGATCATGAAGTGTTTCACAGGCCAGGGGAAGCGGGTAAGGTTGTGTTCTACAAAGAACTGAGTCCCTCAGAGAGTAGAAACCGAGACGCATCACGGCACACATGAGCTTTTCCAAAGTTGACTCTGCTGCTCTTTAGAAGGCAAAGACAGGAGCAGACATCTCTTTGAAGGTGAAACAGAGGTACAAATGCGGGGAGAGAATGAGAAGATGGCGAAGGCTACAGCGGAGATGGAGAACAGTGGACCTACTCAGAGAATATTTGGGAAACCACGCAGACAAGAGCTAGGAGATGAGCACGGTAAGAAGAGAAACCAAGGCTAACTCTAGAATACTGGTTTGGTTAAGAGGATGAATTATAATACTCTTCATCAAGAAGAGAAAGAGGAGGAGGAAGGGATGGAAAGGAGACAGGTGGACATTAAGGCGTGCTCTGTTGCCTTAAAAGGCAGGATCTGAGACTACATCTACACATACGATAGCCTTCTTCGTTTCACCACAGCACAGCCTTGTGTACAGCAGGGTAGCTCAGTAATGCGCATTCCTATGGTGGAGAAATAGCAGTGCCTTGAAACGTCAGGTCTGTTGCTTTATTCAGAAGCCTTTTAATTTCTTGGAACCTTAATTTCCTCTCCTATAAAATTAGAATTGCCTTTCCCATTCCCTGGAATATTGTATCAAAATTAACTATGTGCATAAAAGTGTTGTGAATTGTAGTGAGAAAGCATAAGTTCTGTGTAAAAGGACCATGATGGCTCCATGTCAGAAAGTAAGATGCACAAGGTCTCTCTTCAGTCAATCTTGCTCAACATCTCTCAGATTTACATGGTAAGTGAATGAATTATAACGGATCACCAGGGAATGCAGAAGTACAAGTCATAAACACTAAAGCTCCTCATAACATCATGAGGATAATTAGTTAGCCACACATCTACCTTCTCCAGAGTCCAGGACCCTACCTAATTCATTTTCAAAGGTCCTCTATGGTCCAGCACAGTGAATTGATTTCTCCGGTGTAAACTGAGAGTGACCACCAGCTAATTCACAAGTACTGTGCCTCATCAGACAGCCACATGGATCAATGTTCCTGAACATGTCCTGCACTTTAGCATCCCAACTACATGATAACAACATCCTACCTCTTCGGGCTGACTTGCTGCACAGTTTGATGAGTATATATTAAATCACACATGAAGAGATTATGAAGTGAAATTTTTTTCTGACCTCAGCACTGAGGACTGAACACTGGGCCTTCACAACCATTTTATTTTATTATTATTTTTGTAATTTTTACATTGAGACAAAGCCTCACTAAGCTCTAAGTTGCCCGGGCTGGGCTCAAACTTATGATACTATTGCTTGAGCCTTTTGAAGTGTGAAGATATCTTAAGGAACTCAGATTCTTGAAGATAAACAATATTCCTAAAAAGAATTTCAAATTTGAAAAAGATCACACCTAGCTCTGTTACCCAGATTTCCACAGGTACAGAGGATCTAAAACTCCTCTGTACTTTGAAAAGCATATGGAACTAGATGAGAATGCAAAGCACCAAATGTAGGTGCCACTTGGAGGTGACAGTCCACGCCTACTTTCTCCAACACCACCTCTAGTCCCTCCCAGGTTGGCCCTTAAGAAATTTATCTTCTAAATTTTAAACTCTTCAACTCAGCACATAGCATGATAAGTTTAAAAATAACCACTCCTCCAGGCCCCAAGTGTGGCCTACTTGTCTAGAATCTGATTCATTTCTAAACATGACTCCCTATTTTAGCATATCTATATGTCATCTTTGCCATAATGGTATTCTACAGTAATTACATTGAAAAATTCCCTTATTCACACTAGAATATGTAGGAGTGAAATCTCATGATGACTATACTTTAAAGTAATTAAGCAGATATGTTATTCAGCTTCCTGTCTATAGCAAGAGATAGCTGAGATAATTAGCTTGTAAAATGATATTTGGGATCACAGTTTTAGAGGTTCTAGTTCATGATCAGTTGACCCCTTTGCTTCAGACCTATGGTGAGGAAGCACATCATGGTGGGTGTGTATGGTGGAGCAAGACTGCTCACTTCATGACCCAGAAGCAAAATAGAGGAAGAGGAAGACGCCAGGATCTCACAATTCTCTTGCAGCACATGCTGATAATGACCTGAGGACTTCTCACTAGGCTCTTCCTCCTAAAATATCCATGACCTCCCAAAGGCACAACCTGGAAACCAAGCTTTGGACACACGTTCCTTTGGGGGATATTCAAGATATAAACTGTAACATCAGAGAAGAAAGAAACTAACAGTGGAAAATTGATTATGATGGCTAATCTGGATGACATTATTTATTATACCATTTCTAGTTGTCTGTATGCTTGAAAATAATTGTGATAAAAGTGAAAACAAATCAAAACATCATAAATTATCAATCTGGAAAGACTGAGGTGATTAAATGTAACATTTATCACAGGCACATTGTGACAGCTCACTCATATTAATTTTAATATTATATTCCACATTTTTCTAGTAATTTTATAGTACTTTGGATAATATTAACTCTACCAGCTCACAAGCCTACACAGGAGCAACACACTGAGTACTTTCGCTTTTAAAAATGAACAGAAACTCTCCCTTGTAGTCAACATGCTGAATCACGTAACTTATTAATCCCATTCTAAAACAGTGGTAGGTACAGTAGTTTTGATCTCAAATCTTTTGGGCACAAGGACTGATGGCTTTTACATACCTGGCCATGGGTTTTAATGACCATCTTTCTGAAAAGTTGGATGAGGCAGCGATAAGAGCTGTGCTTTTGCCCTCAGGGAGAAGGGTTGCATCCCCCACCATGTGTATTAAAAGCTCGAGCTCCGGGAACCTCACTGGCATCTCCGAGCATCTCTGTTCTCATTGCACAACAGGGTCATTTGCTGCTTGGGCACTTCTTGGAGGGCTAAGGAACAGCGGGTGCACAAAGAGGCGGATATGTTCAGCACATAGTAGGCCTCCTGTGGAGATGCAGAGGATGAGCAAAGGGCCTTTTCTGGGATGATTTATTAAAAAGATTGGCTGTGGATGACTATTGTGCACATTGTTCTTCAGTGGCCATCAATTACTTGTTTTGTTTCCTGCTTTTTAGTGGTTTCCTAACCTGGACTGTGCTTTAAGAAGAAAATGGGAAATGACAAGAAAAGCCTATTTAAACACCAAGCCACTTTTAGACTGTGTCCTGGAAGCAGGACTAGTTCAAGCCAAAACCGACATCGGTCCTGGCAGGCAGGGCAGATCTTGGGGTCCTCATTTTACAGTCAAAGAAACTGAGTCATCCACTGGCCAGAAAGTGGAAGAGTCAAAGCCAAACCCTCAGCAATGGGAGCAGATCCAGGGTGCAGCGGCTTTTCTCCTGTGGACAAAGTGAGCTTGCTCCAGAGACGGGAAGAACAGATGGGACAAACGAAGAATGCATCTTTTCTCGTTCCCCCGGCGTGGAAGTGTCAACAAAGCAACAAGGAGAGCATTCCAGCCGTGCAGAGGCAAACTGGGATGACACTTCGAATGCATAGGGATGCTGATTAATTGGGACAGGAGATCAAGTATCAACAATTCTCTGAAGCAGAACAGGGAGGCCTCCCTGGGGTTTGCAAAGCTCTAAAGCAGGCCGGCAATAAATAAGACTCAGGCCTGCAGGACTGGGGTGTGGAGATGCGCTTCTAAAGGGCAGGCAAGCAGACTTTTATTGCTGATCTTAGGGTCACAGATTCCCATATATGGCCCCAAGGAGAAGGGGAAGATAGAGTCCTGGAGGCTGCAGTCCTGTTCCTGGTCTGTTTTCTGTAGAGGAAGGGTGTTCTGACAGGTGTATGTTCCTGCTGCTCCAACATCTGAGCATCATGGGCAAGGTTCCCACTAGAACATCAGGAAGAGTCAGCAAAGGGCCAAAGACATAATGTCCTCAGAACCTGGAGATGATCTCAGACAGGTGAGCAGATTTTCTAGCTCCCATGCTGGACTCTGACAGAAGCACCTGCTCATTCAGCCATTCACCAATCCTCATAGCAAAATCCACTGAGCACTGCTCCTTGCTGGACAGGGGGCTGGATGCCAGGGAATTTGAACCCTGCAACTGGCCCCTCTCAGTTACCCCTCATTCAGCTATTCATCACTCACTCATTCATTCCTTACTGAGCTGCAGCTTCTACACTAGGTCACAAAGCTATAGCCATGAACAAGACAGGTCTCATTCACAACCTCATGAGGCTGACAGTTGAAGCACCACAGGGCATTCTGGGAGGAAGGGGGCCTCATTTCAAAGCCTTTGGGCAAGTAGTTGGACCTCACCTGTAAAATGGGTATTTTTTTAAGCGTCTCCTACAGAAATAACTTGCTAAAGCAGCTCCTGCCAAGACTCACAGGTTGGGAACTGTTATACAAGAGGATAGAGAAAGAGCTTATAAATTCCCTGTGAGCTATTCACCTAGAGACAAAGAAGGCACCAGAAAGCTATATCAAGTTACATACTCATAAATGGAGGAATAGGGAATTTCATAAAGAGGCCACTGTTAATGCAGTGACTTATTGAGTGTAGAAGGCTGCCCAGGTTGGGCAGAAATAATTTCCAATTACATGTGAACAGAACTCGGGGGCTTACAAAGGCATTTTTGTAGTGCGGAGAACACCTCTACCAGAGCTGGCCGCTCTTGGCTGTGGTGCGGTTCTATTGGCACAAGAGCTGCTTTACCTGGAGACAAGAAACTGAACTCCGGTCATCCGTTTAGGTCTTTCTACCTGACAGGAATCACTGGGAATTACAGAGTTCGTGGGAGAAAGACCTCTGTGCAGATCTCTATGGAAGTGACACAAAACAATGTCTATCCTGCAGAAATCTTTGGCTTGCTGTACTTGTCCAAGTCACCGTATTGTTACAAATACAATGCAGGCCCTTTAGTAGTAGCTCTTTTACATGTTGGAATTTTCTTCTCCTTGAGAGAAGAGGGTAGGACAGGAAGGAGAAGAGAGCGTATAACAGGGTGGAGAGGAACCATTAAAATCTGCCAAGGGTGAGAAGGTAGAAGTCACTTAAAAGTCTTCTTGGAAGTTCTGACACTTACTCCCCACCATGACCCCAGGCTGAGAATCACTGCAGGACAGAGGAGGCTTGATGGGATCTGTTCAATGTCTGCAGCATTTTGGCCACCAGAAACTGCACGATCTCTAGCATTTTGATTGTTCCCTGACGACCTGTATCTAACCCAGTCTGCCTAGGATCACGTCCTTCTTCCAGGACTGACAGGCCTAATGAGGACACCACTCAATCTCTCTCTGAGATTGCTTAGCAATTTTTGTTTTATGTTGGTGTTTAGGGTTCTCCCTGCTGCTTCCCAAGTAGCTACAGTGCAGCTCTTTGTAATGACAATATCTGGGCGCACCTGCTATTCTCGATCAGATACCCACTGAGACACCTGCACGGTTACCTGAAGCCTGGTGACATCCGCGTGCATAACATGAATCGCTCCTGCTTCAGGTACTAACAGGAAATGCTTCCCTACTGCGCATGTGTAAACACCCCTGCTATTTCCTGTACTGCAAGAGAAAGAGAGAGAGATGTTTTCCTCTCCGAGGCAGTCTGTGGCTTTCTTGTTGACTGTCTTCTGGCCGCTCAGACATGGCCCAGTTTCAGCCCACTCATTTATCGCTCTAGCTGATGCCACATCTGAGCCTCAACATAACATTCTCTTGGCCAGAAGACACAGAAGTGAATTAGTTAAACAACAACAACAAAGAAACAGAATTGGGTGGTCTTATCCTTCCATCTCATCTAGTTCCAAGCTTACCCAGGGTCTCTGGTCAATGGCTTGGCTTGTCATAAAGCATCCCTGACCTTCAGATGCTTTCATACATACACAACCAGCAGCGCGCTGCCTCCTCCTTCTCCTCTGCGCATGCCGGCGCTTGTTGGGCTGTGGCTACAACTTGATGCAGCGATCAGCCACTGTGCCAGACTCCACAAGAAGCCCCATCACAGCAAGAAGCTGCTGGCCTTGCAGAGATGTAATCTGGAGGTTGGTGGCGCCTGGGAGGAGGTCAGAGCATGCAGTGCAAGGCAGCATTCCACCGGAGAGCCAGCGTTCTCCGAGGGTTCTCTCTCAGCATCTCCCTCCTCCATGTGACCTTGCGGGCCTCTCTACCCCAAAAGTCCTGGCTCGCACAACACCTTCTACTCAGGGACAGACTCCCCTTCTGCTTTTCTAGAGCATCAGGAGTTTAGCCTTCCTTCCCAGACCTTATTTGTTTCT
The DNA here is from genome assembly GCF_000276665.1 of Chinchilla lanigera. Lineage (NCBI taxonomy): Eukaryota > Metazoa > Chordata > Mammalia > Rodentia > Chinchillidae > Chinchilla > Chinchilla lanigera. Next base: position 10,457,227 of record NW_004955480.1, on the reverse strand, counting down.
CTGAGGCCAGTGAAGGATTGGGAATAATAATACACAGCCATGACTATGACTGTTAATCGCGATATGTCCACTTGAATGGGTTAAGAAATGGCTAGCAGATTCATGAAGCATAGTTCTGGGCCTGTCTGGAGACAATTGACTTGGAAGCCAGCAAACTGAGTGGGGAAGACCCACTCCAGGTGCGGGTTGGTTACAACCTGGATGAGTAAAAGGGCAAAGAAGAAGGAAGTGTGCCCATCTTGAAAAGCTCAAACTTCCTGGGTGGGTGTGCCCTTTGCCGCCATCACCTTTGGACATGTGTTGCTAGTTTCTCCATCTTTCGAATGCAGACTTGCCCCAGGGGCCTCCCCTGGAGCTTCCAGGTCTTCAGTCTTGGGCTGGTGCTGCATCCTTGACCCTTCTTATTCTGTTGTTTGCATCTTTCTGGACTGAGCAGCTCCGGGATCTTCTGGCCTTCAGCATGAAGAAGGCCATTGTATACAGTCCCGCCCCTGATCCTGGCAGCCTACCTAATAAAACCCTCACATGATTACACACTCATTTTCTATCAATTCTGTTCCTCTGAAAAACTCCAACTAGTACACTGTGTATCCTAAGTTCCAATGAGGACCATCTCAAGGAATGTGTGACAACAGTTTCTGTGAAACGTAAAGAATAAAGCAAATGTAAGAGATTATGACAGTGACAGCAGCAGCAATGTAATACTAATGAATGGAGGATAGTTCAGTGTTTTTCACACACTTTTGTCCACAATTAACAACTAGAAAAATATTGTAACATCTACATCTTGTACATGCAAGTATGCACACACACAACTGAAACTATAGTTTCACAAGGCACTACTACGCAGAGCCAACTTTAATTTTTTACTCTCTCCTTTTCTGTTGCTTCTTCACATGCTAGCTCTGGCCCGTAAAGCTTATTTCATGACTCATCAATAAGTCTCAAGACTTGCTTAGAAGAACTCTAACACATCCCACTGTCATTCTTTCAAAGTGGAGAAGCTAAGTGAGGCCCATTCATTTTTTTTAATAAATATTTGCTGACAACCTAGCCTCTCCCATATGGTGCTGAGTTTGGGAATGAAAGATGGGGTCACTTTGGGGACCCTGTGGTTCGCAAGGGCTGAGGAGCTCAGTCTGGACAGGGACCTGCTCAAATTCACAATATTCCAGGGCAGCTAGAACTAATCACACCCGTAGTTTTTTGGAAATTACTTGTATATAGCTTTTAAATTATATTTTAACTGAATTTGTATCATTTTCATTGAAAAATTAAGAGAAGTACATATTTGTGGTATACAATTTGATGTTTTGATATAAAAATGTGGTCATAGGCTACTATTAATAGTTAAATAAAAAATTTAAAATTTCTTACACATAAAGGACACATTGTCATCAGTTTCCCTCAATATATTCCCCTGCATTTGAACACCCTCACCCTATTGTTCTTGCCACTTTCTGAAGCGGTTCTAGAAGTCCTCTTTCATATGCATCTTTAGTGGCACTGCCAAGGCTGCCTTGACGTCCTAAATCAGTTCAAAGAGTGTAAGTAATTTTTGTCAAATAAAAACATTTCAGTGTGCCCTCATTCCCCTTATTCACCAGATCTGACACTTTGCAAATTCTAGGTCTTCCCCAGAATCAAAATGACCATGAAATGCAAATGTTTTTAATCCATCCAGGACAGGGGAGCCATCCAATTAGCAATTTCCAAACGTACAATGCATTCTTATTAACTGCAGTCACCATGCCATACCATGCATCTCCAGATCAACTTCCAACTAAAGGGTTACATACACCCTTTGACCAGCATATTTCCACAGTTGTTTTTCTTAAAAATTCATAAAGCCCATAGCTTCTGCTGTGTGTGTATAAATCTGCTAGAGGTAGAGGCCAAACCAGACTACCATAGGAGAAACTGTTTGACTTTCAGGAGCCAAAGAATACAAATTCTTAGTTTTTTTATAGCATTTTATAGCTTAAAATACTCTCCCATACAACACTGTTTTACTGCAAACTTCACAACATTCTCGTTGTACTGCGATTGCCATTTTATGGACAGAAAGCTGAGGCTCAGGCAGTAGCTCACCAATTTCACCCAAACAATACGGAGTAACAGGGATGAGCCCTTGAAGATGGTGACAGAGGACAAGGACACAGCGTAGTTAGGAGCAGTGTAGAGGAGGCCTGGCTTTCTTTTGGAGGAACAGGTAGGAAACACTGCAATCCTTTATACACTGAGCAAGTTTCAAGTCATTATGAAAGCTGAATGAATTCTAATATTCAAAATGGTCCTGAGGAAGGTTGCTTTATCATCCTACCCCTAGTACGGACTTATGTTCTAGGGGTGGATGACAGGAAGCAGTGCTCCGAGACCACACCCAGCTTCAATTATGCACACAAGTGATTTGAGATTGTCTTGGTTACTTTTCTCTCATTACTGGGACAAAATACCTGACGCCCAAAATGAAGGAAGGAAAGGTTTATTTCACTTACAGTTTGTGGAGGTTTCAGTCCATACTTGGCAGATTACAAGGCAGACTGGTACATGACAGAGAGCTACAGCTCAGGGCAGCAGAACACAGCTAAGCAACAAGCCCACACCAGGGTGGAATGGCCTCAAGCACCCTCTTCCTCTCCTTTATATGTGCAAACTATCCACCCCAGGGCAGTGCAGCCCTCACACCCATAATCAATCAGACTCTAAAAGCCTGCCCCATGGCCACGTGAGGCATTGGGGGGACACCCAGACACAAACCACAACAGAGATATAAGGAAATTGTTTCCCCCAACCAAGCCCCTGGCACGGCACTGGCTCATATCCTCCACTCCCTGAGAGGGGCTCCTTCTCCAAGCAGTTTATTGATTTTTCAGGAATTCTCAAAAGGCTAATGACCAAAAAAAAAAAAAAAAGACATTTGTCTAAAAGAACTCAGAGTAGGAGAAAATGCAAAGCCCCTGAGGGGAGAGTGGTGTGAACTTGAGAAAGGGGGATTTAAACCTCAGTTGCAAATCAGAGCAAGAGGTCCTTGTTAGAATCAGATGGGAGACAAGTTCAGCTACAGTTGATCTATGCAAGGCCTAGAGACTTGCAGAAAAAAATGTAAATAAATAGAGCATACACTTCCATTTGTGGGGCTTACGGAAGAATTCTCTCTCTTTAAATTCCCTTTGCCTGTCATTAACACATGCACATAAAACACACACATTCACACATACACAGTGCAGTTTGAGATGCACTTCATCAAGAATAGTTTATAAATTTATAAAGTAGTTTACAAAGACCAGCACAGACTCATTAGCCCCTGAATTGCTTTCCCTGTCGAGGTAGCTACAAAGTTTATAATCATTCTTAAATGCCAAAGAGTTTCAGCATAAGATGGCAGAGAACACTGCAAAGCCAGGCAAAAGTCAAATCAAAACATGCTGTATGGGGTGTACTAAGAAGATCAACTTATAGGAAATAAGCAATCATTGGATAATTGTAAAAAAATGATAGCTGCATTATGAAAGAAGGAACTTGCAGCAGATGGAGGATGAGTTGGAACAGAGTAAGGAAGACCAACATCAACTTGTGCAGCTGGGCAGATATCATAGCATTCCAACAATAAATACTGGCTGTGCAGAGGAAGGGAGGGGAGGAAATTCTGCATGGGCCTTGTATTACTCAGTCTTCCTATTGCTGGGACAAAATACCCCACATCCACAACTTAAAGGAAGAGAAATTTATTTTGACTCTAAGTTTCAATGGGTGCAGTCCATAGTTAACAGGATCCAGGGTGGAAATGGCATAGGGAAAGGGCCTGGCGGAGGAAGCTGCTCAACCCATGGGGGCTGGGAAGCAGCAAAGGAAAGGAAGAGCCTGTGATAGGAACGCACCCTCCCAGGTTGCCCCTGGTGACCCACCTCCTCCACAAAGGCCCCACTGCCTCACAACTAATGCAGCTGAACGAAGGAATCCACTGATGACTACAGGCCAGCAAGATCCAGTCACTTTCCAAACATATGATGCTTTTGTATGGCATTTAATTTAAACCATTGCAGCATTCTTGTGCCTGTTTGTCATGTGAATGAGACATATCGCCTTCTGCTCCAGATTCTTTCTCCAAAGATCCTGGTGCTATATACTGAACAATCAGAAGGCAGGTGTCTTGGTTATTTCTCTCTCATTGCTAAGACAAAATGCCTGACATCCAGAATTAAGGAAAGGTTTATTTAGCTCACAGTTTGTGGAGGTTTCAGTCCATACTCGTCTGGCACCAAGGCAGAGTGGCACATGGCAGAGGGCAACAGTTCATGGCAGTGGAAAACAGCAAAAACAACAAAAGCAAAAAGGGAGGCGCCTCAGAGAACAAGCCTGTTTCCCTCCCTTATATTGTATGCAGGCTCCCGCCCCAGGGAGGGCGTAGCACTCACACCCATAATCCCAGCATTGGACCATGAGTCAATCACAAACTCTAGAAGCCCACCCCATGACTGCATGAGGCTTTGGGTGGACATCCAGACACAAACTAGAACAGTAAGAAATGGTGTCTCCCTCCAGGAGGGAGGTTTGCTTATAGCTGTGGAAGACACAGCATTTGACCAAATTGCTTTGTCCTCAACACTGAGTTGGCTTATTGGCCATTATAAGATTTTGGTTCCTTAAGGTCAGAGTACCTCTCCTGTAATGCAGTTCACCGTGAGTGCAGGTGTCTTCGGGTTCTCTGCATTATCCTGTGGGAATTGGGGCTTGGAAAAATAGCAAAACAATGTTGACATTCAGCAACTCTGGCTGCTGTGAGCACTAAATTGTCCTTTGTCTTTGACCCATGGATCTTCTGTCTTCTACCAGCATACAGGAAACTGTAGCAGCCTTGTTTGTTTACTTAGGGAGGAATCTAAGTCCCTTAGCAGTTCTTAACCTCTTGTATAGTTGTTGCAGAGAGAGCAACAGAGAGAAAAGAGTAAGTCTGAAAGAAATGCAAGGGATTTGGGTAGTAAATAAAGAAAAGTATTAAATTTGAAATAAATGTATTTTTTCTCTTCAGTATCTTCCCTCCTTTGCAAGGACATTTCTGTAAATGTACTTAATTTTCTTGTGATGCTAAAGGAGGAGGAACTGGGTAAAGGATTGAGAGAAGTAGAAGATTATAGCCTTAATTTCTATCAGAAAGAGCCAGGAGTGGTGGCGCACGCTTGTAATCCCAGCCAAAGCAGGAGGATCACCTGAGTTTAAGGCCATGCTGGGCTACATAGGGAGACCGTGTCTCAAAAAAAAAAAATTGTTACATAATTTCCATCAGAAAGAGTCCAGAGTACATTATGAAACAACACAAGAGATTGGGAAGAAAGACCCTTTAATTTAAGAACAGTAGCAGGCTGGGTGTGGTGGCTCACAATTGTAATTCCAGCCCTTGGAAGGCTGATGTAGGAGGACCACCAGAAGCCCAAGGCCAGCTTGGGCTACACAATAAGCTCGAGGACAGCCTGGACTACATAGAGAGACCCCATCTCAAAAAAACAAACAAACAAACAAAAAGAATAATAGCAAGCAGGATTTGAAGAATTTAGGAGCTTTTTGGGAAAAAAAAAAACTTAAAAGGGGCTATTGTGTATTCTAAGGATAGTTCATAGATAGATAGATGATAGATTAGATAGATAGATAGCAAGAAATACAAAGAGACAAAAATGAGAAAAGCAGATTTCTAGGTTTGATGTGCCTTATAAATGGGATCTCTTTTTGGTTCTTTGGAAGATTCAGAAAGGTCTAAATTTTATAATTTTCATTTGTTTTGCTGTTGATATTTCCAGATTGCTGTATTTTATTCTCAGTCCAAACCAAAGCTAACATCAAGAAGAGAGCCAAGGGGCCAGGGATATAGCTCAGTGGTTGCAGCGCCTGCCTGGGAAGTGCAAGGTCCTGAGTTCAATTCTCATCACCAAAAATAAAAACAAAATAGAGAAGAAGAGGGCCGAGTGAGCAAGACATGTTTCGGCTACAAAACTGATGAGAGGAAGGTTTATTAGGTTCCCCAGATTTATTTTCAAGAGGAGGCAGCTGTGATAGCAAGGATGTGTCTGGCTTACACATATGATTTACCACACAAGGTAACACAGGTGGAGAGTCACATGTGGGGGAGAGTTACAGGATTTGATCTGGGATGAGCTGAGCGGGGGGCACCTAACAGGCATGCAGGTGGAGAACAGGTAACACTGATGTGGCGTCAGTAGCCAGAGTTCGATTGGAAAATGTTGCCAAGAGTGGATCTCTGGAGCACTCCACAAAGAGACTAAGAAAGGCCAGGAAGGCGGGGCAAACTGGAAGAGGTGATACCACAAAAGCCAAAGCAAGATCACCTGTCAAGAAAGATCACAGCGGCTGTGAGACCCGGGAAGGGGAAGATAGACGATTCCCTCACTTTCCAGTCAAGATGACAATATTTAAACACCCATCCTTTTCTAAAACAAATAGCAACAGGAGATACCACGTGAAAGACTTTTAGGAACACAATCATATTTCAAAGCGAGGTGTGCACCCCACAGGCCACATGGGAGGAAAACACCCAGCAATCAGTGGGAAGAGAAGTGAGGCCTGTCGGGCTCCGGGCCCCAGCCAACAGAGGCAGCCAGGCGCTCACAGCTGACATGGAACGAGGGCTGTGTGGCGCACTGCGCCAGGGTTGAGCTCAGTGTGTGGAAGCTGGAGCTGAGCAGGAATCTTCCACCCGTGAAAGGAGGCTGAGGAGGCTGTGATCGCTGCCAGGGTCTGCAGCAGGTATCACACCGCTCCCTGGGTCAGCTAGGGGGCAGAGCAGCCAGGAGGCCAGCGGGGTAGACGGCCAGCCCCCAGCATGCTCTCTCTGCGCAGCTCTCTTCTCTCTGCAAGGCTCCATTCACCCAGGCCTCCCTGCTTCACCGTCTCCACCAGGGAGAACGCCAGGTTCTGCCCAGCTGCCCATCCACATACCACATTCTGGAAACTTCTCCAGGCAGGATACTGAGAACATCACAGTTCATTTCGGGAATCAAACACAGGACTTCACACTTGCCCGGCAGGCATGGGTAAGATGATTGAGGCTTGTAAAAAACGATAAATAGGTTAAGAAACAGGGATGAGATTAATGAATGAATGATTCTGCTGTATAAGATTCTCCAACGTCTTCTCATTGCACTTCGAGTAAAATCTGCAGCCCTCTCTGTGGTCTCCCAAGTGCTGCATGACGTTGCCCTCGTATCGTCATTCACCATTCCCACCACGCACCAACTGTGCCTGCCTCTGCTCCACTCCTGGATCCTGCCAGTGTGTTCCTGCCCCAGAGCTTCCCCATCCACTGCCGCCTCCACCTACAATTCGTTTTCCTCACTGCTCAGACAGCTCGATGCTCAGCCCCCCCAACCCTCGAGGACTCTTACGCCCTCTCCGAGGCAAGCTTTATGTCTCAGTCCTCTTTATGCAGGTGGAACAGCCTGGCACAATCTGGGTAATCTGTAATGAACACAAATGTCTTGGCTTATCACTCTACAGCCTGAGAAGCCCAATATCAAAGTGTCGGCATCTGGTAAGGGCCTCTGGCTGCAGCAAAAAATGAAAGAAAGTATTCCAGAGTGGCAAGAAAGAGAACAGAGGACGAAGACATCATAGGCGTCCGTCCATTCATGACAGAACCTTCAGTATCCTCACACCTGTGAAGGGTCCCACTGCCAAAGACTGTCCCAGTGATTACGACATTTCAGCACGACTTCCGGTGGGGGCAAACACCGAAGCCAAAGCATACTGCCCTTGCCCACTCTGTGTGTGACGCCTTGTTCTATGCCCAGCGCCTGTCAGAGGTTAGACCTTCCTTGTACTCCCAGCTCCTCGCAGCATTCTGTCTGCCCCACTTCAGTGCCAGCAGCAGAAGCATAGGCACCCTCTGGCCCTGTTCAACACCAGCCCCCGGCACAGGGCCTGGCTTTGTCTGTGTTGATCAAATGAAGAAATCCATCAAAAACTCAATGAATTGGTACATGAACGAGAAAGTATGCCTTCGCCGTGAAGGTGGTGTGCATTGGGGGATTCTAAGCAAGAAGAAGCTTAATCAGACTCAGGTTTTGGAAACACTATTCCGGCTGTGATGTGGGAAAGGATGGGAGAGGCACCCTGGCAGCGGCAGAGCTAGGCACTGGTGCAAATCTTTAAGGAGGCCCTCACTTTGACGGCCATGCCAGAACAGAGTCAACAGCTACCAGTGAGCGCCTCCTTAAATGGGGTGTCCAGGTGCCCTTCTTTCCTCCCGTGGTCCTGGCCCTCGGCAGCAGGGACACTGGAAGGTTATGGAAACAGTTCCTCAGTAGCTGGCAGTGACTGTGATAAGAGGCAGGAGTGGGCAAATCTGAGAGACAAGGAGATGACCTAGAACCGCCTGTCTGGTTCTTGCTCTGCTGAAAAGCCCAACAGCTTTCCTCCCAGCTTTTCACCTGTTTACACACTCTTTGCTAAGGGCACCCCGCATCGGTTATCAGGGCCTGAATCACCTCTTGAGTTGCAAGTACATTTTTTTTGGCCTGGGCGGGTGGGGGTAGGCACGTGATAAAAAGGAACTCCAAATTTGAAAAGGTTCAAAGTTCACAGGCTCAACATTCTGGGACAGAAGAGCAGAAGAGAAATAGGAAGTTGGTAAAGTCTAGGAGTTCCCAAAGTACACACCCACCGGAGGCTGCAGACTTGGAATTAAACAAATGAACTAAAAATCCAAAAACTTAAGCTTTCCTTAAAAACATTTTTCTTAGTGCTCACTTCAGCAGCACATATACTAAAACCATATTTCTTAAATGTTTCATATACTTTCTCCATTTTTGTCTCCTTTTAGATAGTAGGAGAAAAAAATTTTTTTAAAAGTTTACCTTTAATCACCATTTAAGGGCCAGGGCTTTAGTTCAGCGACATAGCACCTGCCTGGCAAGCACGAGGTCCTGTGTTTGATTCCTAATACCAAAAAAAAAGAAAAAAGCTTACCTTTAAATAGTAGGAGATTTAGCAGACCGTAATGAGCAATTAATTTTCAGTTACTACATCAATAGCTTCTGAATCCTCCTACAAGTTCTGTCTCCTGAAAACAACAGAAAAAAAATCATTCTACTTCCCTCTTATTGCCAATATAACAAACTGAGATGCCCAAGTTCACCACAGCTGACAGCAGTAACCACATCTGGGGTCTCCCAGTCTAGTACACGCTTTGCTGTTACAATCTGCTTGTCCAAACAGCTTTGCTTCCCATATCAGTCAGGACAGACTCAGTTGTGCTGCGCTAAGAAAGATCCCCCAACCTTAGTCATTAAAACACACAAATATGTTACTGTACGCACTCCTTCTGTGCAAGAGGATTTGAAAGGCAGGTAGTAGGGTTATTTCATTCTAAGCACTCAGCAGTCCAAATTGATGAATATTTTAATTACATACATGTTTCCAAAACTAGAAGAGGGGCATGTGGAAAATCAGGCACTGGATTTTGTGGTTCCTGCTCAGAAGGGACCTGCTGCTTTAGTTCAGGTGTCATAAGGGCAAAGCAAGTCACATGGCTGAGCTGGTTTCTACAGGGCAGAAGATGCAAATGAGAGGAAGGGAAGAAGCAGTGGAAGGAGGAGGATGCAGTGGAGGGGGAAGAGAAGAAAACAAGAAAAAGGCCGAGGAGAATAACAAAATCAAGAGGGAAAAGAAGAAAGTTTTAAAACAACTGTTTTGAGGGATTTAGAAGGTTAAATTTTCCTAGTAAGGTGTGTGATCTTGGGTAATTTAGTTCATCTCATGAGGTCTTAGCTTCCTCACCCATAAAATAGGTTAGACAAATAGAGTCTCGCTCAAAAGACTGTTGTGGAGAATCAATTAAATCACCTTTGCAAAATGCTTCCACACTGCCTGGCACATAGTCGAGCACTCAATAAATAGCTCTTATTTGCCTCATAGATTACTATTTTCAAAGTACTTCCCATTCTGTCGTTGTAACTAGCCTGTAAAGTCAGTAAGAGGGGATTATTCCTGTGCACACCTCATCAATGGAGGGTCAGCACAGTGAGCTATCAAACACTGACCACAGGGTGAGGCCAAGGGGGGAGGCTCAGCCCCAAATCTACAAACTCACATCCTCTTCCTCCCTCTCTTTCCTGAGGACTTATTTAAAAATTCACTCACGGTTGGTGAGCATGTAGACATATACCAGAGTGAATGACTAGCAAATAAGAAGGTAAACTTCTGGGTTGGCTCAGGACAGAAGAATTAACACCTGTGCTAGCAGCAGTCAGTAGAAAGCCTCTGGACATACTTGTGGAACGTTTTCACACCTGTTGGTGCACAGCTCACTCACCCGGCACACAGGGACAGACATGCCTGAGGACTTCCAGAGTCCCCAAGTGAGCTCATGCGCTCCAAGGAAGGGGGCCCTGCTCTTGGGGAGCCGAGCTGTTGTCTTTTCCATTCAGGGTTGCACGCACTGTTGCACTTACTAATATTACGTCATCAGCTGTGTGTGAGGATGAGCTATGCAGAAAGGCAGCTGGAAAGAGATGTAATGCAGATACCTCTGCCTTTGTGCTGTCGCCTGGGAAAGCCTAATTTTAGTCCTAGAGGAGAAAGTAGAACTTCAACAGAGAATTCCGGCTTTCCCAGTGGACAGATTCAAACTTCATTGCCTTCTCCCATCATCACTAACCAGCTGCTCGGGAAGGGAGGGATCTCTAGACCAGGGCTAAGACCAGCACCACTCTCATCCTCCAGCCAGGGTCTGAAAGAGGCGGAGAGCAGAGCATGTGCGAGGCGATGTCCCAGCAGGCTGCACGTCCTGAGGAGCACATCCCACCTCCCTTTTGAGGCCTCCGGCACCACCAGGAGTCCATCACTAGTGCCCTCTGGGCCAGCACCAGGGCCCTGGGGCCTCACAGACTCATCTTTGGCTTCTGCCTCACACAGACCTCACAGCTGACATGGTGGTGAATCTCTGGATGCTTCATGAATAATGAAATACGGAAAATACATTTCCCTCAATTTTGGGAGATCTAGGCAAAGCCAGACATCTGGCTGACTCTGAGCTTCAGCTGAGGAGATGTTGACTCTAGTGTCCCAAGGGGGCTGTGCACAGTGGCAGAAACTGCAGGGAGGATTCCGGATTCTCACCGCCAAAGCAACTGGATGTTCCAGCTAATTCTACCTAAAGCCCCAAGGAGCTGCAGAATTGCTCTCATGTGATAGGCTAGTCTTCCTGACACAAATGCAAGTTTTTTGAGAGTAGAAATTAAGCCTTGGTTATTCTTTCACCACGACCCTCAGATATTTGCACACCGTTTGTGCTTAAGCACTGCTGACGTATTAAAGTGTTTTCAAGTTCTCCTGCCCTCCCAGTGCACTGAAGGCTGGATCACAGCCGGGAAGCACACAGAATAACCACCAGGCCCTGAACTAGCAGCCGGATGGTGTGAGTTTTCACAGCTGCTCAGCTGTTTGCTGGCTTTGCCACCCGGGCAAGGTGCTCACTTCTCCAAACCCCAGTGTCTTTGTAAGTCAAGTGAGCATTAAAAATCCAATGAAAGGACTACAAAATGGTGATTTGATTGGATGAAGCAATGGTAAAATACTGGCTATAGAAGAACTTCATAAATTATCTTATAACTGATCATTTCATGTGTTCAAACTATTACAGCTCTTTTGAGGATGTAGCTGTGAAAGTCACAAGTTTCAGAGTAAGTCCACGGCACCCCTGCAAGGCTGTTGGAACATTCTTACCCAGAGTCCCCTCCATGTGTGGTGAACTCAGGTCCTCCTAGGACCTCCTGAGAGTGGGCTCAGCTCACCGTGGTCTCGGCCCTGCCTGCCTCACCTGTCGCCATTGGCCTTATCTCTCTGTCTCTGGAGCCCTGCGGGCCTCTTCTCTCTCACTCTTCCAGCCTGTACTTGTGACGGCAGCACCTCTCTCTCTCTCTCTTTCTCCCTCTCTCTCTCTCTCTCTCTTTCTCGCTCTCTCTCTCCCTCTCCCGACTCCCCCACCTCTGTCAGCTCCTGTCTCTTGACTTCCTCCTGTTGTTTGTTCTCCCACCTCCTTTCCCCATCTTTCAGAGCAGAAGTTTCTAATCTGGACACACTACATCTCACCAATTTTTTATTTCATGGATGACACTTTTGGTGTTCTATTTAACAACAAATCACAAACCCAAGGTCATATAGACTTTCTCAAGTTTTCTTTAAAAGTTTTATAGTTTGGCACTTTGATTTGTGATCCTGTTTTTCAAAGATCTATTGCTAAGTCAATAAACAAACCCCCTCTCACATTTACTGTATACATTTTGAGGAGTCCCCTCCCATCAGCATCTCCCACTTTCTCCCTTTGTCTCTGTCCTTCGTCTGTTCCTCCGTGTGTCCGATGTTTGTCTTGTTGTTCTCTCTCACGAGTCTCCGTGTGGGGCCCCTCTCTCTCTGTGCCTCTTTTGTGTCTGTGTTTTTTTGATTGTGAGTTCATCAGTCCTTCCCTGAATGCCACACACTCCTGTGATCATTTCTCACCTGGTCCCCCAGCCCATTGAAATCTCCCTTGTTTTCCCTAGGCAGGAGACGGGCTATGCTCAGCCATGCAGCTAAAAGGAACTAGGGAAGTGACATCATGGTCACTGTTGGAATTTTGCCTTGTGTAATGGCTGATGCATTGTGTCAACCTGAGAAGTTTAGAAGTTTAACTCAGTAGGAGGCCAGGGAGCCCCACTTTGTAAACATCCTCGTTCCATGCAAGAGGAGGGCACGGAGATGGTATGAGTGCTACACCCACCCTGGGGGATGGCAGCCTGCTTACAGTATAAGGGAGGAAAAGAGGCTTGCTGTTCTGCTATTTTTGCTCTTGTTGCTTTTGCTGTCTTCTGCTGGCTTGGACTGTTGCCCCTGTGCCATGCCACCCTGCCTTGGAGCCAACTGATTATGGAGTGAAACCTCCACAAACTGTGAGCTCAATAAATTTTTTCTTCCTTAATTTTGGGAATCAGGTATTTTGTCTCAGCGAGAGAAAAGTAACTAAGACAGCTTGTATCCTTCCGGGCTTTCTCATATGCATTTTTTTCTTTTTTACATAGATAAGGTCATACTGTATATAGACTTGTACAATCACTATGGACTACAAACATATACTAATTAAAACATATATAATAAAAACAAATTGTGCAATTCTTTCACTATTGTAATAGTCTATCACATTTATTTTCTTTTCCCCCTTGAAAGTTTTTCACAAAATTGTTTTTTGCTCTCGGTTGCAGTTTAAAGACATTAAGAAATATTTAGAGATTCCCATTTCTAACAGAAAAGATTGGAATATTTTTCTAAGGCCCACAAACTCACCACTATCTGTTAGCCAGAAGCTGGGTTCTAACACTGCAATGAACCGTGAGCACACTTAGATTCTTCATGTCTTGATGAAAGATGTCAGAAAAGACTCACAGGCCATCACGTAGATTATAGGTAGAGTTTACTGCAAAGTGATAAAATTCCAGTGAGAGGAAGCACAAAGGTGGACAAGCATCAAAATGGCAGTTGTGCTGAAAGAGCTCTCAGGTTACATTTCTATGATTAACTGGTCCTTCAAAGCACATCCTTTCTTTCCTTCCTTTAAAGTCTTTCTTCTTCTACAAATAAGATGGACTTCATTGGCCTACTTCAGGGAGTAGTTCCCTGCTTACTCCTTGAACGTATGTCTTCCTGTAGTTTGTTTGGAGACCTTGAGGTTGTTCAACTACTCACCCATCTCTTGGACTTTAGAGGGACCTTAGACATTCTCAGCACCCTCAGAGGATGTTAGGTTCTCTTGAGCTAAGGTTTGAAACTGCAGGTTTGTGTGGGTTTTATCACATCTTTCTCCTTTTCAATTAGCCCAAAGCTCTCTGTCTCTAGGCCTGCTAATGTTTCTCTGCCTAACACCTCTCTTCCAAATCTCAAATGCCATAATCCTAATTACTGCTGTTAGGGCTCTTCCTGTTCCACAAATGCATGAACTCACCTTGGCCTGCGAGCCTTTGCACATCCTCTCCTCTCTCTAAATACAAGTGCCTGTTTTTCCTCTAGCAATCTTTCCTGATTCCAAAAGTTTTTGCCTCCCTCCACTGATATCTAAGAAAGGTATCCCACATCATCTCATGCTTTCCATCTTGTCTTTATTCATTTAATATTGACTTCACTAGAACATGAAATACTAACAGGGTATCTATGCTAACTGATATAGAAGATATCAGATACTCAGAAATATTGTGTTCCAATAACTCATACATTAAAAACTTACCAAACCATTTCTTTAATGTTGGACTTCTAGGTTGCATTTAGTTTTTCCAAATTATAATTAATGTTATCAAGTACTTCATTCACAAATCTTTGTTTCTCATTTGCATAAGATAAATATTTTTTAATTCCATAAAATATCAAATAATTTATAACTTGGCATTGGTTAGCAATAATATGAATTATTCTCTATGGCAACTTAGTATCCCTGCCATAGATTCATTTTCCTAAAAGTTCCTGGTAGATTGAGGAGAGCTTAGGAAGACAAAATTAGTGAGGTCTAAGATCAGAGAGGTTTTACTAAACTCACAACAGTTGTAAATCAGAACATTTGAGCTGAGAGGAACTTTACAGATCAAATGTCTCCCTATGAGAAAGAAGAAGCACTGAGTTATGAAACGTACTGAAAACCACACAGTTGTTTTCCTGTTGGTGGTGCCTTTAAAATTCCCCCCAGATAACAAGTCTATGTTAGCTCAACAACTATGATGAGTTTGGTCAAGGATGGGGGCAGACAGAATATACAAAACTATACTGAGTAAAAACCAAGATGGTTGCCTCCATTGCCTAACTCTGCGGCAATCCTAGATTAATCCTGGCTTTCAGGCCATTAATTCAACAAGTATTTGTTTTTTGTTTTGGGTTTTTTTTTTTGTATTTTTTTGAGACAGGGTCTCGCTATGCAGTTCAGGCTTGTCTTAAGCTCACTTTGTAGCCCAGGCTGGTCTCAAACTCGTAAGGATCCTCCTGCCTCAGTCTCCGGAGTGCTGGGATTACAGGCGTGCACCACCATGCCTGGCCTGAACAAGCATTTGAATCTACTAGATGTTAGGTATCATGCTATTTTTTCAGGCATGAGAAATTATAACTAAGAAACAGTACCTGACTGCAGGTGTTCCCTGTCTACAAAAATGGCTCATGGCATTATGAAATCCAGGATGGCAGTAAAAACGGGTAACATAAGAGCACAGGGCAGGACACCTAACACAAGGGACACATAGGACAAGGGAAAGGTCAGGGAAGCTGATTTGGGAATTGGTTTTAGTTAAATTCGAATGTAAATATATGCCAAGTTTCAAATAATTAGTCTCTGTTGCAGTATTCTTCTGGGGAATAAATACAAGAATGGCAGCATAGAACACTGCTCCTGGAAAGAATACATGATATCTTATAGTTTTAATGCCCTTTTATCAAAGAGGAGGAAATTGGGACTATAAAAAGCAGCACCCTTGACTCAGATCACAGCTGTGCATTCCTGGCCATGGTGAGGTCGTGAAGAGCCACCCAGGAGCCAAGGTTATAATGGAGAAGAGGTTGAGAAGATCAACAGAGGGAGGAGAGTGAGGAAACTAATACATAGTGTAAAAAGGAACAAATCAGACAAGCAGCAAGTAGGCCAAACCCACTAAAGCCACAACAATTCAGGGCAGGGACCCTCCCTCCTACATTCATGGACTCAGAAGCTACCTGAGGTCCATAAGAACCACTGATTCTTGTTTCCCTGGAAACTGATTATGCCCCCCCATGAACGTGGCATAATCCAATGGGGTGCAAGAAAATGGCTTAATTCCTATTTCTCTACCTCAAAGGGAAAAAATTTCCCCTTTGCTACTACTGTATTCCATCCACAGCCTGTCACTGGAAGCCTTACAAGATGCTAATTTCTAAGGACTACACCATGTGAAATATCTAGAACAATAGTGATGAGGAGTATCTAAAAGGAAGAAAAAAGTTAGCCCAGCTTGGAAGGGCTGGCCCTCCTCATTCACCTAACAGAGGTGGGCTTCATTGAATTGGGGTCTTGAAGTCTCCAGTTAAGCAATTTACAGATTATATTATCTTGTGTCACTAGGCAATCTCATAACTAAAACAACCCTCACCAAATAGACTTAAATTTAAATGCTTCCTGCAGAAAAACCACCTACTAATAATACTGTAAGAACCAATAAGCAAAATAAAAATGGCTGTGTGATTACATCCTTTACTCCTAGCACAAACTCTTCATAAGATCCTTCTTATGAAAAGAAAACAATCACAACCTAAGGAGATATTTTATATGTCAGCCAACTATTTTTGAAAATTCTAAAGACGCTGTACGAAGATCCTTATTCAAATGAATGGGTGAACAAAAGATGGTTAGGGGGTAGATGGAGATGGAAAAAGAAAAGAATTGAAGAGGAAGATTTTGAAAATAAAGCTTTTGCATATGGGAGGGGAACCAAGAAATGGAAGGAGTAGGGAGGGAAGAGAGAGGTGGGGAATGAAAAAAAGAGTGAGAAAAAGAATTAAAATGTATTATGCATATGTAGCAACTCTTCATGATAACTTTAATCACTATGTGCTGATGGAGACCAATATGAAGTGTTTCTGAGCAGGACTTAAATTAACCAATGGGCTTTTCATGTTTACTTTTGAAACTGTCCAAGGCCTAGGCTTCTTGTCTGGAGATGGGCAGTGGACTCATAGTAAGTGAACCTCTGTGAGTCATTGATCCCTACTGAGGCCCGTAATGGTGGATGAAGTCTTGAAGCCTCAAAGGATAAGACAAGATCACAGCCAAGGACACCTGGATCCAAACTCAACTAGATAAAGACTGTAGCCCCAGGCATCTCACTCCTGAGTGGATTAATTTAATACCTTACTTGGAGAAGTCTTTGAGTGGTTTCTGCCCTTTTTGAGTATTCACCTGCCTTCTTTGATAAATAAATAGAAGCCAGCCAGAGAAGGTCTTGGTCTTAGCCCGAGATAATCTTGAATTCTGTGAGAGGGTTTTCATCCTCCTGGAGCCCTGAAATCATTCCATTTGCCTTTTTCATTTAGCCTTCACCGTACACTCATTTGGGAGATTGCAGGCCTGATCAGTCTGCAATAACTAAGGGATATTATTAACCTGATAATGTACTGCAAACATGTACAAATAAAAAAAGAAAAAAGTTCAAACAGTTAAAAAAAAAAAATGACTGTGGTTGAATCCCCCTCCCCGAAATTGGAAGATCCAACTCCTAATACTTCAGCTTTGAAAATACTTCATATTTGGTAACCAATTTTAAATTTAGTCACTAGTGTGAGTATTAATCCAATGTGGCTGGTATCCTTATAAAAAGAAACCTATAAATAAGTGTGTACACACAATATTGGAGTGCAGACTCAAATACTTTTACTGATAAAAATACGCAATCAGACTGTCTTTCTTGTTTGGCTAAACTTGTATTCTTGGAAATGTCTGTTCTCTATAAGTCTTAAAACAAATCTGCCTTTACTAGGTGCATTAGTCAGCTTTCCATTACTGTAACAAATACATGGGATGATCAATTTAAAAAGAGCAACGGTTTGTTGTGGCGCACAGTTTTAGAAGTTCCAGCTCACAATCACTTGGTGCCATTGCTTTTGGACCATAGTGAGGCAGCACATCACGGCAGAGAGCACACTGTGGAGCAGCCTGCTTACCTCATGGTGGACCGAAAGCAAAGGGAGAAAAAGGGAGAGGATGAGGTCCCAAATCACTTTCCTGGACATCCTCCCAGAGACAATTTTCTTCAACTATGCTTTACTCCTAAAGATTTCATTACCTCCTAATAGTACCACAGACTGAGGACCACACCATCAGTGCAGGGCCCTTTAGGGGCATTCAAGATCCAAACTATAGTACCATGCCAGGAAATCTTTGTTCCTTAAAATCTAATACAAAGTTTGGTTCCCCCAAGGTTCTGCATTCTAGAGAAACACTGCAGCCACGTCTGAAACTTCAGCTGGACTTCTGCATCCCACAAGCCTGTCTCACTGCAATAACCCATCTCATCAGCAGACATAAGATTCCCACCTCACCTGACCGTTGGACAGGCCCTGACCAATGTATGGGCTGAGCATCAAGGTATGGGCAGGATGGGCCCTTTCTGAGGGCTGAGAGAGAATCCCTTCCAGGCCTGTCTTCTATCTATAATTCTTCACCTAAAAATTGTAGAGAAAATATGTCTTACAAATGGTCCAGTTTTCTTTTTCCATAATCCCTGCCAACTCTCATCACGTTCTGTAAAACTTTTAAAAGCCGGGTAATATCAACCCAGTCTAGTGTGGACTACCAGTAGGTTTCAGATAATGATTCTTCCAAATGAATTAGTGATGATGAGGAAAAACATTAGAGCAGATATAATAAATTGCTGCTTTCATTAACAGCAGCTCTATGCATTAAGTCCTCACTATATGCCAGACACTTCTAAGTGTTTCACTTACAGACATTATTTCAAACAATCCTGATTCCAACCCTATAAAGTAAGTGGTGCTTTAATCCTCAGTTTCCAAGTGAGAAAACGGAAGCCTTAAGATTGCAGACTGGAAAAAGGCATTCCCTCAATCAGGCCCTACCGCTAAAGCAGGTGGTCTTAAATACTTTGCTGTCCAGTGGCTGTTTTGATAATATTATCACAAGAAGCCCATCAACAAGTGAGCTTTACCCATTTCATGCAAAGCCTACTGTCAAGGTCAGTTGTTCTCACACTTCTTCAGGTATTATTGGAATAGTGAAAAGACAGGAAAGGTATCACGAAATGATTATACAATTAATTAGACTTTCGGAACAGTTCTAAGGGTAGAAATATACGTGTGCTCATGCCATTAAATCTCATCCCGAACAAAGACCTAGAGAAGGAGCACCCAACACAGACGACCTGGGGGACTGGAGGTTTCATCCTTTATCGACCACTTGCTGCCTTCTCTCTCCCTCTCCTTTAGAAGACACTGAGAGAGCAGACACTGCGGTTTGGGTCTGGAGTGTCCTCCGAAATTCACATGTGTTCAGAGGTGGTGCTTTTGGAGGGTGGTTGGATCATAGGGTCACTGTACACATCAGCATAAGCCCCTGACGAGTGGATTAACCCACTGGTGAGTCCACAGCTGGATGTGTCACGGGGAGACGGGCCGGGTAATGGGGGCAGCTCACTGGGAGCACAACCTGGAAGGATGTGTGTGTCTTCTCTCTCCCCAGACTCCTCCCTTCCTGGTCAAATGACATGAGCTTTCCTTTGCTAGATTCTCCCACCAGGCCCTCTTTGCTTTGCAGGCAACCAACTACAGAATGAATACTAAAAAAAAAAATCAGCCAAAATAAACCTGTCCTCCTTTATATTGTGGGCGCTGTATATTTTGTCCCAGAGATGAGAAAGTGCTAGACACAGGCCAGAAGAGTGTTAAGAAAGATTATAGGAGAAAGGCCAAATTACAAGTTCACCCATGAAAGTCAAGGGACTAGCAGTCAAGAGACATCCTCCCCTCTACTTCTGATTCAATCCTGATTCTCTCTGTCCCAAACTTACCCATAGCTCAGTTTCCTCATCTGGAAAATGGGGACAATATTTGTAAGTATCTTTAATAGTCATCAAGAAGATTAAATAACACATGTAACACACTAGAACAGAATACTTTACACCTAAATAGTCAATAAATATTACCACTCCCATTATCCTAAATTTGCTTTTCCCACAAACTGGAAAGGAGAACCATGATTCTTGATTTACAACTGCATACTTGTGCTCTGCGGGATCATTGACGGGCATGCAGTGCTACCAAGGATTGCACTGATTGCACGTTGATGACGTGAGGATGTACAGCTGAGGAAGGTGCCAGAGTGTGGATGCAGAGTGTCACCCAGAGGCCCACGCACACAAGCCCTGGTCTCCAGCCCGCTGCTGCAGGGAGGCAGCAGACACATCGGGAGGTGGAGCCTGGTGTGCCTGGTCCCTGGGTCAGGGCCTCACAGGGGACAGAGAGACCTCAGCCCCTGCCTCCTTCTGTCTTTTGTGTCCCAGAGTGGCTTCCCTCCATCACTCACTCCCAAAAGATCAGGTGCTGAACCCTCCTCAATGATGAGCTAAAATAACCTTTTCCTCTTCTTCATTTATCTCAGGCATTTGCTATAGGGATAGAAATCGGACCCATCCAGAAGGGGATGGGATAGATCAGAAGCTCTTCTTTCAATGTTTCTACTTGGATTTTTTTTTTTAAACAGCCTATGATACTGTTAAATGGCTTTAAAGTTAGCAAAGTAAAAAATTCAAGTTACTGTGACTTTGAAAACAAATAAATAAATAAATAAAATAAAATAAAATCACGGTCTCTTTTTTTGACGATCTCCCATATTGAGTAAAGTCAGGGCTCGGGCCAGTGGGGCTGGGAAAGGTGCTAATTACAAACAGGAAGGCCGAGAGCATTGTGGAAAATGCACACCAGAAACGAGCTCCTTGAGAGTCGAGGTGTTTCACTCATTTTTCAAGATACAATCCCTGCCTTGCCCTGTTTGCAAAAGCCAAAGGTAACACCAAGACATTTCTGCCCGTCTGATGCAGAGCAACTCTCTCCACTTTCCTTGTGATAAGCAGGATTCAACTTCGAGCGCCCCTCCTCCTCTCCCTTCACACAGGCTGCAGGAGGGAGGGAGCGCTCACAGCACAGGGAGGCAGAGGACAGAGTTCACCCTGCTAAAAATCATTAATCATCTGCAGGTCACCAGCCCCGAATCCGTTTCCTCCTCGAAGGCCGTGCTGTGGGCGATCTGTCTCCTAACACGTTTTGTAATGCCGAGTTGTAAAGCATTCCTGATGAATTATTGTTGGCACTCGGTCCAAAGGCTTGAAGGCTCGAGCCCATGAGAAGAAAAAGCAGACCCTCTCAGCTGCGCCTGCTGTCCCTGGGGCCTGCACAGCGTTCCCGTGGTGCGCACAGGCGGTGCTCTGGGGCTCCTCATCTCTAGGGCCTGCACTCCAGGAAGGGTTTTATGGCGGCAGCGAGCAATGGGGGTGTTTGAGGGAAGATCACCCCTAAGGTCGTGCACCCCTCACAGCGCACACCTGAGTTAGGGCAGGATTTATGTTCCCAATTCACAGATAAGGAAACTGAGGCTGGGTCTATGACGTGCAGCTCCAAAACAACCCCGCTACTTTGTGGCAGAGCTAGGCTGACACTCGCATCTCAGCACTACTAGTTGTTTCCCTGCCTACTGTATGCTGTCTGCTTTGGCCTGATGGTCCTTTCTGAAGGACTTCAGCTCACACACCCCACCCTCATTCTCAGCCCTTACTCCACTCCTGCTGCCTAGACTCTCCTCTCCCAGTCCCTCGCACCTGCTCCCGTCAGATCACCCAAGGTCCAGGCAAGGGCACCTCTCAAAGAGGCTGCTGTGACAACCTGGCCTCAAGCAGCCCTGGTCATTCTTCACTGGACACCCTGCTTCACTGCCTCCGAGCACTCAGCCCTACCCAGTGCCCTCCTGTTGGTCCATTTGGTCATTCTCTGCAGGTCTCCCTGTTTGCCATCTTGCTCCAGCATGTACCTGTCCTGTCTCCCATACATGCCCAGCACTGAGATAGTAACTAGTGTATGGTGGGTACTCAATAAACCTTCTTAAAAGTAATTCATTAGCAGATACTGATCATTAATCACGCCAACCTTCCAAAGCCATACAAAGCCTTTCCCAATACATTTGTGAATATACTCTTTCCCTCTCTCTCTCTTTCTTCTCTTTCTCCCTCTGTCTCTCTCTCTCTCTCTCTTTCTTTTTCTCTCCCTCTCTCTCTCTATCCAAAGTACTACCAGAAGTAATATTTTATTGTTACTTGTCCCACGTGTGGTAGGAAGAACAGAACAAAGATTACAACCATTTTACAGATAAGAACATTGAGGACCAGAGATTTAGTAACATGCTAAGAACTTCCTATCCATCCTTTAATTTTACTTTTAGAAACCCCTAGGAGGTAGGCACTCTTACTCCCATTCTATAATTCAGTAACTAAGTGAGGCTAAGAAAACCCAGACAGATTGTGTGTATAGCAGAAGATGGTGGCTCAAGGGAATAACCTCAAATGGCTCACCCATAAACACTGAAAGGTTGCAGAAAATGTGGTTGTTATATATCTGACTTTCCATTAACTATGGTGAGCCGCTGCTTCACTTTTACCTTCCCAATCTCAACCTAGTGCAGATAGTGGCTAAAAATAGGTTGTACCCCAGCACTAGCTGCAAGGGAGTCTGGGAAACGTAGTCCTTAGCTGTACAGCTCCTCTTGCAAAGAGCGGCACACTCAAGGAAGGGGATATTGAAGCTTACCGATGGTGACCACACTCACCATTTAGCCTGTGGTGAAGGAGATTATCACAGCCACTCTCCTCCTGGACTCTGGGGGTCTAAGATATAAGACAGGGAACTGGGGAGGGGAGAGGAAATGGGTGCAGGAATTAAGCATTTGAACGGCAATCAGGGGTCACAAAAGAGACATGAAACTCCCATCCAGCAGTGCAGCAAAAGCAAAGGAGAGACGAAAAGAAGGAAAAGGAACTGAGGCAGCAAGGGGCATCTTCTCTTCTCACTCTTATTTTGAGGATCAAGTGGGTTGCAGTGCACAGATGTAATTTGTGTGCTGTTAAAGGATATGCACAAGACAGGCTGGGTTCATCTTCCAACCAGAAGGGCCAAGGGGCCTCCCCATGTGTCTTCTGAGCTGGAAGGCACTGGAAGCAGCACAATTGCCTTGCCATATACTTTCAACTGAGCAGAACAGGATTTCAGATGATTTTTAGTTTCTAGGAGTCTCATATGTAAGAACGAATGTGTCATCAAGAAATGAGGTTCAAATGTGTTGAGCAAAATTCAGTTATTACCTGCAAAATCTCTTCCTCTCCCTCTCTGTCCCTCACTTTCTATGCACTCGTATATTTTTGCAGACACAATTACGACTTTGTGTGTGCAGTACATTTACGGGATCACCAAATGTTTGAGCCACACAGGGTGCAGAGGTGATGGAGTCACGCTGTCTCCCGCCTCGCTCTGCAGACAAAAGGGACAGATCACATCTACAGAGCCCCTGAGCAGAAGAGAGGGAGAATCAGCTCCCTTCTGCCTGCCTTCATCAGGACGTCTTGGCTCGCCTCTCTGTTTAGGAGTGGTGGGTAA
Source organism: Chinchilla lanigera (assembly GCF_000276665.1). Classification (NCBI taxonomy): domain Eukaryota; kingdom Metazoa; phylum Chordata; class Mammalia; order Rodentia; family Chinchillidae; genus Chinchilla; species Chinchilla lanigera. The sequence continues at coordinate 10,434,031 of NW_004955480.1, read as the reverse complement.
GATTCCATTTCCAAAACACTTTGCGCTGTGACACACAAGCATGAAAACCAGAGGATGAGCTCCAAGCTCTCTACCTTCTGCCATTTTTCAGACGTGGAAATTGAAGGGAAAGAGCTCATAGAGAAGCCCACCTACCTCCCACAGAAGCAGAAACGGGTCTGGAAGTGGGATTCTGAGGCTTAATCTGTTTTCCCCACCGCAAGAATCCCTGGCTGAGAGACCCAGACAGCCGGGGCTCTGCTCCAAGGTCAGCTCGCGGCTGGTGGTGTTTGTTTGCACAACGCGTAGCATTGTTGCAGTGCCGTGGCTCAGAGACACCCCTGGCGAGCCCCGCTCTGCTCTGCGAGCCGGCGCCCGAGGACGCGAGGAGGAGGCGGCGAGTATGGCGCGGCCAGCGCCCCGCGCGGCTCTGTAAACACAAGTCCGCCGGGTGTTTTCAAAACGTGAGAAGAAGCAGGATCCTGCCCTGGTGTTTTGACATAGCCTGCGGGGAGAGAGAATGGGACGAGCGGATCTCGCCTGTGCAAACTGTAATTGCTTCCCGGAGTTGATGGTTAATCTCAGGCAGCCCCTCAACACGACTGGTCCACACGCACCAGGGGAGCTGAGCCCGGCGACCCAGGCTCCTGAGCCACTGCCGCTGCGCCGCTCCCTCCTTTGGGCTTTGGTCCTCCTTTCCCTCACACCTGGAAATCTAGAGGGGCGACTGAGATCACGGTTTTTAAGCTGTCAGAGACTCCTGTTGGATCTGTTTTCCGAAGTGGGTGTGGTGGTAAGGTATAGGCTGAATCTTCCGCCACTAAAAAGACTGGAAATCCACGGAGCTTCACAGCTCTTATGCAGCTGCGCTTGCCTGCAGATTCAGCCGACACAGATCAGAATCATTCAGAAAAAAATAACGTGTCTGCATAAAAGGTATCTTTGCAGCCACTGTCCCCTAAGAACACAGTGTAACACAGCTGCATAGCATTTACATTGCATCCGGTATCATAAGCCAGCAATGATCTACAGGAGCATCCGTGTAGGTTCTGGGCGTATACTGAGTCATTTTGCATAAGAGGCTTGGGCACCCGTGGATTTTGGCAACCTGAGAATGTCCTGTATCAATGTCAACAGATAACAAGGGACAACTGTTGTTCTTTTGCCCTGAAATATTTTAATTCAAGATGTGACTTCTGTTTAAGAAGCTCTACCCAAGAGAGATGGGGAAAAGTATCCTTTACCTTTGGCTGGTTGACTGAGAAACTCAGGGTCCGTGGAGCTGAATCTGGCTGCTAGCGTCCTGTGTCCTCACATCCAGGGGGCGAGGTGCTCTTTCCTCCGCTGTAAGTCAGCACTTTGGGTCTTGTACCAGTGTCACCACCATCCAGTGCTTGTGACTCTGAACCACCCCGCCTGCCATTTCTCCCTCCTTCCAGCAGCCCTGTCACCTGCCTGATGTCCGGAATGAAACTCCAGCAAGCAGCACATGCCTGCTGTATTGCGGTTCTCAATAAATGGATGCTGAATTGAGTTGCATCCTGAGCGACCGGCCGAACTTTCAAACTCAGTGCTGAGTAGCAATTGTAGTCCAAAGGCTTCTCCAGAGCCTAGAGGTGCATTGGGAGTTTGGACAATACCTGAATTTGGAGCCTGAGTCAGTTTCTGGTGGGAAGCTGCGATCAGGGTGGGACAGAACTGACTAGGAGGACCTGCGTTGCCAGAGTGTGAGTCTTTCTGCTGTCGGGGGTCACACCTGAGTGAGAACGCCTTAAGGAAGGGGATGTGTCATCAGCACTGGCTTCCTTACTGAGACAAGAGCTTCCCAGAAAGAGACACCAAAATGCTAAACGGAGCTCAAGGAGGGCACCGCAGAGGCAGAGAGAAGACCACAAAGAAAACAATGGGCTCTTTCTTTCTCGTGTCCTGTCCCAAGGACGGTGCCCCTGGCAGAGTGCGT
>NW_004955480.1:10421321-10428606 GCF_000276665.1 Chinchilla lanigera | reverse complement strand
CCTATGTTAGTCTGTTCCCGCTACGTGGTAGAGGACCATGGTCATCCACTAAGCACATTCTCTTCTTAAAGAAATTTTCTCGTAGGCTCAAAGGTGACCTAAACTCTTGATTACTCAAGATGTGTCTATCTTGGTGGGGATGCTTTTCCTTGTACTTAAGACTCCCAAGCATGTGGGTGCATGAAAACTAGCTAGAGGAGAGGGGGAAATGAATGTGTAAGTAGTATTACCTTTAGAAATTCTGATTCTACAGCTTTAAATAGGCCACCAATCTGCATTTCTTACGGTGGTTGATTCTAGTGGAGAAAAAGCCTGGTATGCATTTCAGGGAGCACATTCTTAAACACTGTCCTCTTGCTTGACTTCATGGGAAGTGGTCAGCTGGAAAATAACAGTAGTCTTATACATCTGTGCAATGCACAACTCTTTTTAAGCATAATCACACCTATCTGTCTTTTCTATCCTCTGTGATTCTCTCTGCCATTAAAGGTAATAATTGTGTCCATTTCACAGACAAAGAAAGTAAGACTCAGCCTATGTGAATTTCCCAAGGGCTAGGGCTGGGATCCTATCACAGATGATCATCTCCTGTAGTCTGGAGTGTCTCTCCGAGCTCTGCACCACCATACTGAAGCTTACTGGCCAGCTCTGTTTGGCAAGGCTAATAGATGTCCAAACTTAATGTACCCATAAATGAGGCACAAAGCACGATGGCCCAGCTGGCTTAAACAACATACTTCTCAATAGATTTCTCACAGCTCTAGAGAGTAGAAAGTTGGCTCACAGACAGAGGCCTTCTCTTGGTATCTGCACATGGCAAAGAGAGAACTCTAGTAGTTCTTCCTCTTCCTATAAGGACCTTAATCCTATTAGGTGCACTCCATCCTGGCGACTTCCTCTAACCCTAAGCACCTCCCGAGACTTCACATCTAAATACCCTCACAAGAGGGGTTAGGGCTTTGCCATGAGCTGGAGGGCAGAGGGAAGCACCCAGCCCATAGCACCTATGCAGAGCCATTCTCAACCCCGCAGCAATGGAAAGTCTCTTGCAGTCTAAGCCCTGTCATTCTCCTCCTCCACCGAGGCCTCTAGCAACTTCTAGTCAGTCCCTGAGTGGAATCCAACTTCCTGCAGGGGCTTCCAGGCATGTGGAGCACATGGAGCCTCCCAGGGCCACAAAGGACTTGAATTTAGAAAGGCAGAGAAGAAGAGTGACTACTGCCCAGGCCACAGCAGGATGGTACGATTAAAGAAGACCATCTGGGAAAGGTGGCTTAAAAAAAAAAAAGTGTGTGTGTGCCTGTTTTAATGCAGAAAGATTTTGAAAAAAAAGTCGACAGCAAGAGGACGATCTTTCACTGAAGTACAAGGGAAGACCAAGGATGGAAAACAGAGGCCATGAAGACTGCATTCCAGCTATTTGGGGCGGCTGACCTCATCCTGAGCATCCTAAGCAACCACAGGGGAAAGGACGTGAGGTGGCTCTGTCATTCTGTGTGAAGGAGGTAAAAACACACTGCTCTTCAAGCAGCTTGGCCTCTTTTCCCAATATTGGACCAGAAAGGAAACTTTTAACTGGAGCTATTTCAAAGCTTTGTGTCTTCAACCACATTCATTATATGTTATGAGGTCTACAAGGCTATTGTTCTAATGCCTCTGTTTAAAAAATGGAAATATGACTCAAGCCCAGCAGGACAAAGGGGTCAGGATGACAAAGCTCAACTCTGGCTTCCGGCTTGTGGGGCTGAGCCGGCCAGAGGTGGTAACGTGGCTGGCTGCTCCTCAGGAGTGCTGACCTGGGCTCCTGGGGTTGGGTTTTCAGTGAGCTCCTGCTCTCTTCCAGAGAGGGTGACATCTTCACCATGGTCTGCAGGGACCAGCACAATCTGGTTCCTCTTGGCCTCCCCAGAATCTCCCTCCTACCGCTCACTCCCTCCCTCACTCCACTCACGCCAGCCTTCCGAAGGGTCTGGCTCTCTCTCCCGTCTCCAAGACCTTACACTGCTCGTCCTGCTGAGAGACGTGTACCTCATCGTGTTCATGTGGCTGCTGCCTCTGTACTCTGCGGGTCACAACCTATTGCTACTTTCTCCCCTGGATTGGTCCTGCCAAGAAATCTAAAATAGACCTCTCTGTCCTTCTCCAGCTCCTCTTTAGAGGTCCTCCTTCCTGGCACCGTCACCATCTCTGGATCCTTTATTCATGCATAGCATGCGTGGCGGTATCTCCCTGCAAGAATGTGAAAGAACATTACCTGCTTCTTCCCCATCGTATCCCTAGGGCCCAGGACAGCACCGGACACACAGGCGTGCCACACGTACTTGCTGACAAATGGAAACACTGAATGCTCTCTGGTGAGCTTCGGAGGAGAGCTTTTTCTGCAACAAATCCTGGGTTAGAAGATCCAGTCATCCAAGACTATATCCTTCCAAGGAAATCAAGGAACCCAAAACAACATTCCCTCCGAGCAGAGCCAGCCAACTTCAGCACAAAGATAGCTCACAGATCCCTCTGCCTATGAGGTCAGGATTCTCTCAAGAACTCGTTCTGGGTAGAGTCAAGTTTATTCTTCACGGCAGCACTTGGCAAGGGTGGGTGGATACAGCACACAGAAGGACGGGGGGTTCTTTCCTTCTATCCATTCCAATCCAGTCTCCAAAGAAAAGTTCCCCCAGAAGGATGAAAACATGCCTCTAATACAAAGGCACCAAAGAGAACTTCATGGTATACCCAAATTAAAAAGAGACACTGTCTGGATGTGAAGAAAAAAATCCCTCACTTGGCCCTTTTCTGGTACCAGGGTCCAGCGGCAACACCGTGCAGCTCTCTCGAACCGAAGCTTCCCCGGCTTCCGCAGAGAGGAGCCCTGACCGGGGGAGCGGCCACCCACTGCTGCCGCAGCCCGGCCTGAACTGAAGGCCCATTATCGCAGCGGGCCCTCCTCTGTTCCCTCCGGTTTCCTCTTTCTTTCCCACACTCTTCCACAGCTCCAAACGGGCCACCGGGTGCCCAAACCCAAATTCCTACTCTTAGGTCTATGCTTCTCTACAGCCACCCGGAGCTGGGAGCACAACCGGAGAGTCCTTCAGCCCGACACCAGGACAGTGTGGTCGGAGGCTTCATCCCTGCTCGGCCGCGGTCAGGCTAAGGAACTCCGAGCAAAACCACCCCTTGCGCTGGTTCTGTACAACAAGGAAACTCGATTTCATTTGTGTTCCACCTTTGTGATTTTTAATGTGCCTTCATACTGCCTGCGGTGTTTTTAAAAACATGATTATAAGCCTGTAATCCCAGCACTCTGGGAGATTGAGGCAGGAAGATTGTCAAATTTGAGCCCAACTGGGGAAATTTAGTGATTTAGTGAGACCCTGTCTCAAAACTAAAACTAGTACATTTTTTTAAATGCTTGTGGATGTAGCTCAGTGTAAGGTCTTGGGTTCAAACCTTAGTACAACAACAACAAAATAAAATTGTTATTTAATATTTACTTGTATATTTCCACAGTTAGACAAAAATCTGAGAAATCAGAGGTATGCTGCATATGTTTCTAATGTACATTTCAAATATGTAATTATTTAAATTCATCCGTCTAACACCAAAATCATCTTATATTTCTTCAGCCCAATATATGAATATTTTGGGAAATGTTGGATTAATTAAATGATCTCTTAGATAAGTTCTTATAATACATGATGCTAAGTACAATTCCTGAGCACGAACTACTTTGAATTCCTGAAGATATAAAGTGTGTTTGGAATTTCATACAAATCAAGGTCCCTAAATTTACTGCACATGCTAAAAAGCCCTGAAAGTAACAGCCCTATTCTCAGCATAACTTGACTTGCCATGCCTACACCCTCACTGCATGTCATGTCCAAAAATAGAGGGCTACAACAGAAACATTAGAAGTCATCCCTTCAACTGCTGTGCAAACTGCTAGTCAGTGTGTCCCAGTTCCTCTGTGTAGAAACCAACGCTGCATCATCCATGTGCTTTGACTCTAAATCTGAATGTGATTTCTTAAACAACATTGCCAACGAACTTGGTGTAATTGGCATTTACTACATTCATCAATATCAAATATACTTACTTTCCAACTTTACATGGAAAATGAAATAGAGCATATCTTGGACAAAAATAGAGCATATCTTGGACCATTTAACAAGCTTCAGTAAAGCCAAAATAAATAAAATAATGAAATCAGAGTAAATCTCAGACTGTAACAGAACTGAGACATAAATAACAAAATATATCAAGAAAATCCCCCAATACTTGTCTGTTATTTCTAGATAATCCATAGGTTCAACAAGAAATCAAAGCAGGATGGGAATGTATTTGCATGTGAATGACAATTTTAAAAACCACAATATGTCAAAATGCAGAGTGTTCAGGTAAAACAGTTTTTCGAGAAAAATTGGTGACACTGGGTTGATATGTTGAATGCATTCCTGTAAGATGTGTCCCACCGAAAACATACAGAGAAGAATCTGAAATATGGAGAGCAAATGGCAGGCTGGCGAGAGACCTCAGGACTCAAGAAACATGTCAGTGAGTTCCCTGTGTTTTCTTGCTGTTTTCGGTTTTTATTTTGTGCAGTCCTGGGGATTGAACTCAGGTCCTCATGCGTGCTAGACAAGCACTCAGCGATTAAGCTACATCCCACACCTTCCTGTATTTTCTATTTGCTTCACATACACCAGGCTGGATGCTGGAGAATTTGGTGCCCCAAACTCCAACAAGTGCAGACAAAAAGCTAGCCAAGGACCAGGTACTATGCAGCCTATCAAGATGGAAAACTTCTAGACAATAACTCCTCTATTCCAGACAAACAGAAAAATAAATAAAATTGTTGTCCTTTACCACCAAAAGCAGAGTCTGAGTGGGCCATGCAGACCTCCCTCTTAGCCTGTCAGCAAGCACTCTGACCCCCTCTAAGAGTGTGGCATCAGAGAAAAAGTAGAGAGAAGGGGTGTTCATCACTGCTCAGCAGCATTGAGCCCCAGAAGCCAGGACTTCTGCCTCGTTCTGCTCGTAAACAGACGCCCCTCTGCAGGGCGCAGTGACTCATGCCTCTAATCCCAGCTACTCGGAAGCAGAGGCAGAAGGATGGCAAGTTTGAGGCCAGCCTGGCTTGGCCAGATGCTGGCCTCAAACTTGCAAGATCCTGTCTCAAAATAAAATAGAAGAGTGCTAAAGATCTACCGCAGTGGTAGAGCACCCCAGGGCTTGAGACACAGTGCTGCCAATTAAAAAAAAAAAAAAGAGGAAAAGGCACCGGTGGTTGCCCAGCACTGAAGACCTTGCAGATGGCACGTGGCTCAGCGGTGATGGGCTGCTCTCCACAGTGTCAGTGAGGTCCCCGGAGCATGGGAAGCTGTAAGTACCCCAGCATCTCTCAGCCCAGGTGGTATCAGCAGAAACCGAGTGAGGTAATACAGACTTCCACTTCCACCTGAAATTAAAGGGTAGTCCCCGCCTCCCCGACCAGAGGTGTCGGAGGAGTCTGCCTGCAACAGAAGATGTAAATAAGATCCAGATTCCTGTGACATAGTGCCAAACATGTCCAGGTTTCAACTGAAAAATCACCTGCTGGTCCCAGAACCAGGAAAATCTCAGTTTGAATGGAAAAAGGTGACCAGATGCTCACACCAAGCTGACACAGAGGATGGAACTATTAATCAAGATTTTTGAAAACTTTTTTAAGGAAAAGAAAAGTAATAAAAACAATGGTATAAAATTTCAAAATAAGACTGTAGTAGAGTAATAATGGTTAATACATTGTGTATTTTTATCTTGAAAGTAGTTGCTCATATTATAAGATATAGGCGTGGAAAATTTATCAAGTAATATAGGCATAAACCTTTCCTCCCAATGAGCTAATAGCAATTAGTAGTATAACTATCTTAACTATATTGTGTGTAAGTATATACATTTATTTTTTTTTCCTTTTCCCTTCCTTCTTTTCTCCTTTCCCCCATTCCAGTTTCTCTTTCCTTTTGAACAGTTTCTTACCATTTCACAATATATATTGTATACTCTGGGTCTTATTTACTCTTTCAGCTTCTTATACTAAAGAGACTATATGATATTTACACATGTGAGACTGATTTATTTCACTTATGAGTACACACTCAAATTGTAAACATCTCCCTATAAATGTTTCAAATTTATCCTTCTTTATAGCTGAGTAGTATTCCATTGTATAAAAAATACCACATCGTTTTTATCCATTCCTCAACTGATGGGCATTTGAGCTGTTACCAAGATTTTGCTATGACAAATTATTCTGCTATAAACATGGGTGCACATATATCATTGTGGTATAATGTTTTTAATTCTTCTGGGAAAATATCTAGAAGAGGAGTAGCTGGATTGAATAGGACCTCTACTCCCAGTTTTTTGAGGAATCTCCACACTGATTTCCAAAGTGGTTGCACCAGCCTACATTGCTACCAACAGTGGAGAAGTGTTCCTTTATCCTCATAGCACTGCCAGAATTTGTTGTTGGTTGATTTCTTGATAATAGCCATTCTTAATGGGGTAAAATGGAATCTCAGTGTTGTTTTATTTGCATCTCTAGAGTGACCAGTGATGTTGAACATTTTTTCATGTATTTATTTGCCTTCTGTATTTCTTGATCTGAGAAGTGTATATTCATCTCACATACCCATTTTTAGATTGAGTCTTTGAATTTGGGGGGTCTGACTTTTTTCAATTCTTTATATGTTCTAGATGTAAGTCCTTTTTCTGAGGGATAGTTAGCTAAAATTTTTTCTCACTCTGTTGGTTGTCTTTTCACTCTGTTGGTGGTTTCTTTTGATGTACAAAAGCTTTTTAATAGAATGAGATGCCAGTTGTTGATTCTTTGAAGTATTTCCTGTGTAGTTTGGGTTTTGTTCATGAAGTCTCTGCCTATGCCTATGTCTTCAATATTTCTACCTACTTTCTCTTCCAGTAGATTTAGTTTTTCTGTTTTAATATTTAGATCTTTGATCCATTTTGACTTTAGTTTAGTGCATGGTGATAGACATGGACCTAGTTTTAGTCTTTGGCATATAGAGAGCCGGTTTCTCCAGCACCATTTATTAAAGAGACTATCTTTCCTCCGGTGAACATATTTGGCCCCTTGCTCAAAGATAAGGTGGCTGAGTGTGTATGTAGTTGTGTTTGCACCTTTTAATCTGTTCCACTGGTCCTCAGATCTGTTTTTTTGCCAGTACCATGCTGATTTTATCACAGTAGCTTTGTAGTGTAATTTCAAGTCATGGACTGTGATGCCCCTGCC
>NW_004955480.1:10419382-10421221 GCF_000276665.1 Chinchilla lanigera | reverse complement strand
CCAGGTCTGGAGTTCAGAGGAGGGAGAAGGACTTGGGAGCTGGTTTGCATGGATGTGTTTCTTAAAGCCATTGACGTTTGTGATGGCGTCCAGGGAGAGGAGGTAGAGAGAAGGATGTGAGCACAGCAGGAGCCTCAGGCAGCGCTCTCCTTCAAGTCGCCAGAAACTAACACTATCGGGAGAGGGCCTTCTCCTCTTCATTTCCTAAGGATCTGTCTCCTGCAGCTGTAATTCCTCCCAGCAAACTGGAGTCCGCCTCTGTGTCCCTCCCCTTTGCCCTCTCAATACAGTGAACTCTTTGAGGGCAGGGCCAAGGCTTAAATAATCCTTACATCTCCAGCATCCACTCTGGTGTTTTTTGCTTTTCTTTTTTATTAAATGAATACAGTCTAGAAACCAGGTCCTTCAAGAAACAATTGGAAAATCTGTAAATGTTGTCTTGGACACTTGACTCAGGGAACCCGGGTAGGACGGATGCATTGAAAGGGCCGGAACACCATCATGTCAGTGTCGCATGAAAATCTTTTTAGCTCAGCACTGAAGCTGCCCAAGGGTGCACAGGGCCACCTGGTGTCCTAGTGAGTGAGCAGAGATGCATGGCCTTCCCCCAGGCCTGTGAGGTGGAAGCCTGACCATGACTTCGAAAGCAGGCAGTGGTGGAGTCTGCGATTTCAACATGTTGCCCAGGTGGCTCCCTCCTTCCACCCTCCGATGTCAGAAGGGAAGAATAGACCCTCTCATTAGATAACAGAGAAGAGATACCTGAAGGTTATGGGCTCTCCGGGAGCCCACAAACTGAACATTTCGCTCAACATTCTGGGCCTCCGAATTGGGACCTCACCTGCCTCCCCAGGTCTATCCCGCTGAAACTGTCTTCCTACAGGCACAGACCTACTTGTCTCTCTGTTCCACTCCCAGCCTTGGCCCCTAGATAATGGGAAATCCTTTGAGTAGGGGACCAGGACTCCTTTGCTTGTCAGGTGGCTGTAGTTAAGAGCCCAGTGCCATGATCAGACCACCTTCGCTCCTTACTCTGCAAATCTAAGACCGTCCAAGGACCATCGCAAAGATGAGGGGTGGCTATGCATACTGTCCTAGCATATAAAAGATTCCAAAACTGTGGGTATTACCATTTGATTTTCCCACTGAAGTTGGCACACTACCAGTCAGTAAAGGTTTGCTAAACTTAAAAGTACATTAACAACGGAATGTGGACACTGCCCTCTCTGAGCAATCAACAAATATTTACTGATCTCTGCTATGCATCCAAGACTGTGGTGGATACCAAAAAAGGCAGAAATAGAAGAAATGCACAGTTCTTATTTTCCAGGATTTTGCAACCTGGTAAAGATAAATATTATTTTAAAATGCATAAGTGTCTAACAGAGCTGTACAGAGTAACACATTCTGAGCACATCACACAGGTCAGGTCCTGGTGGGTTAGCTTCCTTGATTAAGTTCTAAATCATGAAGGACCTCAAGTTAATGCATTGAAGGAACAAGGGAAAATCGCACAGGCTTCCTCACTGTAGAAGGTTTTGCCTCACGAGTAAGTTTCTCTTAAGTGTTCAAATACTCTATGGGTGTCCCTGAGTGAATCAAACAAGACAAAATAGGGAGATGAGAAAAGGAAAAATAAGCCCAGGAAGTGGGACGCACAACAAGTTTCATTCCTTTGTCAACATTAGTCCATTTAAAGCAACCCAAATGTCCATCCACTGAGGATTGGATAAAAAAATTGTGGTACTTTTATATAATGGAATATTACTCAGCTGTAAAGAAAGATAAACTCAAGGCTTTTATAGGCAAATGGTCACAACTAGAGACCATACTCATAAG
>NW_004955480.1:10417790-10418927 GCF_000276665.1 Chinchilla lanigera | reverse complement strand
AAAACATTAGTCCATTTAATCCCAACCTTGAAACTCATAAGCAGGTGTAGTTTTCACCTGGGCAAGGGCTGGATGTGCCTCCTTGCTCCTTTTGGGACTGTTTTGCCCACTGACCTGCCAAACAGCAAAATGGGCTTTGGCGAGTTGTACAGGAAAGATTCCCTGCAGACCCATCCAGTACTGGTAGGATTCTTGTGCCATTTCACCATCCATCGGAGTCCTCACAAAAGAAAACACAAGTACCATTGATTACCTTCTCATAACCATTTCATTACACTTTTCATATTTATGGAAGGGCGCTGGGAGAGGCTGTTATTATTTCTCTAATGCAAAGCAGCTGGGCCTGACAGAGGTAAAGGGGACTTTCTGGGTGTGGCCCTGAAAGTTTGTGTTTTCCCGGAAGGTTTTGAGCTGGGGCCAAACCAGACCCAGAAGTTCCCATCCAACCCTGTTTCGACACATGACTTTCATTAACAAAATTGCATTGCTCTTTTCTGCAGAAAGTGGTACCATTACTATAATGAAAACATGTCCATTATGGATCAATTGCCACCTACGTGGTGGTGAGAAGGAGTTGGGAGGGAGAAGGCGGGGACTGCAGAGAACAAAGAAGGGTTGATCTTGCAGAGGGAGGGCATAGCCATTGCGCTCCTCCCAAGGCTTGGGCTGTCAGGAACGGATGGATCAGATCTGTACCTGCAGCATGAGCAGACTGGGCTAATCCTCACACACAGGAGCTGGCCTCAGGGAGCATCTTCCAGTCATAAACCAGCGCATCCCCCTGCAGAGCCCTGGTCCCCAAAGACCAGGACAAGCAGCATCAGCTGCTCTCCCTCCAGGCTGCCTCTGTGGGCTCCACTGGGACTCTGTCATTTAGTTCCTGACTTGGCTTTCTTCTTCCACCTACATAAATGCCCATCCAGTTCCCATGCTCACTTCTTACATTTAATATGGATGTCTTGGCTTGGCCATAGTCATAGTCATAGTCTGTACCACCTGTTGGTTCTTATCCTGGTATGCTTAGGTGGAGCCCTGAGCTCCTGTGTCCACTCCTGTGGCCCTACACAGAGGTCAGCCACCCACAGCCACCAGCAGCCATCCCTATATTAGTCTGTTCCCGCTACGTGGTAGAGGACC
>NW_004955480.1:10399686-10416613 GCF_000276665.1 Chinchilla lanigera | reverse complement strand
AGTCTTCTGTGTAAAGTATCATGTCATCTGTGAATAATGATATTTTAACTTCTTCCTTTCCTGTTCTTATTCCTTTTACTTCTCTCTCTTGTGTAATTGCTCTAGCTAATGTTTCCACAACTATGCTGAATAGGAGTGGTGATAATGGACATTCTTGTCTTGTTCTTGATTTTAGATTGAAAGCTTTCAGTTTTTGTGCATTTAGTATAATGTTGGCAGTTAGTTTGTCATAGATGGCTTTTATCAATTGACATAAAGACTGTTTATTCTAATTTTCTGTAGGGTTTTTATATCATGAATGAATATTGGACTTTTTCACAAGTTTTTTCTGCATCTATTGAGATGATCATATGATTTTTGTCTTTGGCTCTGTTGATATGGTATATTGTATTTATTGATTTGCATATGTTGAACCATCTCTACATTCCTAAAATAAATCCCTCCTGGTCGTGGTGTATAACCTTCTTGATGATTTGTTGAATTCTGTTTGCTAGTATCTTACTGAGGATTTTTGCAAGACTGAAATTTTAAACCAGCCATTACGAAAATCCTTCCATGAGCACTTATAACTATCTTCAAATGGAAAACAAGTATCAACAGAAGATAGAAAAGGGAATCAGAGAGAAATAAGAAAGATTCAAAATCATTGATCTAATCCAGGGCCAACAAACTAGGGCCTGTAGACCAAGTCCAGTCTGCTACCTGTTTTGTTAATGACTTTAATGGAATACAGCCATGCTCATTTCATTAAATATCATGTGTATCATGTGAAACAGATATCATGTGTCTATGACTTTGTGCTACCTTGACAGAAATGAGCAGCCATAAGAGTTTCTAGCCTCTTATCTCTAAGATATTTACTATCTACCTCTTTGCAGAAGACATTTGCCAACTCCTCACTGAAGTGGTCACCTCTAGAATGCAGAAAGAAGCACAAATCAGAACCAAAGAAATGAGAAGAAAATAAGAAACTTAAAAATATAGCAAGTCAATAAAGGGTTGGCTTTAGTCAATTCCTGTTGCTATTACAAAACAGCTTTCAAACTGAGTATTCTGGAACAACAGAAATGCATTGCTCATAGTTCTGGAGCCTGGGAAGACCAAGATTGGTATGCCAACAGAGTCTAAGCATTGTGAGGGCCAGTTCCTCACAGATGGAGTTGTCTGAGTCCTAGCATGGCAAAAGGGACAAACAAGTTCACTAGACCTTGTTCCCTTATAAAAGTCCTCCGCCCTTATGCCTTACCTCCTCCTGAATCCCCCATTGCTTCACGCTATTACATTCAGTGATTCAGTCTCCACATATACAGTTGGAAGGGGACACAAATATTCTGACTACAATATAGCAAGTTCCTATGAGAAATTCCAAGACCGAGGGAAATGTTCTGTATCTTGACTTGGGCAGTGTGCCCAAAATTTATCAAATAATACTTGTAAGACTTATGAATTTTTACCATATATAAAACATGCTACCACAAACTTCATCGATTGGATTGTGTCAGTGTTCTGTTCACAACCTTCTGGTGAATTTCCAAAACCTTTGCATGGCCTCCAAGTCCCTGCATGAGCTTCCCCTTCCCAGGCTGCCCACTCCTCCTGTTCTTCCTCCAGCTGCATCTTGGACTGTCCCTCTTGCTCACCCCAACTGCATCACCTCCCTGGATACTGCCAAAGTTTCCAGTCACCCTTACTCACCAGGGCCACTACACTGACCACTTTCTTCCCACTGAACACTCTTCCCCTACTGCTCAAATCATCTCCTTTGTCTCTTCTAAATCTTGGCTGAAAAGCCATCTTCTCAACAAGTCTTGCCCTGAGGACCATGTTTAAAATACATCCCACTCACAACCTTCCAAGATGACCCTGATCCCTTAGCCTGCTGTACTTTTCCCACCACAGTATCACCTTTAACACATTGTATGATTTACTGATTCTTTATCCTTATTGCTTATTGTCTGTTTTAACACACACTAGAGTGAAAGCATGAAAGGAGTAAGGTACTTGTTTTATCCATCGATACTTCTCAATTGCTTACAACCATCCCTGGTACATAGTAAATGCTTATGAAATATCTGCTGAACAAGTGAATACATAAACCACCAGTAAAGGTTATGAAGACAATCCGAATGTAGCAAAGCTTTCATGTGAACATAGTAGAGTGAAAATGCTGGCGTCCCTTCTTTGTTCTATTCATTATATCTTGTTATCAGGCTTTACAGCCTATCTCCTGAACATTTACATTTTTTACTTTAAAAAAATTGCAGTAACTCTGAGTGACAAATACAATGCTTTTATCACCTGATGCACTAAAGGAGTAGAGTGTGTCCAAAATTGCACAGTGATTGCGAGGCTTTGACATATTTTGACTGGGGAGTATTCTCCATTGTCTCCAAACTTTGATTTGAAGAGGAGCATAAGCACTTGCTATATAAAATAAATAAAATAAAAATCAATCAGCTGGGGCCTTGCATTTTGCTGTTAAGTGCCCAGAACCTTTCTGTGTAACTTACAGGATAACAGGCAGAGCTGGGGGCTGGGGATTTAGCTCAGCGGCAAAAGTGCCTGCCTGGCAAGCGCAAGGTCGTGAGTTTGGTTCCCGGTAACGGAGAAAAACCAAAAAAAAAAAAAAAAAAAAAGAGGCAGAGCTCTAGCCTAACCAGGGGAAGCTGCGGTTTCTAACTGGCACCCATGCTATAAGGATGGATCAAGGAAAAGCTAATGATCTCAGCAGAAAAGTGCAGGTAGCCACACTGACCAGTCAGGGCTGTGTTTACATTCTGACCACCAGCTCTAACAGGTGAACTCCTGTTCGTGTTTATTGTAGGCATTCACGCCTTTTGGTTCTTCGTGTCTCAACCGGGACACAAGCTCAGTCAACATTTTCACAGAAAAGGAGCAAAAGTGAACTGTCTCAGCTGCCCCTCTGTGCTTCTGCCCAGGTCACAAACATTTTCTTTTTCTGAGCATTTCTCTCCCCATTTGGCTGCTCCTGCTACCATGTTTGTTCTCCAACTCTACATCTCTGGCTGACATTGCTGGAACCAAGTACACACCTGGCCCAAGCTCCTTGTTCCTGAATCTGGACCCTAAGACAGGCGATTGATTAGTCCTTGCCAGTGAGACGATGTAAAGTACTGCTGCTGGTTCCAAGAACTCCTAGCTACCTGTCTGCTAATGGCCCATTTTTGCTAAGGCCCACTCAAGCCGGTTACTTCACAACGAATAGAGTTTATGCTAAGAATTAAAGGTTATAACTGCAGCTAAGCAAATGAGGCTATACCACCCCTCCAAAATTTTAAGTAGGCAGGGACATAACGAGACACCTGTCTCTTAAAAACAAAAAATAAAAGAACTAAAACTGAGAACCCTAATTAATTCATTTGCTTATTTTTTTCTTATTCATTTAATAATTTTAAAAAGAGTTCTAAAATTCTTCATTAAGGACTCTCATTGTGGTAGCAGTCTGTGAGAGTTAACAGTGCCATGCCTCCCACCTGGCATAGTAGAGATGGTGTCAACTTGAGTAAGGTGTGCCCAACAAAATTGGACCCGTTCTGAGTGTGGCTGAGGGTATTTAATGAAGACAGAAGACCCAGCCTAGGGCAGCTGGTTGCCTGAATGGCATAAAAGCAAAATAAAGAAGGGAGGCTTGCTTGTTTCTTTGGAGGAGCTCGTGTCTCCACCTTCACCTTGGACATTGTCTCCTGGCTTCCAGTGCAGACTCTGGCCTCCTCTGCAGACTCTGGCCTCCTCTGCAGACTCTGGCCTCCTGATAGACTCGTACAGGATACTACAATGAGTTCCAGGCCTTCCACTGGATCCTTTGGATTTCCAGTGTGCAGCTGATCCTCTTGCACTCTGCCCTACCTGACTCTCTGGGCAGCCTTTCTGAGCTAATCTTATAAGTTCTTATATATTTGCACATATTGCATTAAATCTATTTCTCTAGTAAATGCTGACTGATACACCTCCTACCTGGCATCCCAGGTTCTCCCTGTCCATCCTCCAACCCAACCAACGCTTTGATTCTCCCACAGCATAAGACTCATCAGGTTATTTCCAAGATCAAGAATTTGGACCAGTTCCTATTGCCTTTGAAATAAAGGTCAGGGGCTGGGTTTCTAGCCAGGAGGAGAGCATGTACTCAGCATGTGCACAGCCCTGGATTTCATCCCCAGAACGTATTAAAATTTTTAATTAAAAAATAAATAGAGTTCTGCTTCCTCTGTGACTTCTATCAGGTAAAAACCATCAGCTTCCTGCATCAGAACCTGTACAGTCCCTCACTCACCTCACACCCACAAATGAAGGCCCCCAGTGGCCCAGGACTCTGAGGTCAGGATGCTGGAGCCCCCTGGGGCTACGCTGACCCACAGGGCTGCCCCAGCCACGTGCCGATGACTCTCACATTCTGAAATTAGAACTCCATCTCCTCAGCCACGTGAACCACACTTCCAGGGCCCACCAGACACATGGCTTGTGGACTGCACAGCTGGAGAGCACCCTCACCACTGCAGAGAGGTTTAGTGAATGCATTTCCCCAAAGAACCCTTCCTTCCCCCTCTCCGCTTATCTAATCCTACCTATCCCATCCATCTCAATCCCGGCTGCCACGCCCTTTCCACATTACAGCCACTCAGTGAGGTTCTAGAGTCATTCACTTCATTTCATAGAGGGTAAATACACAGGCTCTGGACCTTTGTGTGTGAAATGGAGACAATAATTGTCCTTCTTTGGCTGTTTTGTTGTAAACATGAAAGATGTTATTGATTAATGTGTACATTAATTTATACCCCCAGAGCCTGACTCCCATTGGGTGTCCATATAATGCTGGCTAAGGGCAGCAAGAACAGCACCCGTCTTCTGTCATTATTCAGATACAAGTCTCACCTAGCTTTTCTTCTAGCCTCTCCCTTCCTGGAATGACGGATACAAGTCTGATTCACTTTTGTGCTCCTTCAGTGCCTGGGACAATGCCTGCCACTTAGCAGATAATGCATTTTTAAAGAATAGCTTAGGAAGTGAATTAATGAATTAACAGAGATGTGGACTGAAAATGGAAATCAAAGAGTGACTCTAGAGAAAAAATACACAGAAAAAGCAAGATAAATACGTTGAAAATCCCAAGATCATCAAAGTTAAGGTCTAATTTAGACCTGGGCACTTAATTGAGCTCTTTTGCAGGGGGTTCTTATTTCCACCCCTGACAGCATGGCAGGCCTCTTACATCTGCATGCTGACTGTCCTTCTGATGCCCACTGGTAGTTACTGGCTTCTGGCACCAATGCCCTTAGGACAAAGGTCAAGGGAGGTAAACCCGAGGGAGGTCAGGGACATCAGTTCTGACCGTCTGTGTCCCTTCCATGTCTCCAAGGGTCTCCATGCTGTAGTTCTCCGGCCAGCTTTGCTGGGCAGTTAGCAGAGGATTTTATACTCAAGACTCAGCTTGTCTCTGATCAGCCTTCAAAGTGCTAACTTCCAAAGAGGCATGAACACCTTGAAATGCCTCCCTCGTAGCACCAGGATCAAGTGAAAGGAGGAGGGGAGGGTCAGGTGAAGGAGGGAGTGAGCGCCCCTGGGCTCCAGGCTTCCTACAGGGCCTTGTGCATCTGTTAAAGTTTTTCATCCTCTTTCAGTGTACCATCCCGCCAATAACAAGTGAGTCAGCACACCTCGATTGCCCCTCAACGAAGCCAAGGGTCAGGGATGACTTTCCCAAGGTCACACATCTAAGCAGGGACTTTGGCAAGATGAACAGAAGATTTTCCCAACTCTAAAACCCATACCCTCCCACCACACCTCACTCTGCTACAAAGGGCTCTTTGACAAAGAATGAAAATGTCTCTGGAATTCAAGTGGCTATTGGGTAAAATGAGTCAGAAGCACTCCCAAGGGTGCCACCCAGAATCCCTTAAGAGGAAGCTCGAAAGAGCAAGATGACACAGAATATCAAAGACAGATTTCTCCCCAGGCTGAGGACCAAGGAAACTTTAGTATGTCTTCGAAACAAAGACGCCACATCAGATGCTCTGGAAATGCCTCCTCTCAACCGCATCTTCTGCTTCTTGTCAACAATCCACCCACAATTCCTGCAGCTGGAATTGGTGGGAAAATGTCAACTGCCACCCCTTTATCTCCAGTCAGATCAAATATCTGGTTTGCCTCTCTTTTATTGGACAGCCTGAAGAGCCATCATCCCTGCTCTGGCACTCAGGCAAGCGAGCAAAGTCTGGGACCAAATGGAGCGTATGTACCCAGGGGATCAGCTTCTGCTCCTGCAGCAGAGAGTCCAGGGAGAACAAGGCACTCCTTTGTGGACAAGATCCCAGCAGAAACAAGTATCTTTTCACGGATCTCTCAAAGACAGAAAAAGCGCTCACCAGAGGACTCTGAAGGGATTTTGGTTTTAAACACATGCTCTATAAAATGGAAGCCCAAAGCCCCAGAGGACGCCTGTGTTGGGGGAATTTCCCTCGTTGATATTTTGTTGCTTAAGAAGAGCTCTTTCACTTCTACACAAGAGCTGCAAACTACATTTCCTGTCCTTCACCAGCTCCTCGAGGCGCAGCTTTGATGGCAACAGGGAAAAGTTCTGCCTTGGGAAGCAAAGCCCTGAGTTCAAAGTCAAGGGCCTCATTCTAGCTGTGAGAGCGAACAGTGGCTCAGTGCCGTCTTGTACAAAATGTGGATGAAAATACTGCTTGTGCATAATTGAGTTAAACAAAAAGTAAACTATCGGTGAAACACCTTCCACGGAACCTGGCCCAGCATGGCTATTCAGTACGTTTTCCCTGTCCTCTCAGGGATAGTGATTACCATCAATTTTTTTTTGTTGTTGTTCTATTTTGTTTTGTTTTTTAGTTATAGACAGTGAAGTGTGGTGACATCAGAAGGTGACAAGCCAGTTAGTGACCATCAGGAGGCATCATCTTTTGAAATACAACACCACTCAGGGCCTGGGCCTTAGTTTATGAGATTCAGAAATTGGTTCAGATGAACCAAAGGGTCCATCTCTTGCTGATACACCAGATGGATTGTGTATGATTAATTGTGTGTGTCACCTTATCTCTTAGTTTCTTTCTTGTTGCTGAGACATGATACGCATTACCCACAACTCCAAAGAGGACAGATTTGGTTGGGTTCACAGTTGTAGAGATTTCAGTGAATAGTCTGCTGGCACCAAAGCAGGGTGGCGTGCCAGAGGAGGTTGTTCAAGGCATTGCGGACAGGAGGCTGGGCAAGTGATCAAGGGAGGGAAGAGGGGTGTACACTCTTTCAAGCCACGCCCCCAGTGTCCCACCTCCTCCAACCAGGCTTCTTCTCGCAACATCACATTTAGCTATGACTCATCGTGGACTCATTCACTAAAGCCTGTCACACCTCATCGTCTATTCACCTTCCAAGAGCCCCACATATGAGCACATGAGGCTTTGGGGGGACATTTTAGACATAAACCTTAGCACCTTGACTGTCCCATGGGGTACTCAGATTAAACATCACTTCTGGGTACTTCTGTATGAGATGGAGGGTGAGAGTGGCATTCTAATCAGGGGACTCAGGAAAGTAACTCCCCATCCCCACTGTGGGTGGGTATCCTCTGATCCATCAAGGACCTGCATAGGAAAAAGGCAGAAGAAAGAGAGATTCTCCCCTGTTGCGCGCTTCTTGTAAGGCTAAGCTGGAACATCAGACTGTTGCACTTAAACTGGGATTTACACCATCAGCTTCCCAGGTTCTCAGAGCTTTGACATCAAATTGAATTACCCCACATGTTTTCCTCAGTCTCTGGCTTGCAGGTGACAGTGCGACTTCTTAGCCTCTATAATCATGTCAGCCAGTCGTTCATAATAAATCTCTTCCTCTATATGGCATATGTCATTGATTTTATTTCTCTAGCAAACCCTGACTGTTGCAGATTTCTATGTCCTCTGGCCAATTTCTTCATTTACAAAGAAGCCTATCCACTTAAGAATAAGAAGAAAGTATCTTTTTCCTAAATACCAGGGATCATCAAAGCAGGCCACCACATACTGAGAGCAAAAATACAAAAGTTGTCAAATCAGGTGTCGTCTATTCTACTGTTCTCCTAACATTCAGTTGAAACTTAACTTTTTTGCTTTCTTTTAGCTGATAGTCTTCGGAAAACATATTGAAAATCTGCACCACCGCACATAGCTACTCAGTTTTAAATCTGAATCAATTAAATTGAAATAGACTTCAAAATTCAGTTCTTCAGGCACACTGGCCATACTCCACGTGCTCGCAGTCGCGAGTGTCTGGTGCCTACCTTTTCTCACAGCACAGAAAGTGCTGTGGATGGTGTTTTTCTGCACCATTTGCGTGACTGTTTCATCAGCAACAGTGTGAGATTCCAGACCTCCAATTATGATTTGTGAATGCACTGAGGTAGAGCAAATAATAACTCTTTGACAAAGACCTCGCAAGAGAACTAAGCACCCAACTAGCATGATGCATTCCCAGCAGCAGTAACGGCCATCCTGAAAGTTGTCATGGCAGCACAGAGGTGACGGGGAGGGGCAGTGGGATCATACCAGTAGCTCCTGCAGTAACAGCAGAAGAAGGAGGTTTCATCTGTGGCTTCCAGACCACCCCAGCCAGAGAGCAAAATAGAACCCACAATAATAGTGACCAAACAGGATTGTCAGTCTTTGAGCCTTTTCCTCCTACACTCTTCCCAACCCAGTCAGAAAGTCTCTCTTGTGGGTCCCCGTGTGCCTGAGAACACACATGCATGTTGGGCAACACGACTTCCTTGGCTATTATGGCCTCTGCTCCTGATGGAGATGCTTGGGTGACACCTTCTGCCACCTCCTGCTCCAGACACGTGGTGCTCTAGCTCACCGAAGACCCCTGTGGCCTCCTCCAAGCCTGCAGAAGCCAGGTTGCTGCCTGCCTACTACACACCTGGCTTTGTTTTATGCAGTCCCATCTTTGAGACATTCTGATGAGGCACAGTCTTATTTATTTATTTCCATTTTTGCATCTTTCTCTTCTGAGACACAAACATGAGAAGCAGAGCCGGAAGACTGACCAAGGGCTAGATACCATAGCACACTCACCCACCCACACCTGAACTACCGAAGTTCAGGGGCGGGGGTGACCTTTACTTTCTATTCCTTCAACATGCATTCCTTCAAGCTAAGTGGGAAAATAATAAAAAACTAAAAAACAATACTATAAAATCCCTCCTATGAAACTATGTTAAATATATAAACAACTGTCCTTCTGTGTTGGTGGATTCCATATTCATGCATTCAACCAACTGTGGATTGAAAATATCTTTAAAATGTGTTGTACTGAACAGACAGATTTTTTTTCCTGTCAGTGTTCCTTAAACAATACAAAATATTAGCTATTTACACAGCATTTACATTGTATTAGGTATTACAAGTAGCATAGCAATGATTGTAAGTATGCAGGAGTCTGTGTGCAGGTTATATGTAAATTCTGCACCATTTTAAGTAAGATTTGAGCTCCCATGGATTCTGGCATCAGCTGGGGCTCCCAGACCCCGTCCCTCATGGACACTGAGGCCACTGTCTTTAAGAAGGAGAGAAAGGGGCTGGGGATTTAGCTCAGCGGCAAAGCGCCTGCCTGGCAAGCGCAAGGTCGTGAGTTCGGTTCCCGGTACCGGAGAAAAACCAAAAAAAAAAAAAAAAAAAGAAGGAGAGAAAACGCTGATAACTGAGTTGTGTCTATTCAGCGTGTTTCCGTCATTCAGCAGGTGTCTACCTGGTGTCCTCTAGGTGCCAAGCCTAGGTTGCTCATGGAAGGCTGACCATGACAGACAAACACGTCTCACTTCATCAAGTTCAGTGGGGAAAGAGAAATAGTGAAGTGGGAAAGTAAAACGCACAGTGGATATTGGGAAGTGTTACTTTTGGAAAAACACAGTAGCAATACAGTTACTTGAATTCTTTTGCTTTCTTTTTCAGCATTTCAAAGATAGAATTATCTCGTAAAATTAAATACGCTCTTTCAAATAAAATAACTACTGCCCAGAAATTCCTAGGCTCTCTGTTGACAAATGCCTGTCTTATGAAAAGCAGTACTGATGGCAGTTTATATTCTTTAAAAGCCTGCTTTCAGGCTCCTTACTTTGTGAAAAGAATGGTGTTTCACATTCTCTCTCCCTGGTAGACACAACTGCATATGGATACTCTTATTAGTATGAGTCAAGTATAAGCAAGAGAAATACAGTCCAGATATTTCATACAAGAAAGGAAAAGGGGATGTAGCTCAGTGGCGCAGTACCTGCCTGGAAAGTGCAAGTTCCTGAATTTGATTCCTGGTACCAAACAAACAAACAAACAACAACAACAACAAAAAAAAAACTATGAGCTAAAGGAAAGGAAATAGGACAGGTACTGACAAAACTGTCGGAAAAGTGAAGGTAAGGATGAAGATGAAGATGAAGATGAAGATGAAGATGAACAATGAACTGGGGAGAGCTCCTTCCAGCTATCACATTCACTAGCAGCTTTTAGAGGATCAAGAAGCTGAAGGAGTCACAGAATAAACTCTGTGACAACTGCTGGCAGCAATGAGTCAGGTCACTTCAGGATAACAGCTGCCACCCTCTGCAAAGCCTCCCACCTGTGAAAACCCCAGCACCCGCCACCACTGCCGGGGAGCAATAACATTGCCTATGCGCACCTTCTGAATGACACCTCAGTGGTTGTCATTGATGAAATCTCATCTGCAACCATCTGCTGCAAGGAATTCTGGGAGACATCATGCTGGGCTCTATCTCCTGGCATTCGGGGAAGAGCATGGGGTGTTCACCACAGGTGGGTGAAAAGGTGCTGACAGGAAAATTGGCAGGCAATTTTCCAGCACAATCAACATGCTGTGAGTTTTACAGATGTCACTATGGTATGGTGCAGTCCCTTTCTACCACCCAGCTCAGGGTAAGTCTGCCTAGATACTCCATTTAGTGCTCCAAGTCAGGTATTACAGCTTTTATCTCCTAGACATCTACAGATTGCCTAAATCTTACAGTTGACCTGTGGGGAGATTGGTGGAATTCTTTTCTTTTTTGGCTTCTTTTCAGTACCAGGAATCCAACTCACGAACTTGCGCTTGCCAGGCAGGCGCTGTGCCACTGAGCTAAATCCCCAGCCCTGGAATTCTACCAGTGTGAGGACTTAGTTCCAGGGTGCATGGTCAGCCGGTAGAACACTGTCCACACTGGTTCCTCCAGACAAGGAGCTAAGCTGCACTGGAACCAGCACGCCTAACATTCAAGCTCCTCCCTGCTTTTCTGCTCCTCCTTGCAACGGTCACCCCATCTGATCCCATTAGAGCTTCCCACAGAATGCCCTGGAGTTTCCCACCCCTCTCAATAGACTCTAAGCTGCCATCGAGAGCCTCAGCAAAGCATTAAAGAAGGCTCTCAAATTGATAACAATGAAAGCAAGTTCCTCCCGTTATCCTGGAAGGTCTCCTTTGCACAAAATGTTCTCCAGTTTCTGTTCTCCTAGGGAAATGGCTTCTCTGAGTCTTAGGAAAGATGACTCCTGCCTTTACAATGTCCCAAATATTACTTCTTTTAATTTTAAAAAGGAACACAAAATAATCTGAGTCCATGAAATGCTGCAGAAGTTTCGAGTCCACAGTGCACACACTGCTGCGGTGACATTCCCAGCTGCTGAGATGGAGGCAAAGAACGATCGTGTGGGTTTGAGATCAGCCTGAGTTTGGATTCGCCTGCGCTCTGGGTCGTGAAATTGCAGCAGTCATTCAGAATGAGCCTTCACAGGAGGGCAGACCACGATAAAATCATAGTGTGCATAAGATATGTTTTACAGAGGACAGAATTGGTTTGTTCCAAGTAAATTCCTATTTTTATCAGTAGCCTGTGCTGTTGAAATGAACCCAAACACAATGTGTCTCAATAAAATAGTGGAAGCACAAACATATTTACATTGCAGGGCAAATGCTCAAGGCACACTTGTGTGGATGAAGCAAAAAATGTGTTCCTGTGCAGAGCCAGGCACTCTGCCTCCCTGAGTTAGAAGAGTTAGACCAGCAGAGCCTCGAACGTCGTTGAATAGGATATCTATAATATCGCCCTTGCTGCTCAGAACTTTTCTTAATCTTTCTGCTCACAGATTCTTTGAGAGTCAGGTGAATGGCCCCATGATGGCTGGTTTGCTGTAGCTTCATCTGTTTTCTCATCTCTCTTCGGTTGGTGTCCACCATGACCACCACCATGATTTTGGTGATTATCAAGGATGGAAGAAGTGACCCAGGCTGATCGACCAAAGTAGCTCCAACCCAGCTCCAAGGAATGGTAGATGAGAGCTGTCTGTGTGAGCCACGCAGGGGTTGGAAATTCCTTTGTTTGTCACTGGGAGTGGTGAGCATTGATCCAGCCTTAGTGGCTTTCTTTCCACAAAGTATAAAGGACCCCAAATCTGAATCCTGTCAGAAAAAACCTGGGATAGAGAAAAGAGAGAAATGGCACAGTCACTGTGGAAGCTGTAAGCAACCTGAGAATGAGCTCCTGGAAAATAAAGCAAAACATTACTATCATTCTCCAGTTTTGCCTCATCCAAAAAGAAAGGGAGCCCAGGAAAAAATAGGTCCTAACCCTAAATAAAATGCAAATACCTATTCATGCATAAAATAATTCATGTGACTTCAAGAGATCAGTGCATAAAATATCAGAGTCAAAGCCCTTCTAGATTAAGAGCTGCTATCCATCAAGTTCTCTCAATAATGTTGGAGTAGAGCTGATTTTACCATCTAAGCTTTCTTCTTCACATGTGCTGGGGTTCTGTTACACGTTAAAATATTTATCCTGGAAAAGTAAATACCATGAGCCGTTACTAGTCGGTACAGCTATCAATACAGTGCAGGATAATAACTATGACTCAGAATTACCTACATAGAGTTATTTGGCCCCAAGATGATGAACAAGCGGTACTTGGCTCCTATGATTTGCGGTTGAATGAGACATTTTTCCCATCTCAGAAGTTCCCTTATTTATGTAATGAAAAGTTTGAGTGGATTTCTAAGGGTCTTTTCACTAATGGCTCTGTTAGGTTAACCATAAGTGCTTCTTCCATTTTTAATCCTAATACAAATGTAAGCCAAGTCAAAGACACTGTTCTGTGTGCATGAACTATTTCCTTCAGGAGCACAGCCCTTCACCATCCCCCATCTGTGAGTCCCAGTGTTATAAAAACTAGCCTTGGTTTCTTCTTCACCCAAGGAATTTTTGAGACCAGTATTCAGAGGAGTCTAGCAGAATAATAAATGTATCACATTACTGGTTAGTGACTGCTCTTTTAGTTATTCCAAGAAGACTCCAAACTCAATTAAATTCTCTAGTTCAGCAATCTCCCTGGGAGGGTTGGGAAATGAATATATGAGTATGTATATGTAAACTTCTTTAAAAAAAAAAAAAAAGCCCAGCAAAATATTTTCAGATAAAATGATAAAATTCATGGAAATATTCTCGTTGGAGGAATAGAATTTAGATCTTGTGATCTGAAACATAGCAAAACCCCTTAGGAACTCATCTCATGAGGAAAATGAGTGGATAAGGAATGAGCTGACCTATAGGATTTTTCTTTTCAAATACTGTGATAGGATCCCAGTCTGAGCCTAATACGTGTGACTCTGAGATTTAGTCACAGCTGGCAATGACTGACAGACAGTGGAGCCCCCAGATGAGACACTTAATGAAGGAGAGAAATCAAATAATCCTGGTAGGGAAAAACTCACCCTAAGGAAATACGCTGCTTTTGAAAAGTTGAGCCATCAAGTTCACATCAGGAGAGAGAGTCTGGGAAGGGCTCCTGCATGCTACCCCCCAGACAGCTCCTACTTCCTGTGTATACGGCTCACACCCGATTTGTGGTAACGTTGCCACCATAGCAGATCAAAGGCAAATTAGAAGAACAAAACAAGCACGAAGTCTCTGCAACCTTGAAGCCTGCAGCTCAGGCACCCACTGGCGTGGTGCGTTTGCACCCAGAGTCAGCAGCCTTGGGGCAGGCCCTAGTAGGGATTGGCAGCTGCTGTGAAAGTGTGGGCAGGCTCTTTCTATTGCTTCCACAATCGAGTGTGGTGGAGGAACACAGCTGAAGCCGCAGGACGCCAACAGGACAAATCCTCAGAGCACACACAGTGCACCTGCTTCCTGGGACTCTCAGAACCATCCCGAAGATGAGGGAGGTTGAGGAGGCTGAAGTTCTCACTGGCAGAACAAATCTATTTGGTTTTGGATATTCCGAAGTGTTTTGTTTAGAGACCCACCCCATTTTCCCTCGGGATGGCACAGGCTAGAAAGCAGACGTGCCAGTAAGATAGGCCAAGTGGAGCTTTGCCCAACAGTGGTTGGAAGATAATTAGAACATGGAAACCTGGGTTGGGTTCTACTATTTCAGGCCCTGTGCCCAAATTGACATTAGAGACTGAGACTGAGACCAGCTGCCAGATTTCCAACTCTCCTCTCTCCGAGTTCCCTGTGTGTAAGCAGATGCTCTTCCGTTTGCATGAATGGCTTTCTGCTGAAACACACGCTGATTGTCAAGGTGACAAGAAGAGATTGGAATATGCCAGACACAAACTTGAAAATATTGGGCTTGAAATGAGAGGGGAGGAGGTCCTGCTTGCTGGTGACAGATATTCTAAAAGTCATCCTGTCATCACTATTCCCTAGTTTAAAACTCCACGAATTTGCCCTTTCCTTTATACAACTCGGTGGGAAAACGAAAACAACCTAATCTTAAAATAGACAAAGGGTGTGAATAGATGTCTCTCCAAAGAAGATATATGAGTAGAAAATAATCACAAGAAAAGATGTTCAGCATCACCACGCATTAGGGACATGCACATCAACACCACTACAAATGAGTCAGCAATCACACTGCTGGGTATATATCCAAAAGAAATAAAAACCAGTGTTTCATTATCTACATTCCCATGTTTATTGACACTATTACAATTGCCAAGATATTGAATGAACTTAAATGTCCATCTACTGGTGGATAAGTAAAGAAAATACGGTACATATCACAGTGGAACACTATTAACCATAAACATGGATGGACCCAAAGGACATCACACTAAGTGAATTAAATCAGGCCCCCAAAAGACAAATGCTACATGATATCACCCATATGTAATATAAAATTTGATGTCATAGAGATAGAAAATAGAACGGTGGTTACAGCAGCTAGGATTGTTAAAAGTCAGCAGGAAAAGGGAGACGTTAGTAAAAACATATGTAAGTCTAGTTAAATAGAAGGAACAGTTTCAAGAGATCTACCGTACAGCAAGATGACTATGCTTCTGACAATATAGTATATTCTTGAAAAATGGAAAGAGGGTAAATGTTAGCTGTTCTCATAAAAAAATCTATGTGAGGTAACACATTTGCTATGTAGCTAGATAGAACTATTCCACAATATGCATATACTTCATGATCTATATTAAATACATACAATTTTACCTAACTTTTAAGAATGGCAAAAGAGACCCCAAATAGAGATACTATTTCACAGTATATGAATAGATAAATAAAATATGGTGAATACATATGATAGAATACTGTACCATTCATTCATAAAAAGAAGTGGAAGTCAGACACAGTTACATCATGGGTGAATTTTGAAATAAACCAAACACAAAAGGACAAATGCTGTACGATTCCATGTACATGAGGTACCTAGAGTAGTCAAAGTCATAGGGACACAAAGAACTGAATAGCTTCTGTGTACATCGCCAGGGAGAGAACTAGAGAGCTGTACTATTTAATGGGGACACAGATTCAGTTTGTGATAGTAGGAAAAGGTCTGCAGCTGGATTGTGGTCTTGGTTGAAAAATAATGTTAATGTATGAGGTATGAGTGAAAAATGTGCTGAGTGCTTAAATAAAAAATTGTCAGTAAAATATACATTGTCATTAATTCCATTCAAAAACTACCCCTTGCTTCAAACACACTTAGCTCACTCTTTTTGCCACTCTCTAAAGCAGTTCTGGAACTGCACTGTTGTGGCTGCTTTCACTGTTGTGAATCAGTTCAAAATGTTTACTTTTCACGGTAATTTTGATTTTCAGTAAGAGCCAGAAGCAGCACAGTGCCAAATCCAGTGAGGAAGGTGGATAAGGACACATCCTAGTGTGTGTATGAGCCTGCCATTCAGTTGGATGGTACTCAGCATAAGCATTCACTGTATTGTTGATCACACTCAAAAAGACACTCATGGGGCTGGGGATTTAGCTCAGCGGCACAGTGCCTGCCTGGTAAGCACAAGGTTGTGAGTTTGATTCCTGGTATCAGAAAGAAAAAAAAAAGACACTCATGAAAGAAGACCTCCAGAACTACTTCAGAAAGTGACAAGAAGGATGGAATAAGTGTGTCCAAAGTGAAGGGGATTAATGGCAATGTGTCCTTTAATGTAATACTTTTTTAAAAAATTTAAACATTCACCACATTTTTGACCACCCCTTGTACTTAATGTCACTGAACCATATACACTTAAAAATAATTAAAATGGTAAACTTGGTATTATATATATTTTATCATAAGAAAGTCTACTTTTCACATGTTTTTGATCAACAGCCATGTCTCTAACTTGAGAGTCTGGGACTTTTGCTGGCCCTACACCATTTGTTAGGATGGATGTCTTGTCACCAAGACATGGAATAAATCACTTCAGTGACTAAAGTTTACATTCCAAAGGCTCTCATTTGCAGACATGCTTAAGTGGATACACATGGTCTTGTGTGACCCAGGCTACCACCATGTTGCAGAAAACAGGAAGGGACAAGGAAAAATTGAACATCAATGCTAAAACACTAAACCCTGCCTTCTTGAGAGGCCCGAAGGGTGCACAGAGGTTCCCTGCATACCCCAAGGGCAGGTGTCTCATCTGCCAGTTCCTCTGC
>NW_004955480.1:10360307-10398838 GCF_000276665.1 Chinchilla lanigera | reverse complement strand
GAGGAACCAAAATGGTGAAGCATGATCAGTGACAAAATCTAGCTGCTCCAAGATCCAGAATCCAGACACCCAGAAAATAACAACTTGGTGAAGAAAGAGGGGAAAAAAAGAAGTAAATCATCGGGAATTGAGAAGGAACTGACAGGAAAATTAGAAGCTACAGAGAAGTTAGAGAAATGGATCGCATTGCAGAGAAAAGAATGAAGCAGTCTGGAAGCTCACCCCAGGTCTCAGGAAAAGGAAGCTGCTCCGTAGATGCATGGACAGTGCCCAGGTCTGGGAGCCCCAGGGAGAAATAGTAAACCATTTCAGTAGTATGGAGGAGCCCGTGGATGTTGTGAAGGGCAACAGCACCACAGGGTTTTGCTCCCAGGGGACTCTTTCCACACAGCAGGTAACAGCCAGAGAGCAATTCCCATGGCTCGCCTGCCATATTGCCAGAGGGTGCTTAATCAAGGGCCATTTGGGGAAGATGCTGATTATTTAAGTCTGGGACTCAGAAGAACCAAACAACTTCACTTCCCAGGTGACCTTCCTACAATGACTGAAGAAGTGACAGCCACAGGAGAAAGTCACAGACAGAGAGCAAGCTAGATAGAGAACCCCTGAGAAGTTTGAAGTCAGGCCAACAAGTACATGGGCCCCAACCTCTGAGGAGAGAATGGAGCTGCAGGCTGTGTTGTGCACACACAGAAAGGGATGAGTCTGAAAGTGCTGGGATGAAGTACTTGCACCCTTGCCCTGCGGCTACGATCCCACAGGTCTGAAGTGTGCTTGCCTTCCTCACCTACTAGAGTGAGCAAGGACACACCTCCATGTGGTTGCCACAGCCTGGGGCAAGGAGAAGGGCCTCCGGAGCAGGAGGGCCCCTCACAAAACCAAAGCTGGGCAGAGAAAATCATGAATTGCTGGATTCCAAAACTGTGGATCCTGGCAACAAACCACTCATTCAAAATTCATTCAAAACTACAGAAAAAAAATTTCCTCTTTTTTCTGATTTTATTGGGGTTTGAAGAATTGTCTTTTTTCTCTTTTCCTTTTTTTTCTTTTTTTCATTTTTTTCCTTTTAAGTTTTTATATTTTTCTTTTTCATTCTCTATATTTTTCTTTTTTTCTCCCCATTTTAAAATCCTTTTCTGGGCTGGGGATTTAGCTCAGCGGCAAAAGCGCCTGCCTGGCAAGCACAAGGTCGTGAGTTCGGTTCCCGGTACCGGAGAAAAACCGAAAAACCAAAAAAAAAAAAAAAAAATCCTTTTCTATTGTTTGTTCTTCTCTGTTACCACTATCTAATTCTATAAATACCATTCTACTCCTTAAGAAGATCTTTTGTCTCACTTTGTTCATCTACCATTTAATTTTTCACATTGTCCTTTTTTCATTTTTCCATTCCCAAACTTCCATATCTTCATAACTATTAAGCTTCATTACTTTTTAGATAGTGAACTATGTTATTTCTGTTGAATTCTTTTACATTTCAGTGGAAATACACTTGTCATATCCAGTATGTACTTACTGTATGTCAGTATTTGGTTTGTCTCTAATTTGTACTATAATTATAGATCTCTTTTTATGGTTAAGGGTGGTACATTATTGGTTCTTATGGTACATCAATAGCCAGATTGTTTTGGAAAATATGACCGTTGCTGATTTATTTTCTATTAGCAGGGTCACATAGTATTTGCTATTAGTAGATTTTTGCTGTATGCCAATATCTGGATTGTCTTTGTGTCACTAACAATGCTGTCATCCATTCCCAGAGAACTGGGTGCTGTGCCATTTACATGACATCCACCCTCTACCAAATTAACAGAGTGGTCAGATGTTGGAACAGAGGCAAAAGACTATAAGTTAGCCCTGCCCAGAGTATCTCACTAAAAAGCAGACACTAACTAAAGAAATCTCCATCCTAGCCACAAAGTCTTCCACCATAAGTACCCACAAACCACAGCACAAAGAAAACCAGAAATATAAAAAGACAAAGCAACAAAATGCCTCCCCAAACTCTCTATTCTCCTAGGACCAATTCATAGGGCATCAAGGGAGGACAGCAAAAGCCAGAGGACCAAATTATTCAAAAGAATGACATAGAAGATTAAGAAAACAGATGAATAAGATGCTCACCAGGGTTTCAGAAGATAGGATTAAACATGTAATGGTGTAATAAAATGATCACAGAGCTTACAGAAGACACTGATAAAATTACCTGAGCTAAACAAAATGATAGAAAACATTGATGACCAGTTTAGCAAATAATTAGAGTCCATGAAACATTCCAAATAGAGATCTAGAAGATTTGGATATTTGACCCAGCAGTGGCAAATGTAACTAATACATCCACTATTCCTCATGGAGGAGAAGATAGACTACATCATTTTGATTG
Source organism: Chinchilla lanigera (assembly GCF_000276665.1). Lineage (NCBI taxonomy): Eukaryota > Metazoa > Chordata > Mammalia > Rodentia > Chinchillidae > Chinchilla > Chinchilla lanigera. The sequence goes on along the minus strand of NW_004955480.1, from coordinate 10,396,458 downwards.
GCTGGTTTTCCTCACCATCTGTACTAATCAGATTTCCTGCTGTTGGGAAAAAGTATCCAACACCCATGACTGTTATTGTTGATACATTGTGCCAATTTGGGGAGTCTACAGGTTTGGCTAAGTGACTCAGCAGTTCTGCCTCTTGGGGTGAAAAGGACACGCCCTTACCCTTCTGGGATATTGTTTATTGTGTTAATTTAAGTTTAAAAGGTTAACTATGTAACTCAGAAGGGGTCCAGGGTGCTTACTTTGTATTCATCCTGAGCCTGTGCAAGAGGCAGGCATGCAGAGGGTGTGGGTGTAGAGGATGACCCCCACCTCCCCAGAGCGGGCAGACTGCATAATAAAAGGAATTGAGGAAGGACTGGCTGCTGGTTCTTCAGAGGAGCTCCAGTCTTCGTCTTCAGCTTGGTCATCTCCTGGCTTCTGGTGCAGACTGTTGGGTTTCCATCTGGACTCTTCAGCCTTCTAGTGTTGGCTCTCCAGCCTTCATGGTAGATTCTTCAGCATTCCAACGCAGACCCATCAGCCTTTTGATACAGACTTTCACGGACATTGCAGCTAGCTCCAGGCCCGGGGCTGGGCTCTTCAATCTCCAGCATGCAGACACCCTCTGCACGCTTCCTCATCCAACTCTGCAGCTGACCATTGTAAGCCAAACTTGTAATTCCTTGTACATTTGTTTATCTTGTATTATACTGTTCCTCTAGTAAACCCTGACTGATACAATGACCTAAAAGAAGGTTGCTTATGGCTTCAGAATGTTCAGTCCGTGATCAGCCGGCTCCCAGGAAGAAACAAGGCAGAAGAACATGGTAGAGCAAAGCTGTTCATACTGCTTGGGAAGCAGGAACAAGGGAATAGAGCCACAGAGGAAGGGACCAAGGACCAGATATAAAGTCATGGACCAAGGACCAGTACATAAAAGTCATGCCTCCATCATCCTCACATATTCACATAACCAGAAGTGTGCTTTACTAATCTCCTACACAGCTCTAAGCCAATCAGGTTGATAACCCAGCTTAAGTGACACATGCCACCCACCAACTTGACACCCAAACATGTGTCTTTAAACTATACTTAATCTCCAAAGAAACATGAGTTGACAGTTCAATCTAACGTGATATAACTCTCTCACATGCATATACTCAGAACCACACTGAAGCCCTCCCCAAAGTCTCAATACTTCCAGCATTACTCAAAAATCTAAGTCCAACATCTCCTGTTGGAGCTAAGGCATACTCTTAGTTATGAACATCTAGCCAGATGTGGTGGTGCACACCTGCAATCCTAGCACTAGGAGGCTGCAGCAGGAGGACTGCTATGAGTTCAAGGCCTCCTAACTGTTAACTTAGTTCCTGTGGACCAACTTTTTCCCATCAATCCCTTCTGTATAGTCTATGGTACACATTGAGTAATGCCAGTCTGGACTACATAGTGAGAACTTGTCTCAAAACAAAACAAAACAAAAAAAAAAAACAAAAAGAAAGAGCCTCTGGAAGATTAAAAATGCTAGTTATTTAATACTAAAATACAATTGCACAATGTAAACATTCCCATTCAATGAAAAAGAACTATGGAGTTAGAAAAGAATAGGACCAGAGCAATACTGACACCCAGCAGGGCAAACACATTAAATTCTGTAACTTCATATCTAGCACATGGGCACATGGTGGTGAGGTGTAAATACCGAAGGGTTTGGGTGACCCTTCCCAAGTACAGTGCACACAGCATCTCTGTTCGCCATAACCTGCTTACTGCCTGTAGTTTCCCATGGCAGATATTGCATGATCTTGCCATCTTTGACTTCCTAGAGACCCACCTATTTCCCATGGCTTCACACAAACCCCTGTCAGGGGTACATTGCCTGGCCTCGCAGGCCTTCTTTGAATTCCTTTGGGTAGAAGCCTCAATGACTCCACAGCTGTTGCATTTTCCATTCCTGGAGACTCGGCCAAGGACGAAGCCAAGGTTTGATGCCAGCATAAATAGTAGCCAGCCCCCCCGGGACCATGGCTGAAAGAGCCTCTAAATGTCTCCCTTCATCTCTTGGTCCTCTTCTCATTTGCAAAAGATTCATCTTCCTGTTACCTATTGACTTTTATTTTTCTTTTAAACTTATTTGTATTTCAGGTTTCTCATATAAGAGAAACATACAATATTTAGGCTTGTGTGTCTGATTTATTTCATCTAATAGTATGGATTCAATGTGCATCCATTTTCCTATAAATGACTCACATATATCCTTGTTTACAGCAGAGTGGTGCCCCACTGTGTATAAATATCACATTTTCTTTATCTGTTCATCTGATGATTGACCTGTAGGCGGCTTCCACGATTTAACTATAATGAATTGTGCTGTTATAAATATGGTTATGCATGCATCACTGTAATATGATGCCTTTAAATCTTACAGGAAGATACCTAGTAGGGAAATAGCTGTGTTGAATGGAATTTCTATTTTTCATTTTTTGAGGACTCACTCTCCATACTGATCTCCACAGTGGTTTTCTTTTTTAAAAATACAGAGCACATTATTATCTACACTTATCCTACTGTGTAGTAGCACATCAGAACTTCCTTCTAACTGTAACTTAGGACCTGTGGGACAACTTTGTCCCATCAATCCCTTCCCTATTCTCCCTGCAGCCTCTGACAGCCACTATTCCACTCTCAACTTCTATGAGACTGACTTTATTAAACTCCACATATGACAGAGATATGTGGTACTTGTCTTTTTGTATCTGGCTTATTTTACTTAACATAATGTCTTCCGGCTCCATCCATGTTGTGGCAACTTATAAGATTTCATGTGCTTATGGCTGAATAGTATTCCATGGTTTGTATGTCCCACATTTTCTTTATCTATTCATCAGTTGATGGACACTTCAGTTTATTTCCTGTTTTGGATATTTGAATAGTGCTGTAATAAACATGCAAGTGAAGATGTTCCTTTAGCTCTCTGATTTCATTTCCTTTGGATAATACCCAGTAGTATGGTAGCTGTATCATACAGTAGTTCTATTTTTTAGCCAAATACTTTCTGAATGATGCACCCATGGAGGTTTTTATAAAGTCTCTTTACTGAGCACACTGCTTATAGTAAGATAAAGTTGTGGCTTCTTGTCAATTCACTATATTTACACAGAACTAGAGTCTCCCAGTTCCTCTTTTAAATAGACATCTAGGTCCCAGACACTGTATCAGGCAGGCTCTTTCTTATTCAATCTTATAATTTTTACTATTTCCCACAAAAGTAAATAGCACAACCCTTTTCACAGGTGAGGAAACCAGCACATAGAGGTATCATGTCAATGACCTGAGACCAATTAGGGGCCAAAGTAGGCTCTAAAAACACTTTTTGTCTGTCGCAGAAAGCTGTGTTCATTCTCTAGAAGCACAATGTTTTTGAACATAGGAGGTGCTGAATAAATATTTGTGGAGTCGTTTAGCACAAGGTAAATTTTCCAGGGAGTTGGGGGACCCAAACTTCTCGGCGCATGTGCAGGGCGCCGTCCTTGCCATATGTGCAAAAGATGCTGGCACTGGGCTGCTTTTCTTGAACATCAAAGCAAGTCCTGAAACACTTATGGTCAGAGGATTGAATTTCATAAAAGTATTAAATTTATGTGTTTTCGAACAGCATCACTGGAGGAGGCACCGTGGTTACAACTCTCTCATCTTGAAGTAGACAGAGAGTAATTTCCTCCTTTGCTGGCTGTCAGCCTGGTTCCCAATCATTCCCCTTAGAGCTGGCAGAATTTCAATGACTCTAAAATTAATCTGTGGGGCAGAGTTTGTCCAGTGCCTTGAAATTCTGGGAGCTTTGCTGTGGTCTCCAAGACAGTGCCTGGGATGGGAGGTCAGGAAGGCAAAGGTGAAATCCCATTTCTTTGTCCAGTTGAAGAACCTTGAATAACCTTCAAGATGCATTTTCCCCTGGTTTTATGATGGGGAACCCCACAAATTATTCTGCAACTAACCAATAACAGCAGAACACATGAGTTGTTTTTTTTTTTTTTTTTTTTTGAGACAGGGTCTTACTGTGTAGTCCAGGCTGGTCTTGAACTCACTATGTAGCCCCGGCTGGCCTCAAACTTGTAGCAATCCTCCTGCCTCAGCCTCCCAAGTGCTAGGATGACAGGCATGTGCCACCATACTTGGCACACATCAGATTTTTTAAAATAATTTATTCAACATTTATTTGAATTCCTAAGGAATGTGAACAAATAAACAAGTGACACAGGGAGTGAAAAAGCTATGTCCAGGATGCTAGGGTCACATAGAACCTGGGGTTCATGTAGTCCAGCAAAATAGGGACGCAGAGTTTAAGCAAAGCTTTCTACAGGAGGAGATGTCTGAGGCTGGCCTTAAAGAAAAATGAATCTAGTTAATTTAGATAGTACAAACAAGGACTCAACATACCTACTAAGCAAGAAGGTGATTAAACTGCAAGCAATTTCATGCTGTTTTTAAAAAGTGTACAACACAGAATGGCAGAAAACAGAAGGAGAAGCAAGAACCAAAACCTGTGAGTTACCTGGGTATCAACTAGGGTCTCTGAAAGTTTACATCAGGGGATTACACAGAGATGTCTGTGCTTCAGAACCATCCTAGAAGCCTCAGATCCATTAGGAGTTTATTGCAAAAGCGTAGGAGGAGACGAGGTTCAAGGATAGAGTGGTGCTGTGAGGGGAGGAGATGAATAGACAGTGTTTATTGCCAAAAATCACAGGACATAGGGACTGAAACTAGAGCTGCCCTAGGCAATCCCTGAGTTGCTGGGGTAGCTAACTGCATGGTGGCACTGCTAATTACACATCGAGGGAGGGGTGGATCTGGCCAACAGAGGGGTTGCAGATTGAGTTCCGTACAAGCTGGGTGTGCATCACCCAAATGGAGCCGTAGAAAGGTGGAGGGACAGACAAGTCTTCATTCAAGGCTGTGCTTAATTGTTATGTCAGTCCAGTCCAGAGGAAGTCCTGGTGCACAAAGCATTTCAACAAACATTTGAAGAATGGAAGAATGGAAATCTGCGTAATGCTCAAGAGAAGGGTTAGTTGTCAAAAGATGGGTTTTTGAACTCAGTTTACTGAATGTGATGGTGGGTTTATGCGTTCCCTTGACTGGGCTCAGACATTCTCAACCAGCTGCTCAAACGTTATGCTTGGGTGGAATTTTCAGAAAAGCTTTAAATTTGAATCAGTAGACTGAGAAAAGAAGATTTGACCTCACTGACATGAAACACCATCCAATTCATTGAGAGCCAGATAGGAAAAAAATATACACTGGAGGGAAAATTCTCCTTCTCTTGAGCTGGGACATCCATATCCTCCCGTCCTTGGACATCACAGCTCCTGGTCCTTGGGCCTTTGATCGCTCGTGGCTATCAGTTTATCGGGTTTTCAGCCTAACCTGCCTTTCCCCACTGGCTTGCCTGATCTTTCAGTGTGAAGACACCAACCCCAGGCCTTCTTGGGCTCCATCACCACATAAGCCAGTTCCCAAACTAAATTTCCTCTTATTCATCTGTATCATCTGTATCTGTATCTCTATCCATACGTATAGCTATCTATCCATAGCTATCTCTCCTGTTGGTTCTATTACTTCAGAGAACTCTAATACACCGAACACACTCAAAACTGAGAGTGAATGAAACTCCAAAGAATGAGACAAAGCCTTTACAGTGAGAAGAGAGCTAACCAACAACAGGATCCTTAGATGAACCAATATATCAGGAATGGGCAGGACAGATGCAAGCAGACCGAGATGGCGTAGAGAGAGCTTGGAAGGGCACAGAGGCTAAGGATGCAGGGACATCATAAGATAGAGAACCCAAGCCCTAAGCTACACTCTGAGAAAGGCCTGCAGGGACCCTCTGGGGCCCAGGGGATGGTAGTGGAGGAGGAGTCAGGAGTCAGGAGCCAGAATACCTTGTGATAGAACAGGAGGTTCCAGAGGGGCACACAGGGCTGGAACTGTTAAAGAGTTGCAAATACAGGGGGAGCTGGGTCCATGTACTCTGTGAGAGCCCATAGGAGGTGCCCGAGTGGAGAGTGAAGGCGCAGCAGAGAGAACGGCCTGAGGCAGGGCAAGTGGTACAGCTTTGCCTGAGACTGAGAAGACACAGACTGGGCGGAGGGATTCGTTTGTCCTGCATAGGAGGGTGTTACAACATCTACCACAGCCAACGGTCCAGGGAAACCTTCCATGTCCAGAAATAGGGGCATGATTATATAATCACGGTACATCTACCCGAAGAAACTTTAACATACTCGTGAAAATAACAGTTATGAAGCTATATGGCCAGGTAAGTGGAAAAGGCATTCTAAAATGATGCTAAATGAAAAGGATAGAAAATTCCAAGTACAAGATCTATAATTATTTTTAGAAAGGTTTCAGAAAAGTTCCAGGGCAAAATTTTACTAATTATGATCATGTTACTGTATAGAGATTTTGTGATGCTTCTGCTATGTTGTTTTCTCAATTACCATTTTACTGTATTTCATTTGAAATCTTTTTAAAAGTGAAAGTTAAAGGGGCTGGAGATTTAGCTCAGTGGCATAGTGCCTGCCTGGCAAGCACAAGGTCGTCAGTTCGATTCCCGGTACCGGAAAAAAAAAACAAAAAACAAAAAAAAAGTGAAAGTTAAAATAGGACTGACTTGATAACAGCTAACTTGTCCCATAAACAGTAATTCCCATTCTTCTGTGTTAATTTAGAACAGAATCAGAGACCTAGTCAGCGCGTTCATCCACTAGAAATCCTTCCCCACTCTTCAAGTCACACTGAGACCTTCCCTTCACCTCTCAGTTTGCTTCTCACCTTTTCCTCTGCAGCTGGTCCCCTAGAAGGTGCAAAGCTGCCCCTGGCAAAGGCAGGCTCTCAGCTGGTGTGTCCACAGAGTTGCGGCCAGCTCACAAGAATGCTCCTGTCCTTGCCATGGGACCGGTGGCCCAGATGCCAGCCAGGCCTAAAGTCAGCACATGTTTCATTTGACATTTTGCCTAAGGTCTCACCTAATTCTGAAAATGCAATCCAGACAGGGATTTCAAGGGAGAACCCAGGGAGAAGAACAAGGAAGAACTGAGCTGGAATCTTCAAGCCTTCTTTATATTAGGGCAAAATAATTAGGAAAACTGAGCTTCAGTTTCTGCATCTGTAAACTGGCAGTAAAGAAACGTACTGAGCATTAAGAAAAATCATACAGATGCACATGTAGTTGTTAAATCTACATATGACTATATATCTATCTATGACTATATGTCTAGATCTGTACTGGCCTTGGAACTTAGCAGCCAGAGGTTTGCACTTGCATGTGAGCCCTTGAAGAGATTATTTACCACCTTTCCTCTCCATTCTCTCATTTGTACAATGGTGACAGTGTTATTTTCTTTGTGGTGATTTTAGGTGCTTAAAGAAAGTGTCAAGGAATACACCATGTTCAGTAAATTGCTTTCGTTATTATAAAAATACCTATCACACAGGAGCAAAGGAAAGGTAGCACTGTGCCTCTTTATAAAAGCAATATCATCATGACCAGGAACACATCTTGCCCGGCAGACTCGGCAGGCATCCCAAGCTTCCCCGGATCATTGGCTGAGGTGACTGGTGTAGCATCCTCCTCTGCATGACAAACGCATCCCCATGCCCAGCCCATGTCTTCTCACAGTCTCAGGCAAAGCTGCACCACTCACCCTGTCTCATGTCATGTCATTTGTTTTAGAGTCAGCCCAGTGACTGTACTGCTTGCCACATTTACATTACTAATCAGATAGCAGTCAGAATGGCTGCTGTGGTGTCAAACACTAAAGCTATGATAAACCAAAGAGAAGAAGCAAGGAGTACAGGCTTGTGCAGGGAAATCTGCCAAGAGAAGGTGAGATACTGGAGCCTGGATGCAAAGAGCATCATGAAGTTTGTTACCAATGCCATTTATTATCTTTGGAATATCCTACTTACCTGTAACCTCCTACATTATGAGCCCATTGTCCAAGCCAGCAGACAGAAAGCTTCCCTTCCTAGGCTTTTGTGAAGTTAGGAAATGAGCGTGTGACCCCAGTTCCATCTATTTAGCAGGGAACATTGTGGAGGAGGTTCCACCCAGAACCCATCTGTGGGTGAGACCAGCAGCCTATGGCGGAGACCTTAGCTGTAGGATCTGTAGTCACGCACATGGTGCCAAGTATGAGATATGGATTGTGCTGCTATAGAACCACATCTGCATACCGCAGAGGATATGAGCCATCCGCAAAGCATGGTTGTCTTGGCCGTCCCACTCTGCAGCCACTCCACTAATGCCTTTTCCTTTTGAATCATTTGTTTGCAACTAAGAATGCTGACTAATGCATACGGGCAGAGTTCTTCTATCAAAGTACATGTCACACAGCATTTTTCTGTGCTGTGAGGTAATAATTTGAAATAGTGACTGAGTGTTTGCCTGGTATTCATTTTTGCATACGTAGGCCTTTCTTCCTTACATTCCAGCCAAGACAGCACCTGTGTCTGATGATTATTTTAGGGAAGTCATGTGGAACCAAAGGCAAAGAAAAAGAATGCATCTCTCTACCCTCACAGTGTTAAGATCCTAGGTTATGAGACGAATGGATAGGTTTTAAAGCACAGGTGATAGACTGAAGAGACAGTGGAACAGGCAAGCAATTTTTCTTGCACATCCCCCACGACAAAATTTTCCATTTTAGGAAATTGTAGTGAATCAGAAGAAAAGTGAGGACGGCACAAATGTTGGGGTATCTATAAAGAGGATTTGTTCCTTGAGAAATACCTCCAAGGAAACAGTAAATTAACTGCAAGGCCACCTTGTTGGGTCTGCATGCCCCAGCATGCCAGCAAAGTCTCCAAATAGACGTGGTGATTGTTTGACTGAGGAGGTGACCCATTGACTTCTCAGACCCTATTCTGCCTTGCTAGCACCAAATGAAACACAAGCGCCCAACAGTGCCCATGTGTAGGGGACAGAGTTGATGACCAGAGAGCCTTTTATACACAGCAAAGAGACATATCATCTCCAGAACAACCTGCTAAGACATATGACTGTGGACAAGATATTATAATGGGGGAGTTGTAATGCTAGGCCAAATGAACAACCTTTTTAAAAAGCTTCCTGATCCTGTTCGTGACACTAGGGAGGGGTGGGACAGATGACACAGATATAAGTGGAGCTTAAGAAAAAAAGGAGAGAAATAAATAGATATTTCTTTCACCTGAGTCTGGTGACCTGAGTAGAAAGGTAGAGATGGACTGAGCCAGTAAATGTGGGAGCAGAGGGTGCGACAAATCTTATGCTCCACTCCTGAGCTAAAGTCTAGATTTTACAAACCAGCTGGTGGAGGCCAAGAGGGATAAGGCAAGTTGTTGTAATCACAGAGCAAACTGGAATTCAGATCTTCTAACTTCCAGGCCCACACTGTCTCCCAAAATAGCTTGCTGTGTCTTTTCCAAAAGCAATAGAATGTGAGTGCTGCACCCTACATGGTAATGAGCCGAAGCACTGAGGTTGAGCCATTTCCTCAATTGCGTGGTGTTTCAGACTTGAAGAAAGTCTTCCCAGGAAAGCAAAGCTAACAGTCTGCACACTTCACCAGATGCCTTAGTTGTGTCTGAAGATGGATGCCCAGGACATCCTAATCGACTGGATAGAAGAATTTTCCTCTATAAAAAATACCTATATTAGGCTTGGCTCAAGCTCTGTGGCCATCCCAGTGTCCCTCAACAGGGTTCATTCTTAAGTGAGGACTGTCTGTTAAAGTTTCTGCCAGTGAGCTCATCATCAAATTTTGATCCAAGTGTCATAAGCATGTTTTCTAATCTATATTATTGTGTTGCACTGTAGTCCTAAGTGACACAATACTACGGTTGTAGTGACCAAAACCTACCTTGAACATTTAGGTAAGCCCGTGGTTTTTGTACAAGAATGTTGGGTCTCATGGAACTCAAGAACAGACGTGTTAGAACTCTAGTACATATTGGAAGCAGGTATTTGAATGTCATTTAAACTCTGTCTCTATCTTTTATTTCGAAGCCACTGTTTCATTCTTAAATTTGGTAATCCTAGAGAAGGATTCACTATGGAGCTGACCAGCTTCGGCAAGGGAGTGAGTCATGCTGGAATGTTCCAAGCTCTGCTTCCAGTTAAGGACAAGGTGGGGGCAGAGAATGACCATAAGCACCAAGTGCTAATATTAGCATTTATTAAATGGAAGTCTCTGTGCTTGTCCTGAGAAAGAAGGGCAGTGAGGGACCAAAAACTTGGAGAACAGCTAAAGGAGCCTCTCATTTTGGAAGGGAAAGTGATATAGTATGGCCTAGGGAGTGCTACAACCCTCTTGGGCAGATTGGATGGAACCTCATCTTACATGGGGCTTGGGTAATGAAGCTAGAAAGCAAGGGGGAAAAGCCATACAGTCAAGTATGGCTAAATATTTGCATCACACCCAACACAAGAAGATGCTCAAGGCATGAAAGAGGAACAGAACTAAAAACACTCACAGGACCCTCTCATTCCAGCACATATATTCCCTGAATACATAGGCAGCAAGAATAACCCCCGCTGTCTGCAAGGACTGATCAAAAAGTCAGGGTGTGTTTAAATAAATAAATGATAACAGCAAAAGACACATTGCCATTAATCTCCCTCAGATTACTGCTCGGTTTAAACACACGTATCCCATCGTTCTTGTCTCTTTCTGAAGCAGTTCTGGAAGTCCCCTTTTGTAAATACCACCATGAACTGTGATCAAAAATTCGGTGAATGGCGCTGTCAAGCACCATCCAACAGAAAAGCAGGCTGGTAAAAAAAATTACAGTGTGTCCTCGTTCACCTTATTTACCAAATCTGGCACCATGCAACTTCTGGGTCTTCCAAAGTCAAAATGACCATGAAAGATGAATGTTTTGAACCAACTCAGGACACTGAGGCAAGCATGACAGAGCAACTAAAGATACTCACAAAAGAGGACTTCCAGAACAGCTGCATGTGGTGGCAAGAATGGTGGGATGTGTTTGGAACAAGCAGGAGTGTTTTGAAAGGAGTTAACGGCTGTATGTCCTTTACTGTAATTGTTTTTTTAAAAAAATTAAACATTCACTGTGTTTTTCAATCATACCTTGTATAGAACTCTCTCCTTCTCACTCTTTCTGTGTGTGTGGACTTAAATCCAAGCGATTAAATACTTATGGGATGTAACTCACTAATCTACAGAAGCCACAGGCACTGAGCTTAAGAACTGGAGTTCAATCTCTGAGTTGCCTGAGTTTTCAGTCCACGATCATGCCCCTTACACCAGGCAATGTTCTGGGGTTACATACTCGGTCTTCCGTTCTCCAAGCCTCTTAAAACGGGGCATCCTCTGTTGCTCCTCCCTGGGATACCCTACCCCCAGCCCAGCAGCAGCAGTGCCAAGCTCAGATCAGTGAGACTACATGAGTCGGGCTGGGTTGAGCTGAGCTGAATTGGGGGTCATCTGGATGAGCAGTGGGAGTGGCGGTTGAGACTCCAGGGCAGCTGGTGGGATGCCATTCATTTTCCTAGGTTGTATATGCTATAAAGAGCTTATCAAGGGGTGTTTACAAATGCAGAGACCTTGCTGTTTTTAACAGATTAACCATAAAATATTGGTTCAGTGACCTGACAGCCTATTTACATGAACTGTTAGTTTACACTTGACTCTTTGCCTGGACAGTAGGCAGATAAAGAGGCCAGCAGGTTGATGGAGAGGAAGCTGGCCATGCCCAGAGCTTCCATTACGCAGTTAAGCATGGGTTCTTGGGGCTCTGTCCACAGAAGTACAGTCAGAACTCATGTCAGCCTTTCCTCAGTTGACACAGGAAGCCTCCCAAACCAACCCTGCTTACATTCCCTTTCTGAGCAACTCCAAGCAGAAGCTGGTGTCCAGGTTAAAAAATATCAGTCAAGTACTTAGGTCACAAAGACATCAGATACACCAAAAGGACCCCAGGGTGTACCCAATTACACTTTCTGATCTAGGCTAGAAAAATCTGCCCCATCCCCTGGGAGTTAACTGATACATTATACCCTGCACCTTCATCTGTCAGCTACACTTACTTCTCTGGTCTCATTTATCCTCTCATCTATTTTACAGAGAGATGTTCTCATCCTTGGGTGTGGAAGGAAACTGATGCTCAGAGAAAACCAAGGTGGTGGACTGCAGGTGGTTGAATGGGGTTTAGAATACTTTAGTCCATTGTGTGGCTATAACAGAATGCCAAAGACTGGGTAATATAAAGAATAGATGTTGATCTGCCAATGGATTCTGGAGGGTGGTGTTAGTATTTGGCAAGGGCCTTTCTGCTGTGAAATGCCATAGCATAAAGCAGAATGTTATAGCTTAGATTAAAATGTCCCCAGAAAGTCTCGTGTTCATATGTGGGGCTGTTGGAAAGGTTAATAGGTCATGGGAGCACTATATGTGTCCACTCATGGGTTCATAGCTGAGTGTGCTGTTGAACGGTGGAGCATGGTTGGAAGAGGTAGATCACCAGGGGTACGACATGGAAGGGTGTATTCCTGTTACTAATTCCTCTCTTGTATTGTTTCCTGACTGCCATGGGCTGCGCAGCTTTCCTCTGCCAGCTCCTTCCACCATGCTATTTCTGGCCTTGAGCCAGCTGATCATGGACTGAATCCTCTGCAACTGTAAGTCAAAATGAACCTCTCTTCCTTCAAGTTGCAAGTGTTGGATAATTTGTCCCAGTGACAGGAGAGTAACGAATACACTGGACAACTGAGGACAGAGACAAATAAAGAAAACCACCCTTTTAATCAGGAACCTACAATAGTTAAACCACCGCCATTCAAAGAAGAAAGTAGGGGCTGGGGATTTAGCTCAGCGGCAAAGCGCCTCCCTGGCAAGCACAAGGTCGTGAGTTCGGTTCCCGGTACCAGAGAAAAACCAAAAAAAAAGAAAGTCCTCAAAACTAATCACCTCTTAAAAAGTCCCACCTCTTCACATGGTCACAATGGCAACTACATTTTAACATTCATTTTGAAGGGTTCCACAGCAGTCAGATTTTAGCATGTGCTCGTCTCACTCACGGCCTCACTCAGACCTCCTGTTTTAGGGAAAGGAATTACTTGTCCCTTTCAGAACCCTTGCAGCAGATGGGTCTGGCAATATAATCCATGGTGGTTATTTTCAGTCATCAGCAAGCATAACAATAGAGAGTTTGTTGCCAGTGTAAAATTCCAGAGATTTAAAGACTGGATCCCTAGTGCAGCCTAGGAAACTGTGTTGTCAGTACTGAGCAGGAGTGCTTATTACAATGCTGGTCGACCAGAAAGCGTTTCATCATGGCAAGGAGAATCCTACCCAGTCCAGAAGTAAAGAGGCTCAGGTGAGAAGGGTTATCTGCTCCTGTTTCCAGAGCTTCTCTTGCTCCCTGTAAGTGTATCAGAATTGGATGGCGCTTTTGGGTGTCTACCCAATACCCATGCTCCTCTCTCTAAAACTTCAAATTGATTCAGATACCCTTGGCTATGTGCTTCATTGAAGACTAAAGTGCTCCCCCCCAAGGGTAAAATTTAGGAAGTCTAATCCAAAGATTCTTAACCCAAGATGCTCATCAGAACTTCCTTGGGTGTCTACCACGTTGTACTACAAATCACCTCTAAAGATGGAACTTATATGTGTATATATTTTAAAGGTTCCCTAATTTGTTTTCAGTCAAGAGTTGAGAATCTTGGCCCTAATCCCATTTTTCTTACCACTGATCTGATGGGCATTTTATAAAATTCTGGCCAAAAAGGTGTGTGTGTTGGGGGGGGGGTCTTCTGGGAGGTGGGACTTTAGGAAAACGTTTCCTCTACGTTTTAAGAGATATGAGTATAGGATGAACTCTTTCATTTTACTGATCTTTTAATTTTGTGATGCAAAGATGTGGTGTCTAGATTTATTGCAGCCATCTTGGAACCAAAAGGGAGCTTAAAAGCCACAGGCTGATAATGCTAGAGGAGAAAAAAAGAATCTGAGAACTTGATGATATCTTGGGGGTAACTTATATAAACAACTCTGGAGTCACTTTATCCTAAGACTATTTCTTGGATCATTAATCGTCATAAATTGCTTGATACACACTCACTCAGTTGGATATTGTTTGCAGCCAGAAAGATCGCAACAGGTGCACGCGCTAACGAGCGTCTCCTGGCTACTGTCTGAGCTATTTCTAACTGGGGCATCAGCAGGTGGAGCTCACTGGACAGCAAGGTCTAGACTCTGTCTTGCTGCTTGGAGGACCTTAAGTGCAGTGAACCCCAGGCATTGTCACTGACTAATTAGTTGCCTTGAGAGCTTCTCCAACAATAATCAGGACATTTAGTGTATATCCACCTCAGGCCAAGAGCTGTGCAAAGCAATGTGCTCTGGAATGCCACCTCATCCCATTCTTAAAATTATCCAATGAGATAAACAGTATTACCCATGTGTTCTGTGTTAGGGAACTGAGACCCAGAGAAGCTAAAGAATTTGAGCAAGGTTGCTCGGCCCATGAGTGGCAGAGCCAGATCGCTATCCCCAACCTGTCAGACTCTCCAGATATTTCTTCTTTCCAGGAGACCATGTTGTTGCACTTCCCCATGACTTGTGAAGCTCTGCGTGTTCACACATTCACCGAAGTGCTTAACGATGCGAATAAAAGGCATTCATCATTGTAATCCCTAATGGAGATAACAGAAATATTAGCGAAGCCTGAAGTAAAAACAGTTCAAGTGAGGCCTAATTTTTTACAAGCCAAGGAATGATTTACTTTATCACAGCAAAGAATTTTATTTGACAAATGCGTACTTTATCATCTCTGGTCTGCTGAAAATGTAAGTTTACATTTTTCCCAGCCATAAAATTAGAATAATTTTGGCTCCAAAATCTTAAAGAAATCTCATTCTAGGTTCAAGTATTTCCCTGGAAATTTAAATGCTAAATACGGAGGCTGAATAAACACCTACTGGCTCAGACTATGGAGTTGGTAGAAGCAGGGTTCAAATCCCAGCGCTGCCTCCTGCTTGTGACCCCTTTCACTCGGCCAAGTCTCTGCTCCCTGGTCTACGAGAGGAGAATCACAACTCTCCTCCTACAAGCCTGGGAGGAAGCTGCAATCAGGTGCCCTAAGTTGACTGAATACTGAATGGCACAGCAGGGTGTACACTAAAGTTGGACATTGATTAAAATGTACACAAAGTGCATGGTATGATTCGTGGTACAAAGTAACTGCTTAATAAATCTTTGATTCCTTCCGTCTTCCCTCATCGCATCATCCTGCATCCTTGGTCTGCAGGGCCAAGCCTCCCCGAGCAGCCAAACCAAAGCACATGCCCCCTCCAGCTGCTTGTGAAAGGAGCAATGAGACAGCATCCACATCTTGATTGGCTCACTTTCTGCTAGCTTTTTATAGCCCCTTACCTACCCCTGCTCTAACAGGGGCCAAGAGCCGGCCTTGGAGTGGGCCATCTGCCAACTTGGAAGACAATTTGAGAAAGGCATAAGAACGCAGTAGGAATAAGGGCTGGGGCTTCAGAAGAGGGAATGGGTAGGGTGGCTCAGGGGCCATGATCTCTGCAGCTGGGAAGAGAGAATCCTCCACCCTCAGTGGGAGTGGATTTCAACAAATGGGGGCACATTTTAAAGGGACATGGACTGCTATCAGGAAACACAAAAGACAGGCCTTGGCAGGGGTTAGCCTATCCATACCCAAAGGAAGACCCAAGACTGCACTTCAAATCACAGACACAAGCAAACTAAAAGACCCAAACTTCACAAATTTGTTTGAAATTCTCACATTTTTGAGACAATCCCCTATCATCAGATCCTCATCTCAGCCCTATGAAGTTCTCAGGCTATTGACATGTTCGCTGTCCCCATTTTACAGGTTTGCAAGCTAAGATTCACAGCTGGCAACACGTTCTCAGTCCAGTAAGAGAAAAGGAGAAACAGAGATGGTTCTATTTAGTGATCACCAAAAAGTCTCCAGGGCCCTGCACCTCGGCTGGAGCCCCAGAACTGGTAGATTTTAAGTCTTCCAGGAGATGCTGATTATCAGCCACGTTTGGGGACCACTGATATTCACCCACAAACCCACACAGATAAAGACACTGAGCCAAACAGAGGAGGGAGCAGATTTGTCCAGCATCTCTTAGCTGGTTAGTGGCTGAAACAAGGTCGGACCCTTAGCTTATAGGCTATAGGACAGAGCTCTTCATAGCTCAGCCCACAAGCTGACAGCTCACGATAACCTACAATGTAAACAGGTTTCATTTACTCAATAAACCTGTACCAGGTGCGTAACTGGTGCTGGAAGCTGGGTCTGTGGCTTTAAGTGATTCATGGCAAGGTATGCAATGTAGTGCTTTGAGTAGGAGGCGGGTGCACACAGGGGTAAAAGAGGGTCCAGTAATTTCCACCTGGGGGGCTCTGGAGAAAAGGAGAGAAAAAGAAGAACAAAGGCTCCTTACATGGGAGGTTGGTTACTTTTGTTTTAATAAGGCACTCATGTGCTGTGACTTTATACAATTCAAGTTAGAATCAGCAGTTTTAAATGAAAAGTTTCTAAGGATATTTGCTGTCCTTAGAGTCAGTGCAATGTATGTATGTATGAATCACTGTGATCCTACTATGTTGACAAAACAGAGACCTAGGAAAACCTCCTGGCATGACGGTTCACTACCATTTGGAGGTCACATCGGCCTTGCTCGTAATGGCTAACAAATGTCAGTCGTCATCAGTGCCGCCTAGGACACCAGGCAGGCCGGCTCATCCACTCAACTTATAGGAGGAACTCACTGTTTCTGATGTTGGCCCTAGAAGTGCTAGAATTTATCGTTTCTAGTGTGAGTTCCAAGACCACAGGGAGGCAGGCAATTCCATTTGTGATTGGCAAGATAAGTCAGGATTGTATTTCTGAAGGACACTTTAGCAAAACTTAAGAAGATAAAAAATATTTTCAAAAATACCCTTTGAAGCAACCATCCTACTTCTAAGAATTTATCCTGAGGGTAAATAGATAAAGGCAAATATAAAAGACATATATAGGACATTGAATAAAGCACAATTTATAATAATAGTGAAAACTTGGTGGAAATGTCCACAGACACAATAATTACAGAATGAATTATATTGTTATACACTTGAAAATTAAAAGTCACTAATGATGTGCATTCATATTTACAGATATAAGAAACTGTTTATAATAATCACTTACTTTAGAAGGACAAGGGGCTGGGGATTTAGCTCAAGCACGAGGTCCCGAGTTCAATTCCCAGTACCCACCCCCAAAAAGGACAAATTTCACATTGGTTACTTAATATAATACAACATATACATACATATAGCTCCCAGAGATGTGCATAAATGTATGTGTCTAGAAGATGGCTTTTCACCAATAGGTAATGAGTGGTTACTTTACCTCACTTCTTCTTTGTATTACTTTACAGTATTGACATAACCAGAACAAATGATAGGGTCACCTTCCTTTGGAGATCAGCATTTTTGAGGAAATTAGTCCTAAGAAATAAAAAACTATAACCTAACAATGGAGACTGCAAATATTCACTGTTTTTACAGTCTTCCTTATAAAGATATACTCATCTAATTCCTTTCTATGTTCAGTCCTCAAGTCCTCATTCACCTGGAGCTATCTGACAAGCCCTCCTCTGATTCGGGCACGGGGATGCAAATGGTGAAGTACAGTCCGATGGTCAGGACACCAGGCTTCCGGGCCTGTAACTCACCAGCTCTACAAACTCAGATGAATTCTCAAACCGCTCTACACCTGTGTCCTCATTTGTTGTAGATAATACTAATGCCCACTGTACTATTTATTGCCATGAGGCTAATTCTTGAAGTAATTATAATGATTTATTAGCACTCAGTTTGTGTGGAGGGAGAATTGGGGGAAACAGGATGATTTTAGCTCAGTCTTTCCAGATTAAAAAGCCAGGGCTGCAGATGTCTGAAAACCTGGCTAGGGCTGGCGAATGTTTCTCCAAGGGGACTGTCCCAAAGGATGGGCAAGGGGTGCCGCCAGTTGGTAGGGTGTCTTCTCTGCATGTCCACACTGCCCTAGAGAGGCCTCACAGCACGGTGTCTGGCTTCTCCCAGAAGGAGCAACTCAAGGGACGAAGGCAGAACTTGCAGTGCCTTTTATGGCCTGGCCGTGAAAATCGCACACCATCACTCCTGCCGTACCCATGGGTCATCAGTCAGCTTTGACTTTTTGAGGGGGGTAACACAAAGGTGTGAATCCCAGCGGCCACCTGCAGGGTGGGCTACCATGTACTTCTGGTGAGAAAATGTTTACAAAGAGCTCAGAATCCCTATACTACACCTACAATGAGCCACAGCCAGTGACAATTAAGAGTACAGAGCTGCACTCCAGTGGGCCCCAGATCCCTGCTGTGGACCAGTCCTCCAGTTTTTCAGATGAGAAAACTGAGCCAGGGAAGCTAAGTAGTCCGGATGGTCAAGCAGGCAGCTGGCTTTCTGAGACGGGACAAGCAGTAGCTTTTCCAACTGGCTTCCTCAAAGTCTCTCTTCCCACAGAGGAAATCCTGCAGAGAGTGTGGGATCCTCCTTGATAGAACCAAGTACTCCCCACTGTTGAGAAAGAACAGATACTTTAGAAGAAAGGATGGGAAAGCTGTTAGAGGATTCTGAATGTCAGACTGAGGAATTCATTTTCCTTTGATGTCAAAGGCCATAGGGATCCACAGAGCAGTTCTGAATGAGTGACTTAAACCCGTGAGTAAGTTCATTCTCAGCTGTGTGTGCAGTGGATTGTGGCAGCCTCTGAAGGAAGAGGCTGTTGGGTCAACCCAGGTGTCAGGGGATGAGAGCAGCTGTCACAGACAAAGCGAAAGGGACTGAGCGATGTGGTGTTGAAGAGTCCCATTCATCCACAACCCCAGATCCATGTTAACTAAGGATGAAAGGGGCATCCAGTGTGGGGGGCCAAATGATCCGCACAGCGAGTGCCAGGACACCTGCCCCCGTCAGCCCAACCTATGGCCCTTCCATCTCTTGTCCATAGTAATCAAGTATAATTAATGTCTTCAACTGCTTCGTGACACTGAATCCCCTCACCATAATGCATGTGCCATTTATCCTGTTCAAGAGGAACATCGATATGCGGGAAATACTGCAGCCCCAGCCTAATCCCTTGCAATTCAGACTCCAATCCAAAAGCATTAGCATCACTTGGGAGCTGATGACAAATGTCCTTCAAACCCCCGCAGACCTCGTGAATCAGATTCCGCAGGTGGTTCGCAGGTACACACCTACTCCGCAAGAACAGAGACTCTCCTTACATTAATGTAGCCTAAGAGTGCTTTCGAAGTAATTATGCCATGCAGTTGGCTCCGTCCTCTTGTCTCAAATCCATACTCTTCCCACACTTGCTGCGAAGCCGCACCTTCTTACATTAGTGTTACTGAAGCGAGTACAGTCTGATTACATTCTGATGAGTTACACATGTGCCTAGACTAAGACCTGAAGGGCAAAATAAAGTTCCTGTTAATCTCTGTTCTTGGTGCCAAGTAAAGCTTTGCCCCAGTACTTAACAGTTGCTTATGCAAAAAGTAATCAGAAAAATAAAATAAACCCACATAATATAAATAATAAAGGAAAATTGACTCACGCTGTTAAACAATCCAAGACATGGCTTGATCCCGAGCTCAAAGCCAGTGAGAGGGCCCGGGGCCCTGTCCCCACTCCACCTCTGTCCCTGCGGTGACAGCCCCATCCTTGGGCAGGCTCTTCCTGTGTGGCCTCAGGCTGGCTGCCAGTGCTGCTCAGAGCTTTCTCCTTTCTCATCCCAAGCCAATGAGTAAAGAGTTTTCTGGAAAGTTCTGAGACAGCAGCTTTTTTTTTCTCTCTCTCTCTAATAGAGTCGGGGGAGGGTTGTCCATCAGGAAATCAGGAAACTGCTGGGAGAAGTGGTGCCATGAGCGCTGGGAGGTGACTGGCGGACATCTCCCATAATGCTGCACTTCAGTTTTCTTTGGAGCTTGCAACTGTTCAGGACATCAGACACTACAGCAATCACTGACACGGGTTAGGGCAGAAAACTCTATTTTTAGATGGCACATAGACTATTATGCTCCATCTCATTGTTCAGTGATCAACTTTACCCCGGCTTACCTCCTCCTGGAATAATAGAGCAGTCACAGGAGTTCCCCTGGCCACTCCAAAACCACTCTGGAGTGGTTGGCCACACATAATAGAGGGTGCACTTGAAAGGCAGCACCCAATGACCAGTTCCAGTTGAAGACTTTTGTGTTTTTCAGACGCCCAATAAACAGAGGAAGTGACCACAATGTGTCTGAAACCTTAGAGCATGTGTCTTTGGGAGAAAAAGTACCTAAAACTAGATAGAAAGACTTGTAATTTTTTAAATTAAAAACTGTAGACAGCAGAGGTGACAGTCAAAGTAAAATAAGCATGAATCCTACAGTCGTGCTTCAAAAATAAAACCTGAGGGGTGGGAAAATTTGTAATATGGACTTCTGAAGTCTGCTTGTGCGGTGTGGAGCGCTGCATGTTCACTGCGCAGGTTTCTGAGAGGAAAAGGCTCTCACTTTGCAGCTCATAAGCAATGACGCTGAGGGCGGGGCAAGGTGGGTCAGCAGAGGCCCAGCGCCACTCCTCAAGGGACCCACTTCCACTCTCCCGGCCCGGCCCTGGGAGAAGGTCAGCAGAGTGATGGAACAGGAAAACAGACAAAGCCCAGCACAGCCCATTCCGTTCTATCTCAGCACACTGTGTGTGGCTCCTTGTGCCGGCACTTACTCAAAATGGGGGCTCAGTAGAGCTTCTCTATGAGGAGGGACAATGGTTCCTGCTCATGGGTGACATGAAAATAAAGCAGTTCATGTGACAAGGACAAAGCAGGCATACCAAGGCCATTGTTTCCCCTGCCGTTACTAGGTCCTGTTCAGTGCTCTAACTCTATAAACACAACTGAAGAATTTCCATCTCATCACACCACAGTCCTTTCTAGCTCCTGAACACCCACTTCCACAAGCACATGGACAGGTGAAGTCCTGACTTGAAATACCACAGTAATTGTACTACTGGAGAGAATCTTTAGAAAGTCCTACAGCTTTCACATCAATAAAAGAACACATAATGAAAAAAAGGAACATGGCCTCATCCCTCATGGAATGGGAAGTTGGGCAAGTTTAGCTCAGTAGAGTTCAATCGACCACAGCATTTACAGCAGCAGTAGCAGCCACGTAAGTGTCTCACCAATGAGAGTGTGAAGTCTTTGAGGGTTGAGATCTTGCTTATTCAACTTTATCTTCTCAGAAAGGCCCCAGCCTGTGAGGGTGCCAGGAGTATGTGCCAAGAGTAAACCAAACCACTTGAAAGGCTTATTATCTTCTTGAGGGCCTTACAAGGGTGTTAAACGTAAATTAAGGAACTGGACCCCAGCTTAACCAGTCGCAATTTTTGTGTTTTTTTAATTTAATAGATTTCTATCGGGCCTTGCTCTGAGATTCCATGATCTCAGGCAAGTTACCTTTTCGCTCCATGCTTCAGTTTGTTTAGCCACACAAGGATGTGAAGTAAGGTTCCTAAAATCCCTTGCAGCTCTAAAGTCAGGTATTAGTTTCAACACAAGACACTTGAGCAAACTTGCTAGGAAAAGGTACCTGGCTGGGCACCACGAGGGAGAAGAGACCCAGAGCTGACTTTCACTGAACGACCGCCTTAGAAAACAATGAAAGGCAAAGAGCTGTGGCTCAAGATGCGAGGGGGTGGTGGCCATCCCAGCGCAGCTGACAAGGAGATGACAAGGAACTTCCGGCTGCGGAGGGGAGACTGGCTTTCTGCAGAGGGGGCACACACTGCTGCTTCTGTGCAGCAAAGCCAGACAGGCTATCAGCCCAGGCCTGAGCCTCAGCACAAAAACACAGCACAGTTACACGCAGACAAAAGGTCCTGCTCTCGCACCTGATGTCAGGACGGGAGGAAGATGCGGAGTTGGGAGTGATTCCCGGCAGAGGGACCTGCGCAGCAGGGACAGAGCGGACAGGAGGGGCACACAGCTCCGCTTCACAGGAGCTAGAGCTGCACGCAAGTGGAAGGGGTGCAGCTGGTTCTCGGCCCCTGAGGCCAGGCCATATTTCATGGGTCCATTTTAAGCAGACCAATAAGACAAGTTAACAGCTCAAAGTGACTGACCATATATTAATCTTCACAGGACTACTGTGTATCCAAAACTACTCTTTTTCTGTAATCAAAAGGAAAATGGCTGAAAGAAAGCTCCCCCCCAAAAAGGAAGAGAAATAAATTTATTTGTGAGGGAACAACATCTGAACATCAGATACAGTATGATCCACAATAATCCAACAGGATGTGATAACTCATTCTGGGTGTGCTTTTATGCAGTTCGTAAGAAAAATTCCACAAGGAACATTAGCCGAACATTTATTAAAATTCATAAAGCCATCTAAGCCGAGTATAATACAATATGCAATGACCATGATACAGTAATAAAAATACAATATCAAATACTCACTACTTTGTGAGTTAAAACTATAATATAAACAATTTAGGCCCCTTTTTGAAAAATGAAAAAATATTTCTATTACAACCTTATTTCAAGCATTTTCAGTTAGATACAGCTTTGTATGTTTTCACTCACAATAGACAAAAAAAGAATGCTTCTTTAAGTAACTGTACGTAAAATATATTACTTATTTCAATATTTGCACTCTGAAGTGTACTTTGACATACATGAATTCAGATAAGAAAATTAAGTTGTGCAGTAACAATATCCTGGCTGATGATAAAGACTTGGACAGTTTTCTATTTGGTTTAAAAACTTTACATCAGGGAAAAAGAAGCAGGGACATAAAGAAGCATCGTCACACTTTTTCAATGCAGCAATCTAACTCCAGATATTGGGGGTCCCACCGTGATCTTCAAGTGTGCAGTCCCGAAGTTGAATTCTTATCCAGTCCAAGGAGCTGCCTGGGCTCTGAGGCAATACTTACTGATGAAGTGATGAGAGCAAAGTGTGGACAGCACTACAGAGATGGTCACTGCTAAAACCAGTTCCTAGACAGGCTGGGCACACTCAGAGGTAGAGGGCAGCCAGCATTAGCAACACAGAAGGAAAATGCGCTCACTGAACTGCACACATCGCGCTCCTAGGCCGGTTAACAGTTCTTGACATGGGCTCCTGGTTGTAGTTTACAATATCTGCCTTCACCACCCTCTGTTGCAAAAGAAAAGGGTTATTATCAGGATATCAGAAAGAGCTTCTCACAGTATATTTTTATTTTCTGAATTTGGTGAACTCCTGGTGATAAACATCACAATGAAGCAGAAGTTGATATGAAAAGCATCAACCAGAACTAATAAAGATATGAGTTTTTTTGTTGGTTGTCTGGCCTTTTGAAAGGAGGCACTGGCTTTATAATCCAAAGCAAAAGAATTAAAACTAATCATTCATATACATTTGAATTCACAGGTAAGACTGCCTTGTAGCAAAGGAAACATTTTCACTACTTATTAATACTTCCATAAGCCATTATACTCAGCTATAACTTTTCTTAGAATGCTTACAGCAGTGAACTGGTAAAAAGTACAAGTATTTTGAACAAACTAATTTTTACAACTTTTCCAGTTTTTAAAACTTTCCTCCTAAGATTCTAACTTACTTCCAAAGAGCTCACAATTGGGTTATGAATAATGACTCTAAAAAATTATGGTATAATAAGGCATTTAGGAAATTAATCTAATATTCATGTTTTAAAAATAGTTTAAACAAAAGACACCTTTGTTTCCCTCCTTCTCTCTAATTCACCCATAGAGGAATATCTGAAGCAATAAATTAAACACAACGCCCTAAAATTCATCTCTAAGAAATAATTTAAATTAAAACAAACACTTCACTGCTTTCAATTCTTACTAAGTTTGCACATACAAGCAGACAAAGAAAGGCAATTCAAGACAAATTTTTCAAATACTCTTTCAATTATCAGGCTTTTTCAAGAAAAATAGTAAAGAATGAATAATAAAATAATGGTCCCAATCCTCCATTTCACTCCAAGTATAATCACACAACTATAAAGACAAATACGTTCAAAAGTAATTGAAGTGTTATTTTAATTTGGCCGGTATTTCTTGTTTAATTTGTAAGTTTCCCAGCAAAATTTTTCAGGTCTAAATCAGAATCAACGCATTATTAATTTACAAAAATGTACAATAATCATATGAAATTCTCTATTCGCAAGGAATAAAGAACAAGATAGCATTTACTGGCCTCCCCCCTCCCCACATTGCAATGATTTATCTATCAATACCTGCACTACTGTACTGAACAGATTCTACTCTGAGAAGAGCTGGCATGCCGATTATCTTCTTCCGGGTACTTCACTATTTCTGCCCTGACAATATGCTGTCAATTCCAAACATCAAAAACAAGATGGAGAAAGAAGAAGGAGGGAAAAAAAAGACAAAAAGAAAATCAATGACTGACAATAGAAGGGAACACCAAGGTAGAAAAAGAAAATTAACACATAAATTTAAACATGTCACAAATGAAACAGCACAATATATGCATACAAAAGGAAAGAAAAGGAACAGAAACCCAATAAATATTATTCTTTATAATCCTATTTAACTACTGAAATACATAGGCCAATTGAACTTTCCAGATAAATCATGAGTTCTAGTTTTGGTAACACAGGCCAAAGTACAGAAAAGCAGATTCCATTTCCTTTAACAAACATTACTGAAGACTGACTATATGCCGGTCACCCTATACTGGCAATGCACGGGTAAATTACTTGGATCTGTTCATAAGCTGCCCTGGACCAGCACTTGATTGATACATAAGGTAGAAGAGCTTTCCTAGTAGGCTTATGCTGTGAGAACACAAAGGAAGGAGTGACTTATCTTTGAGAGTGGGGAAAGGAATGAAGAAATCAGAGGCACATATATTTCACTTGCAATTTTTATACTTAATCTTTTTACTTGTCCAAGATTTCATTCAATGCTCACGCCCCCACTCCTCCAAACCCTAACCTTCATGATTCTAAATGTACCAGTTCAAAAAGTAGTTGTGGGTCACATAAAAAAAAAAAACATGAAATATATTTAAGCACAACAGCTGTTGCTTACAAATATTTAAACACTTTGCTAAACAAAAATTAAAACTACCCTGCCATACTTCTAATTGCTAAAATCCTTAGGATGAAAAGTTCACAAAAGACAACTATGGATCATAGAGAACATGTTCTCTTTTTTAGATTTGAAATTATCTTTGTTTTTCCATATAAAAATAAATATCTCATTTAAAAATCCTGCCTTGGTAACAGCATTCATTAATTTATCAACATATGTAAAAACATCTTACATATGTAAAAACATCTTATAAATGTCTTTGTGAAGACATTTATAAGTAAATATTTGATAAACAATTAGGAGTATGTGAAGAAGATACTAAGATATATGAATGTGTGGTAACAGCTTAGGTTGGTTCAGTTTAAATTCTCTAGCAGGAGCGTTAACTGTCAGGCAAGATTCATGATTTACTCGGCATACAGCCTAATGCTATCAACAGAAGCAGCACTGACCCCCAGAGGAGGTGTGAGAATGGTCCCTCAGTGCAATGTTGTATACCATTATCTGACCTCCTTAACCCAACTGTTTCACACTAAACTATAGGTTACAATGAGGAGAAGGGATTTTCATAATCAGCAACTCATTAATCCAACACAATGTTGATTTAAAGCCTATCATAAACACAACCAGGTTACTGACCTGTGTGCTTAAGATATTTTGATCAAAGTACTGACTAATGTAGTTGACTTGGGTTTTCACCATTCACTTCATCACATTAAAAATAATTAATACAGCAGCACCTTTTGGGGGGATCTTAACTATCTAACATAAAGTTTTGTACAATTATTTCCAAACTGGAAACCATAACAAAGGCTCTTTAGATTCAAAACTTTGCTTCCTTTCAGCAGAAAACAGTTTCTATATCATAAAGATATGGTAGGTGGTTTCACGGTAGTTGGCTTGGTTACAAGGCATTTATTGATTATTTCAGAGAAAATATTACCTACACAACATCCATCTTCATTTTATGAGCCAGGAAGCACATTCAACTATTTTCCCTATTGGTCAAAAGAGTAACAAATAATGAAATAGCCATGAGAGAACAGGAGCTGTGTGGAGAGAGCAGCTGCAATCTGATCTTGTCAAGGAGCATTAACAAGTAGATGTGGAAGTGGCAGAGACCCAAAGGGTAAGTAAGAAAGCAATGTCAGGGTGGGAATGAATAGGTATAAAGAACCCAGGCAGACTCTTGGGAAGACACTGAAATAAACTGGGTCAATTGTTCGATTGTGTCTAATCTAGACAGTATTTACCACTGCAAAAGCCATAGTTTGTCATGTCCAGGATAGGGAGGAAACGTACTATGAAAGCTAAAACATCCTGTACTGCCACTCACTCAAAGCCAGTCACTACTTAGGTACTGCAGACATTTAGATAAACAATATGTGGTCTCTGTTCTTGAGACACATAAGGATATGTAAACTATTAAGGAATACTTTGACTGACATTTATTCTAAGTGTACACAGATTACCATATGAAGTACAGATAGAGCATGTTAAAAAGCACAGTACAATGTATATGGTAGGTGCTAAAATAGAAAAGTTATTCTTCCATATGATGAGTCATTATGTGCTGCCAGAACATTCATAGCTTTGGGTAAGCTGTTTCAGCTCTTTGGTCTTCACACTATCTTAATCCATAAAACACAAGGTTTATCTATACAGTATCTAAAGTTCCATCTGATTTTTAAAATTTTATTTAAACACAAATTTAAAGGTGAATAGAATCCAGGTATGGTGTCACACAACTTTAATACCAGACCTCTGGGAGGCTGAGGCAGAAGGATCGCAAGTTCAAGCCCAGTCTGAGCAACTTAGTGAGACTCTTTCTCAAAATTTTAAAAGGGCTGGGGCTATAGCTCAGTGATAGAGCTCTTGCCTAGCACGTGCCAGGCTCTGGCTTTCACCCCCAGTACCACAACAAAAAAAAAGTATCTCAGTTCCCCGTAGGTACAGCCCACCACTCCCTGCAGCTCTGCCTGTCCTCCTCTGAGCAGGAAATCTCAGGGTACTTGGATCTCCTCCTCTTATCCAATCACTCCACAAACCCACAGATTCTTCCTTGAAATGTCTCTTAAATTCAGCCTTTCTTTTCCTTCTGCCTTGATTCTGGCATTCATCACAACAGCAGTAACCCAGTCTTCTTACTTCTGTCTCCTTCCCATCCAATCACACACAAAAATACCCCAACAGATTACTTCTAACTAAAAGCTGCTTCACTTAATTCCCTGTCTAAATATGTATTTCCCATTCGCAATAGGTCAGAAAAAATTTACCAGCTGGGCATGCATAAATCCCAATAATCTATTCTCAAACTCCCTATATATGGCACTACAAATGGTCATGTATTTTAATCAAACTGCTCTTCAGTTTCTAAAATACAATGTAAGCTTTTCTACCCAGGTACTTTCACGCCAGCTCCTTGTTCAGCTGTTTTCCTTCCCTGCACACCAAACTGCCCAGTGTACATTCCCTCAAATGATAGGGTAAAACAGCAGACGTTCTAGTGTCAGGCAGTGATAGGTTCAAATCCTGCCTCCCCCACCTAACAATGGCTTAGTGATCAAGTTACTTATTGTTTCCACAGTCTCAGGATTGTGACAATATAAAATGATGGAATGCCGCATGCTCCATAGAGTTACTATGAAAATTAAATGAGATACCACACACAATTTTCTTTCTGGAAGCAGGGACTACACTTTAAATTTCTTTAAGACTCTTTCAGGCCCACCACTACACTGCATATATAATATATAATCAATAAATTACGTATTGTTGCTTCATAATCATTCACAGACTCTCCAACTAACCAGAGACAAATATCATTTAGAAACAGACGCTGAAACACAGAGGAACCATGTGAGCTCTGAGGTCACAGAAGTCTGTGTTCACATAAATCATGGCGACTTCTTTCTTGTATGCTCCTAAGCCAAAAGCAAGTAACTATTTTTGTAATGGGACCTATTTACAAAGCATACAATACCCTACCATTTTGTCTGCCCACAGAAAATAATGAAATGAACGTCTGAGTGATAGTAATTAAAAGTAGCAAACCTGTAGTGTTCCAAATACCTTAAGTCCTACAGTCACTTCAGTGTAACAATTTTCAATTGGTACTGGCTCTGATTACTTTGACAAACATAAATACATATCCAAAGTGTGACTATGCGAATATGACATAAAACTAACGCTAAAAGAATTGAAGAAAAATTTAAAGATAGGGAAAGATCATTTTAGCTACATGCAATAGGGGTGTTGGAAGAAAGTAAGGGGAAATGTTAGTTTGTTCCTTGTAATGAAACCATTTTCGAAGCTCAACTTTAAACAATAGGCTCTAATTTTCTAATTTTCCATTCTATCAAACGTGAAATAGAGTGAAATTATGTCATCTTTAAATTCTTCACACGCAGTATTCATGGTAAGCTCTCAATCTAAGACAACTGTCTAGTAGTAGTGAAAGAACACGGAAACCTTCAATAATTAATAATACTATCAGATTATCAAAAAACACTATTAGGCTACCCAGAATTAATATCATGATCACTAAGAGTATTTTAAAAATGAATAGACAGCTCTCAAAGAACTGAAGTAAAAAATATAAGATAATATGGCCAGAAAGTTAATTCATAAAGTAACCACTGATAAAATTTTTATAAATTTCACCTTTTTTTCCAACACAGAGGACAAAATTGTTTCAAGATTATCATATTTTGTTAAAAGTTAACATTCTCTATCTTTCACAATAAACAATGATTTATATACGCAATCTATTTCCAAGAGTTTTTAGGCATATGTACATAGAATGCATAAGTATGAACAGTAAAAGTCAATGTATTGTACAAAATTCATTAATTTTTTAAACTATACAGCTCAGGATAATCACCTGTGACTGTTCTATTTCTGCTTTGTTTAACTTGATTCCCAGGATTTCAGCAGCAACTTTCTGAAAACACAGGAAGACCTACATAACAAAAATAGATTTAAATGATTTAAAACAGGCACACTTGTTACCTTTAAATAAATTGAACTTTCTAAAAAATGATAAACAGCAAGAATATGATGTAGCAGGTAATTCCAAAAATATCTCTGTAAAATACAGCAATGTATTAAATGGAATAATTTTAAATAATTAAAACACAATTTGAAAATCCATGCATTTCACTAAATTACACTTATCATTAAAATAGACATTTTTTAGGACCCAGGGATATAGCTCAGTGGCAGAGCACCTGCCTGGCAAGCGTAAGGTTGTGAGTTCAATTCCTGGTATCAAGAAAAAAAATAAAATAAAATATAGACATTTTTTAAAGATCTAATATGACAATTACAGTTGCCACTTTAAAAACAGAATGACAACATATAAATACTTATTACCATACCAAACCCCATAGTTCCTGAAGAAATGAAAATAAATTAATCTATACTTTCTACTTTGGCTTTTTACTTCCAATTCAATGCTGGTCTTTTGACCTAGCCTCAGTCTATCTTAAAAGGTCTTAATTTCCAACACACTAATAATTTTTGTGCCTCTCTTATTAATTTCAGAAAATCTTCCATATATTAAGTAAAACAACTTGGTACTCTTTACTGTATTTTATCAACTCACAGTAAAGAACAATATATCCCATCAAAGCACTTTTCTATAAACTGCCTTTTATATTTATAGTTAGCTTATGCCAGCTCCACTATAATTCCTAGAGTTCCAGTACTGATATTTACTGCAGTATCACTTATCTATGCTAGATAATGTCCTACCAAATTCTCATCTTTTCATCTTTAATAATTTAATTTTTATTTGGATCAAAATATGCTATATGTATGTACCAATTCCTCACAATGACTACAATTATTATGTATTGCAAACATATAGCAATAAAAAAGGGAGAAAAAGGAAATACAACTTCCTGAAAAGTTTATGCTATTTTTATACTCCTGATAAGATTTATGCCATTTTTACTCCCCAAAAGCATACATTTCAGTTAACTGATTATCAATGTTCAAGAAACAACAGGAAAGCTAGCGTGATGGAACAGAGAGAAAGAAAGTATAAAAGAAGACGAGCAAGAAGAAGGTACCAACCATGTAGGATCTCATAGGCTACTGGAAGGACTTTGTTATTTATTCTGAGCAAAATGGAAGCAATGGGAGCCTGACCGGATGGGATTTTTATTTTAACAGGACCAATCTAGATGTTGTACTCAGCATTTGTTAAAGAATAGCAGTGAACCAAAAAGAGAAATCAGCAAGGAGACTAATATATGAGACTGTAGAGGCCAAACTAAATTAGTATCAGTGGAGATGGTAAGAAACAGTCACCACATTTTGGGTATACTTTCCAACTACAGCCAACAGGAGTTAGTCAGTGGTGGATAGATGTGGGTTTTGAGAGAAACAGAGTAGTCAAGGATAACTCCAAAATCTTCTTCACTCAAGCAAATGGTAGACTCTATCTGCCACTTACTAAAGTAGGAAGCCTGGGAGAGATCTGAGGAGCAAATATGAGCATCTCAGTTCTGGGTGTGTTACACTGTTGGATGATTGTACATATAGTACAATTACAGAGCTGCATCTCTGTGGCATTACTGAGTGAGCAATTCAATACAGAAATACAGAGCTCAGGGATGAGGTCTGGGCAAGGCCAAGAAACTAAATCAAGTTCTAAGGGAATATGTTTAGAAAAAAGGGACACCACGAACTGTGCCCTACAGTACCCCAATAGTTACATGTTACAGTGATAAGATGGAATAAACAACAGGACAGAGAGAGAGAGAGAGAGAGAGAGAGAGAGAGAGAGAAGGGGGAGAGGAGGGAAGGGGAGGGGAAGGGAGAGAGAAAGAAAGAGAAAAAGGAAGGAAGGAAGGAAGGAAAGAAAGAAAGAAAGAAAGAAAGAAAGAAAGAGAGAGAGAGAGAGAAAGAAGGAAAGAAAGAAAGAAAGAAAGAAAGAAAGAAAGAAAGAAAGAAAGAAAGAAAGAAAAAGAAAAGAAAGAGAAAGAGAAAGAGAGAGAAAGAAAGGGAAAGAAAGAAAGGGAGAGAGAGAAAGAAAGAGAAAAAAGAAAAACAGAGTGGGAGGGAGGGAGTAAAAAGGCAGTGGGAGGGCAGGAAGAAAGATAGATTAAGGAGATAGAAGAAAGACCAGGGGTATGGTATCCTGGAGTTGAATAAAGAAAGCATTTCAAAAAAGAGACAGTGATCAACTACTGTATATGCTGCTGTGAAGTTACATAAGAGGAAGATTAAGAAGTAATCACTGGATTCATCAAATAAGAGGTCACTAGTAACTACATTGCTTATAGCAACTTGGGTGAAATACAACAGTCCATTGGAATTGTTCAAGAGAAACTTGAGGGAGAGGAACAGGTGATATGTCTTTCAAAACATTCTGCTGGAAAGTGAGGAAAGAGGGCTGGGGATTTAGCTCAGTGGCAAAAGCGCCTGCCTGGCAAGCGCAAGGTCGTGAGTTTGGTTCCCAGTACCGGAGAAAAACCAAAAAAAAAAAAAAAAAAGAAAGTGAGGAAAGAAATAAGGCAATAGGTACAGAAAGATGCAGGATCAAGAATTTGCTTGCTTTTAAGATAAGTCACAATATTTTATATGCTGACAGAATTAATGAGAAGGCAAAAAAACGATGACGTATGAAAGAGAGAGAATTGCTGAAGCAATTCAACAAAGAGAAATGGGAGTGGTGTGCCCTGGGGAGTTGCCCTAGGTTGGAGCAGAGTTCCCATAGTAAGCACAGGGAAGACCGAAGACGGGAACAAATGTAGCAGGGAGAGGATGGGGTATTTGGGTAGATGTGTGGCAGGGGTATGTGGAAGCTGTCTTCTGTTTGTTTCAAATTCTTACAAAATAAGAAACATGGTTATCAGCTAAGAAAACGCAGAATGTTTTGAACATCTGAAGAGAGAAGAGAAACTATGAAACAGTCATGTAGGTAAGATGGTAAGACGAGAGCAGGGACACATGGTACAATTATAGAGCAGCATCCAGGGCCCACTTGAGATAGTGACTGTAAACAATGTGAAACCTCTGGCATCCTCTGTTTCTCTGTGGTCACATCCATGTGTGCCACCACTGAAGAGTGGAGGCTTGATTTAAAGCAGAATTAAGATTTGGCCAAGTAAGTCTGACAAAGTTAAAGAGGAGAAAGCAAAACAATGCATGAGCTTTAGTTAGGAATAGAAAATTAAGGCCATCAAAGAAGGTTAGGGATTTCATAAAGACCTATGTCTTATAGGTCTTGCTAGCTCTGAAGAATGACTGGGTTAGGACACTTAGGGTGTGAGCAGGAAAGACAGAATGGTCGATCATTATGATCAGAATCTCTGACACTGCAATGACACAGGACTACAGTGATGTGTAATGACACTCGCAGGAATGGGTGGCCCAAAGGAGGTGGAGGACAAAATAAACAGACTGAAATCATTAACAATCAGGGAAATGGTAGTATCATAGAATCACAGTAAGCCAGGAATTTAATTCTGCAAGTAATGAAGGGAATTACCCTGGACCTGGAGATCACTTTGAAAACTCATTTCAAAGTAGTATCTATAAAGAAAACAATCACTTTTTAACGGTGGCTCAACACAAGTACCCAAAGAGTACTAAGCTAAACACAAGCTCAAATATTAGAAGTTAAAATAATCCCCAAATGGTGAAAGACCCCTAGGAAGATTTGAGCATAGAAAACCAATCTATAGATGAGTTTCTCGAGAAGCAATGATATTGTACTTTGAATGGCATGTACGGGTATCTGCCCATCTGCACATGGCTTTGGGAGAAAGAGCACCAAGAGGCCAAATTAAATGAGTCTAACCTAAAAAAAGTTTAAGCTCCTTTTATATTATTTAATATTTAGCCTAGTCATTTAATCTGTGAAAGATATTATAAAGGAAAAACATTAAATATTAAACCACAGCGTCTGGCTCCTGTGCGCACTGCGAGTGGTTGGCAGACACAGAATCAGGAGGCCCACAATCTGCTCACAGCAAGCTTCATAGCTGAATGCTGTGAGAACCAGGTAGCCAACTCATCTCCTTCCTGGGAACAGAGCAGGCGGTGACTCAGAACGCTGCCGCCATTGCAGTCTGTGCCTCCACCCTCCGTAGCCCTGGGCATACAGGAGACTGTCTCAAGGGACCCGCAAACCCACTAACACCAGGGTTTGTGTAGGGCATGCCCATGCATGTCCAGTGACACGTGAAGCCCCAGAGCAGGTGGTCCACAAAACTGCTGAAGCTGCGATTCACATCTGGGTTCCAGGGTTCCCATCAGGGTGGGAGTACAGAAACAGGTGGTCTGCGATCACTGCCAGTGCAGCCCTCCTCTGGCTCCTCTGCTTGCGGTGAGAGGCCTGTAGACAAAGAATCACGCAGTCCACCAACTTCAGACCCTGCTGTCATTGTCTGGGCTCTACCTTTGCCCTGAACTCCCTGGAATCACAGGACCAAGTGGTCTGTGATCACACCACCAGTGCAGACCACTTCTGGTTCATACTCATGCTCTGAGCTGTCAGGGGACACTGGATCAGATTGTCTGTGACCTGACAGCATTGTGGTTGGCATCTGAGACCTGGGAGAACTAGGTAAACTTCACCAACTGCTAGAAGAACCCAGACTAAGTAGCACACCTCAGCAGCCACTGAGGGGCAAGTTTGACCACCTGGAAAACTAGGGAGGCTAGTCACCTTTGCTGAGCTGACAGGGAGGAAAGAGACTGAGCACTCTACCACCAACATCAAACATGATAAGAAAAAGGACTAAAAAGCAATCTCAGAACTCCACCCCTCTCAGAACAAGTCCAGGAGACATCGACATAGGAGAATTTGGTAAACACACACCTGAAATTGCTGAAATGATTGCAATGGAAGTAAAGAAACAACTCCATCAGGCCATAGAAGACATCAGATCAGAAATAATCTCTCAGGCAAAAAATGAAATGAAATAATAATGAAAAATTGCTCAGCACATCTAAAGAAGAAACATATAAAAAAATAGATGAACACAGGCAACAGACGGAAACATTAAATGAACAATATAGGAAGGAATCAGAATGCATGAACCAGATTCAGAGAGACATCCAGGAAATCAAAGCTTCGACTGAAAGCTGCCGAAACCATTTGAATGAAGCAGAAGACAGAATTTCCAATTTTGAAGACAGCATGGCTGCTAGTGATCATGAAAGGATCTTTTCAAATCAACAAGGAACCAGGAAAAATCAATGCAACAGCTGCAAGATGAGGCAAAGATGAATAATGTATGACTTATAGGAGTCAATGAAACAGCAGGAGGCAACACAACTGACATAAAAAGAATATTTGCAGAAATAATAGAAAATTTCCCAAGCATGGAAACAGAACCTGATATACAGGTAAATGAGGCATATAGAACTCCAACTAGACGTAACCAAAATAAAACTACACCCAGACATATAATAGTCAAGATCCCAGATCTGCACCAAAAGAACAGAATATTAAAAGCTGCTAGAGAAAAGAAACAGATTACCTATAAAGGGAAGCCCATCACAATCACAGCAGACTTCTCAACACAAACCATTCAATCGAGAAAAGCTTGGAGCAAAGTATTACAGATCCTGAGACAAAATAGCTTCCAACCAAGACTGATGTACCCTGCCAAACTAGCCTTCAAATTCAACGGAGAAATAAAATATTTCCACAACAAAGAACAACTGAAGAACTTCATGAGTGCCAAACCATCGTTGCATAGAGTACTAAAAGATATTCTAGACAGAGAAAAAATGACCACATTTTCAAAAACAACAATTGAAAGAAACCTTCAACCAGAGCAAGTAATTAAACAGGTAGGAAAAGTAGGAAACCAACAGCAAGTAAATAACATGACAATGACACGTCAACACAGTTTGGTTATAACTATAAATGTAAATAGCCTCAATTCTCCAGTCAAAAGAAACAGACTAGCAGAGTGGATTAAGAAACAAAATCCACCAACAGGCTGTATACAGGAAACACATTTTACTCAAAAGGAAATCCACAGACTGAAAGTCAAAAGATGGAAAACAATCCTCCATGAAACAGGAATGTAGAAAAAAGCAGGTGTACCTATTATGCTTGCAGACAATGTAAACTTCAAACTGAGAACAATCAAAAGACATAAAGAAGGTCACTACATCCTTGTTAGGAGAAAACTGTCAGAGGATGAGATAACAATCATTAACATGTATGCACCAAATATTGGAGCACCAAACTATATAAGACAAATCTTAACAGACATGAAAACCCAAATAATTAATAACACTATTGTACCAGGGGACCTCAACACCCCTTTGACACAAAGAGATATGTCAACTGGACGAAAAGTCAGCAAAGAAATAACAGCTCTGAACCAAATCTGCGAACAAATGGACTTAGTAGATGTATACAGAGTGTTCCACCCCAACACAGTAGAATACACATTTTTTTCAGCTGCACATGGGTCATTATCTAAAACAGACCACATCTTAGCCCATAGAGCATACCTTCCAAAAGGCAAAAGAATTGAAATTATCCCGAGCATATTATCTGGCCACAGTGCAATGAAATTGGAAATTAAAGACAAAAGGAACTCCAAAAACTCCATAAACACTTGGAAATTGAACAATAACCTCCTGAACAACCAATGGGTCACAGAAGAAATTAAAAAAGAAATTTAACAATACCTACAAACAAACGTAAATGTAAATACAACTTACAGGAATCTGTGGGATACAATGAAAGCAGTCCTCAGAGGGAAATTTATAGTGGTGAACTCACAAATAAGGAAAACAGAAAGAGAACAAATAGCCTAATGCTGCACCTGAAACTTTTAGAGAAAGAAGAACAAGTCAGGCCCAAAGCCCAAAGAAGGTAGGAGATTATAAAGATTAGGGCAGAAATTAATGCAACTGAGACAAAGAAAGCCCTCCAAAAACTAAATGAATCAGAGTTGGTTCTTCGAAAGGATAAATAAAATTGATAAACCCCTAGCCAACCTTATCAA
>NW_004955480.1:10343237-10345309 GCF_000276665.1 Chinchilla lanigera | reverse complement strand
TGAGAAACTATTTTGTAGATAATAATATGTAAAACGACAACCATTGATAATTTCCTACCATTTTGTCTGTAATTTGCTAAGTCCCCCCTATTATTATGTTATCCTTCTTTTATTCTTTAAAATAAAAAATTAAAAAAAATAAAAATAAAAAAAATAAAATGGTTAAGATGGTAAACTGTTATACATTTTGTATCACATAATAAAACAAAAAAAATACACAGATACCCAAATCTAGAATTTCTGATTATCAGCCACTCTAAAATACTTTAATGGAAAAACAAATACTACAGTGACTCTTCATATACCCCTCACTCAGCCTCAACAATTGACAAGTCATAACCAACATTATTTCATCTACATTCTACTCCCAGATTACTTAAAGCAAATTTAACACACTGTATGTCACCTTATCCAAAAATATTTCGGTACTATGTATTCTGAAAAAACAAAAAATTTATTTCATTGAGGTTCACAGCTATGATTCAGAAGCAGCAAACTGGAATATTCTCTAAAGTTATCACTTTCATCTTTTATTTGACCCTGCTGACTCCACTGGAACACTAAGTCCTACACTTACGTGATGTTCCAATGTATTTATATAGACAACTTCCAGAATAAAATAGCTTGTATTTAGGAAACAAATTTTGATGAGAAACTAAAAATAAATGGTGTTTAATAAACAGTAAACAATTCTGATTAAAAACCACATTATATCAAATAACATCACAAAGCATCACTGCAACGGAAGAATTTTACTATTCCAAAAGATGACCTTTATTGTTTATATTTTGCATCTAGAGAAGGCAGAGTACATACATGAATTAGTCCCATAAGAGAAAAAAGTTTTCTCAGCTTCTCAATTGTTTTTATTATGGCAAAAATAGAAGAAACTTAGGTTGGATATAGCCAGGGTTCTTCAATTGTTCACTGGTTCATTTGGAGAGGAAGTAGGTACTGCAGTAAAAAACATTCTCCAAGAGACACAATGGCTCCCTGTCCTCCAGATTCTCACCAGGAACTGTTTCTCATTTTATTAATAACAATGTACTGTATTCTTGAAAATTAAAGTGTTCTCACCTTAAGAAAATGGTAAGTTTGCAAGATAAGACACATGTTAATCAGTTCAAATTAATCATTTGACAATCTATACACAACTGTGTGCATACACACAATATATAATTTATATAATTTTACATATAATAGTTTGTTATGGTTTGTGTCTGGGTGTCTCCCCAAAGCCACATGTAGTCAAGGGGCGGGTTTTTAGAGTTTGATTGATTATGGATGTGAGTGCTACATTGCCCTGGGGCAGACAGTTCACATACGCAAGGGAAAGGAAGAGGCTGCTTGCCTCCACTCCTCCCTTCTTTGCTCTGCTACCACCACCATGAACTTTGCCCTCTGACACGTAGTACTCTGCCTTGGAACCAGCCAAGTATGGACTGAAACCTCCACAGATAGTAAGCTAAATAAATCTTTCCTTCCTTAATTCTGAGTGTCAGGTATTTTGTCTCAGCAACGAGAGAAAAATAACCAAGACATGGCTTATATATATAATTTTTATCAATCAAAATAATTAAAAATAGAGACTAAAAAATTGTATTCTCAAGAGCTTTATTGCATGCATTTGATTCCTGCTATTACTATCTATGGGACCTTGAGTAAATCACTTAAGCTTTTCTCTCAAACTTCTCATGTTGTCTTGGTTACTTTTCTCTCATTGCTGAGACAAAATACCCAACACCCAAAGTAAAAAAGGAAAGGTTTATTTAGCTCACAGTTTGTGGAGGTTTCAATCCATACTTGGCTGGCTCCAAAGTAGAGTGGCACATGGCAGAGGGCAACTGCTCATGGCAGTGGAAAACAGCAAAAGCAAGAAAAGCAAAAAGGGAAGAACAAGAGAGCAAGCCTCTCTCCCCTCATATTGTATGCAGGCTTCCACCCCAGGGCAGGTGTAGCACTCAGGCCCATAATTCCAGCACTGGACCATGAATGAACCACAAACTCTAGAAGCCGCCCCATGACTGCATGAGCCTTTGGGGTGACATCCAGACACAAACCACAACACGTGT
>NW_004955480.1:10338269-10343137 GCF_000276665.1 Chinchilla lanigera | reverse complement strand
GAAAAATTACAGAATGTTCATAAGCATAAAATGAATAGCTAGTAAAATTTTTAAAATTTCAACAACAATTATAATCAAAGCAATTCAAACTGAAAAATAATACAGTTTTGTTGCTTGTTTGGACCTACCCCTTGGAGAAAGACTTAAAAATAAATAACAGACTGAATGTTAAAGAAGAGATTGTGACCAGGCATAGTGGTACCAACTGTAATTCCAGCACTCAGGAGTCTGAGGCAGGAGGACCACTGAGTTTGAGCTATAGCCGGAAATATGTAGTGAGTTCAAGGCCAGCCTTCACTACATAGAAAAATGCTGCCTCAAAGTAGAAAGATAAAGTAATACGGCAACAATCATATAATACTGGTGAAACTATAAATTAATTTAATCTTGCAGGTGATAATTTGATTATACATTTCAATCCATCAAGGAATCTATTCAAAGGAAACAGCAAAATGTCAAAAGCTTATAGACAGAATTTTATATTAGAACATTTATGTACAGAAATCCAAAACAACACTTAGTAACAACTTAGAAATACATCCAAGACCAACAATAAGGACATCATCAAATGCATTTTAAACATTTAATAATTATTAAATCTAGTGATATTAAATAACATGAACAATTTTCTACCAATGAAAACACTGAATAAAAAACGAAAATACTAAATCATTTTTATACTCTTATTGCAATATTTTTTAGCAAATATTTACAGTGGTTAAGACCCTGGAATGTCATCGGTTGGATTTACGAATCTGATCATCATTTATTAGCTGTGTAACTCAGGCATTGTTACACAACCTCTCTTTAAGACTCATTTATAAAATAGAGATAATCAGGGTAGAACAGCATGGGTCACAGTCTGTAAGAAGCAGCACTTGTACTAGCACTTGTGACATCAGATAAAGAAGACGTAAAGGAATCATATGAGGTTATCAATGGTCATCTCTGGATTCTGGGATTATGGGTGATTTATATGCTCTTAATTCTTTGCATTTTTAGATGCCTTAAAAGAATACAGTTATGTTAAATGAATTATAAAAGTAATATAACTAGAATAAACCTATCTAACGTTTTTCATGTCTTCAGTGGGAATTAATTTGATCCAAAGGTTGAGCATACTTTTAGGGAAGAACTCATGTCCAATACTGATTTTCTCTTGCCCAGCCTATTTTTTCAAATGTAGTCCTTTATTGAGCAGTTTCTCTTTTTACAGCACTACAGACCCTATGTTATATTTGTAAATAAAAGAAAATATGACTTACAATATGCAGTATTCATTAGTTTACTTACAGAGTCTCCTGTCTTGGCTGAGACAAAGTGGCTACTAAAACCATTTTCCTGGCAAAATCGTAAGTGCTTCTCGGGTTTTACTGTTCGCATATGCTCCAAATCAACTAGAAAAGTGTTAAAGAGAACAAAATTCAATACTGGAGTCAATTAATAAATTTTCAACATGTTTACATTTGACTTACTTTCCCTAACTTACACACTAGCTGTGCAGTCTTGGGCAACTGATTTAATTTCTTTATGCCTCAGTTTCTACACTCATAAATTGGGAGAAATAAATATATCTCCTTTATATGGAGTTCTTTCAGCATTAACCCATACACAGTGCACAAGGACTAGTACATAAGCCCTCAAAAGTGTGAGCTACCGTAGTCTGTATAAATTTAGGCATAACAATGGTTTCCCAGATACCTACTCAATGTAATGCATTTAAGCACAGGGACTAACTGAACGTAAGGTATTCTTATCCAAATATATCTGGTTTGAAACAGTTTACTTGAATAATTAGGATAATTCAGTAATCTTTGTAACTTTACTAGTAACACAAATACATAATATTCTGCTAAAAAGATCCATATTATATTGCACACTGACACTGATTTATAGCCATAGTTTAATTTCAAAGATACAAAGATACAGTTCAGCTATATTGTTTCCAAATCTAAAGTATCCATTTTGAGAGTTATGGACAAAATTGAAGAACTGCAGGTATTTCACAGCATAGCACAGAACTCATGTCCCACACTGATTTTCTCCTGCCCAGTCTATTTTTTCAAATGTGATCCTTTATTGAGCAGTTTCTCTTTTTATTACCTACAGACCCTACTAGGGTGTTGACCCAATGTCGTCAAACTATAAGGCAAATACATTCACAGGATTTAAGGACAACTAGGTTCTTTGAGTCAATAGAGGAAAAAAAACTTAAATTGATTTCCTGAGGAAGGGACCCAACAGACTTGTAAAATCTTGTAAATTTGCAAATCTAGTAAGGCTACATAATAGTAGCAATTGATTATCTACTAAAAAATGCTCTTGTACTTCATAAAAGGCTTTAAAATTATATTGAAAACTTTCAGTCTGTAGGTTCAAGAGATCTTTCTCTAGATTTTTTATCTAGTAGGGGATTCCTGAGCTGCATTTTTGTTGCTTACCTTGGAAAATTGGGAGATTTTTTTTTTAAACTGGCCACAAGCTGCTGTTCCTTAAACATCACTAAGACCTTATTTACAAGAACAGGCCAAAAAAATGTCCAGATGCCACAAACATCAATTTGTGGAAGACTAAAATACTAAGTTATTAGCACTGACATTTATATATCCAGTTCATCATAAAACTGAAACTAAAAATACTTCCCTAGTTCAATAAGAATGGAAACAAATCATGTCATTAGGAAAAATCCCCAGTGAAATTTCTCCAATTGAAAAACAAATGAAGTTGTATCATTTCAAGTTTGTTTGATTTGTCTTTTTTAATGAAAGTGTCTATCATCGTTGTTTTTCTTTCTCTGTTTTTTCTTCTACTCTAACTTTTGAACTACCACATAAGTTCATCCATATCTTTCAGAGATGTACTATCCAAACAAAAATGCTTTTTCCTAATAAATACAACTATGCAAAGACTAATCCTAGTCAATCAAATGATCATTTATTAAACAAATAATCAAAAAATACTTATTGAGCATCTATTATACTCCAGGCACTGTCGTGGACAGCGAGAATCTTAACAAGCAAAATGTAAAATTGAGTCCCACAAAATACCACCACCTATATTGTAAAAATGAAAGGCCATTAAGAATTTTAAATATTACTTTAAGTAGCTGAGATTCTCACAAATGAAATGGCAGATACTTGTCTAAATGCCCACAGAGCATCTCCCTCTTTAAGGTGTTAGAAATCAGCAAGCAACAGGAAGCAAGCTCAGTCTGGTCTAAATCGTGACCCCCAAAATACATCTGGGTTACTGTATGCTGAAACTCTGCCAGTGTGCCCAACCGCATTCAGAAGCGGGGTCCTTGGGAGGTACTCA
Source organism: Chinchilla lanigera (assembly GCF_000276665.1). Taxonomy (NCBI): domain Eukaryota; kingdom Metazoa; phylum Chordata; class Mammalia; order Rodentia; family Chinchillidae; genus Chinchilla; species Chinchilla lanigera. The sequence goes on along the minus strand of NW_004955480.1, from coordinate 10,339,822 downwards.
GGTCATGAGAACTGAGCCTTCGTGGAAAAGATCAAAACCCAAGGGGTGGGCATGCTCTGCTCTGCTCTTCCACCAGGCAAGGATGGTGTCCACCCATCCCTTCCTGCCTGTCCACCTCTGTCACGGAGGACACAGCACTTGCAGTGCCATGTTGGAAGCACAGATGGGATCCTGACCAGACACTGGTCCTACCAGTGCCTTGATCTTAAATACCTCAGTCTCCAGAACTGTGGTAAATTACTTTCGGTTGTTTAGAAATTACTCATTTACAGGCATTTTGCTACGGCAGCGCTAACCAACTACAACACTAGCATAATTCATTCTAAATATAACAGATATAAATTATGAAGATGAAATTATAGTGAGACCTTTGCACTGGTAAAAACATTACTTCTATTTTTAAGAGCATTCTTTAAAATTATTGATAGCACCCATCCATTACTATTACAATGATTTCATTTCCACATGCCCTTGAGCCAAGCAGATCATTTTCACCGGTCTTACACTTTATTTTTTGAAATAGAATTAAACTTTCTCAATACATGAAGGACAATCATAAAGACAAAAATACACAAGAGGGAGAAAACTTTGGATTCTTTTTCTGGGAATGTAGAACATAAGTACAAATAAAATGCCTCAAAAGCAGGCAAAGGACTTATACAGACATTTCTTCCAAGATGATATGTCACCAGAAAAATGTAAATCAAACCCACAAAGATATAGCACATCAAAGGGAATGGCTACCATTAAAAGAAAGTGACACAAAAATAGTGACAACAGCGAAGACCGTGGATACTGGAACCCGTGGGCATTGCAAGTGGAAATGTAAAATGGTCCAACCTCTTACAGAGAACAGTATGGATGATCCGCAGAAACATTTAAAATAGAACTACCATATGATCTAGCAATCTCACTTCTACGTACATATCCCAAAAAGCTGAAAGCTGGGTCTCAAAGAGATATTTGTACACCCATCCATGTTCATAATACCCCAAGACACAATAGCCAAGAGGTAAAAGAAACTCAAATGTGCATCAATGGATGAATGAACAAAATGTGGTATATGGATACAATGAACTATTATTCAATCTCCAGCAGGAAATCTTGTCACATACTACAAAACAAATGAATCCTGAGGATACTATGTGAATAAGCCGATCATCAAAACACAGTAACTATATAATTACAGTAATAGGAGGTAACTACAGCAATCAAACTTATAGAAACAGAAAATAAAATGGCTATAGCAGGGAGGTGGGGAAAGAGAAAAGGGAAGTTCTTTAATTGGTATAGTTTCAGATTTGCAATATTAAAAAGTTCTGGAGATCTGTTTTACAAGAAGAAGAATATATTATCAATTGAGCTATACATTTAAAATGGTTAAGCTCATCGTTCCCCGGAAGGAGGGCTTCCAGCGCACAGGGAGCTGCTGGTGGGGAGCGCCAGCCTTCTGGCTGGCTAGCTTCCTGCCTGCTGGCTCCTGGAGGGTGGGCCCCCAGCGCACGGGGAGCCTCAGGCGGGGAGCGCCGGTCTTTTGGGGTCTTCGGACCGGC
>NW_004955480.1:10301673-10334269 GCF_000276665.1 Chinchilla lanigera | reverse complement strand
GCCCCATGACTGCATGAGCCTTTGGGGTGACATCCAGACACAAACCACAACACGTGTAAAATGCGAGCAGTAATAGATCTCTTTCATAGGTTGCGGTAGATGGAAATGAACAGATACATACAAAGCAAAGACAGCAATGACTGGCACGTAGGAAGGTGCATACTATGCGACACGGACACAACCAGCATTAGCTGATTCTATAACAGTTTGTCCCTGTGTTCACTTATCAACTACTCACCTACCATCTTTTAAGTGCTACATTCTGGGAAGACTAGAAGGAACACATGTTAAGAGGCCTATACAGTGAAATGCTGAAACCAACAGAGGATCTGAGTTCCTATGCCAGTTAGTCTTAACTGTCCACTTGACTGGACTAAGAGCTCTGGAGAAGTGGGGATATGTTGGTGGAGATGATCTGCTCATCTTTGTTCATAGCTGAATATGCTCTCAGGAGGTGAGGCTCCTCTGGAAGAGCTGGGTCACTTGGGGCCTGCCTGCAGAGATGTCTCTCTCGCTGCTTCTCTTCCCCTGCCCTGCCCTGTCTCCCTATCACCATGAAGTGAGTGGCTTTGCTGGTGTTAGGTATTTCCAGCAATGGGAAACCTGATCTGTCTAGCTGGTATAAGACACAACAGGAGTACTGACAAAGGAAATTTCTGAAACTAAAGCCTCTTGGGATGACAGGAAAGATCTCCAGAAAGGTAATGATACAACTCTTCAGGATGAGGAAAACTTGCAGCAGCCCTGTGGACAGAGGGTATACGTTCCTTACAAAAAGACCACGTGCAGAAGCAAATACCATAAACTTTAGAAGCACAGGCAGCCGAGTTTTTCTTCCTCCTGAAAGTCATTACAATTCACCTATTAAGCAACCTTAAGGTGGTTCATACTAATTGCATGGTTGTGAAAATCACTGACTACAACAAACTTCATGCGCTTCTTTAAAAGGTAAAACAATACCTTAAAATAAATTTAATAAATATGAGCATCTATTATTATACGACAAGTACTATGTAAAAAGAACAAGCAATAAATAGAACAAAATAAACATTATTTCTACTCTCACATTCAAGAGAAACAGTGACAAACATGCACATAAATGAAAAAATTACAACATTCATAATCTGAAATGGGAAGCAAAAAGGTAACAAGGTAGAGTAACAGAGTAGAATAGGTACCAGCTACCAGGATAGCAATTATGACAATTTTATATAGGGAAACTTCTTTGATCTAAAATCTGAAGTATAAAAATTAACCAAAAAAGAGGAGGTTGGAGGGGAAAAATGTTTTTGTTACTGGGATAACAGAAACAAAATCAGGAAAGAGAAAAGGTTTGAGTACAATTGAAGAACACACAGAAAGCTAATAAGCCAGAGAGGGAACCTGTAGTGTAATGAGGATATTACTCAAGTATGGCAATGCGAAGCCTCTAGAAGGTTGTAGCCAGCAGCACAATACTGTCTTTGCATTTTGAAAAAGAAAAAAAAAGTGCTCTGGCTCTTTATAAGGAGAAAGGATGCTGAAGAGTGAAAAGAGAAGCAGACAAACCATGTCAGGAGATTTCTGAAACAACCTAAACTCTCTGTTTCAAAATTCACAGAACACTCTGGGGCACCAAAACAATCCTAGAGGATACATAAGTTTTATTCTAATTTCACACACACACATACACACACACACACACACACACACACACACACACACAGAGGTTCAGAGTGAGTTGACCAAAATCCCAAAGTTTGTCAGCAGTATAATACTACCCAATTTAAAACAAGTCTTCCAAAGAAGAAGGCATCGCATTAGAGATAATCACTTTAATAGTCTTTTATTTAGAACTCTAACTAAAATGATGAAGATAAACAACTTTAAACAGTCACTATTATTTTAAAAAGTGAACTGTCATGTTGCTAGTTAATACTTTGAAGTATTAATACCAAAAAATCATAAAATTGAGCTCATAAGCACTATCGAAGAATATCAGATATGCTTTGCCTTAGCGCTTGATTATATAAATTCCTTTACAAAGTGCTTACAGCTGTACACACCAGTTGTGTAACTGTATAATGTTTAAAAATGATCCATCATGATTAGTCCAAATATGACAAGTAAAATTCCCTTAATAATGTATTAAATTTGATTTACATGTACTTTAAAAAATGTATGCATCTAACTTTTAAAACACACACTAATACTACTAAGCCAACTACAGAACAACTTAATTTTTTAAGTCCTATTTGTTTGTTGGCATTCAGGATTCCTTATTCAGAACCTCCACTGCATCTACCTAATACAACTACTGATAATAGACAGCCTAAAAACTAGATACCTAAAATGTATCTAGTAAATGTATCTCATAAATAGTCAGAGTAAATGTATCAGAGGTGATCAGAAAAAATTATGTAAATATTTAAGTAAAATTTTGAAGTTTAGAAATACAGCAGTACTTCCATCATGTTTTAAATATCAGTTTGAGACTTTACAATGTTCCCATTTTCCCAACTATTTTTTTCAATATGTTGTATGAGTATTTTTAATATACATATGATTTTTTTATTCAAACAGTGTTACTTCATGTTTTGAAAATAAGAACAGTACTATATGATGTTAATTAATGTCTATTCCCTGTCCATGTAAAAAAGCATTAAAAGTATACACAACTTTTGCTCTTCAGTCTATACATAAAAACAGGAACAGAATTATTCTCAGTGAAATGATTGTAAAAAATGTTGGTGTCTAACTTAAAAGAAGTAAAAGCAAAATATAAATATAGCACTTGTGGAGATTTTCACAGTAATTTTTAGGTTATCAAGGAAACATCTAGAGTGTTGATCTGGTTATACTCAATTCAAACAAACTACTTGTCACATTAACTACCTCCAGGAAGTTACTCCAAACACAAAATAAACTGTTTATGCCCCTACTCAGATAGATAACATGACAGATTGTTATTAGTTGAAGACAGATGAAATACATTAATTTGATTGTGAGCATGTGTTTAATTTTACACTGCCATGTACACACTCTAATGCTGTCTTTCTATGATGACATAGTAAATCATGCCGTATTAGAAGAATTGCTAATGCAAGAAAATAAAAAAAAATTACCAGAACTTCACTTTGAATTCTCAGATTCTCAAACCAACCTTCTTTTAAAAATAACTGCCTAAAAATCACGGGATTCCACAGATTTTTTTAAAAGGTAACAAAGAAACTAAAATCTTGTATAAATTTAAAGACCTCAATGGAGCTGAACATTTTCCCTCTATACTAGTTTTTGTATTTCTTCTGAAATGTCTTCTCCTGCCTCTTCTCATTTTCTCCTGGGTCCTCAATGTTTATCTTGGAAGTATGTAAGTGCATTCTAAACAAGGACACTTGCCATATTTGCTCCGAACATTTCCCTTAGGATTTTCCTTTTAAGGAAAGAGAAACTGGGATAGGGGAAAGGAGAAAAGAAAGAAGGGAAAAGAAAAAGTAAATTATATATATACTTTTACATACATATGTGATAGTTAAATAGCTATACTAATAACTTCTATTAGTTCACTGAAAAGAAACGTTTGTGCTTACATGGTTTAATCAATTTTTCATGTCTATGTCTTGTAATCTGAGCAACTATATTGAAGATAACAATAAGCAATGTACTAACTATTGTTACTGTCCTGTCTTGTTTTGAAATTTTGTATTGTTTTTTTCTTCTTTAAAATAAAAAAATTTTTCCCTTTCAACGTTTTGTAATACTTTTGAGAAACAATTCAAGGATTATGTTTTTACAAAGCCAAGTTTTATGATGTGAAGTACTCTGAGATAAAAAGCTTGTTGTTTGCAGTTATGTTTATTTGGTTCTTTTGCTTCATGCAGCTAAAATAAAAAACAAAAATGAACAAAAAATGCATAACAGAATGACCACTCAAAACGTTTACAGATTCTTAAAACACAAAACATCAATTGTGTCTAAAAAAATATTTATTTCTTGATTTTCATAGGAATCCCATACAGAACTGAAAATTAATGAAGTATAGTTTCACACCACAGTAAAAATAAATCTCATAATTGTGAGATACATGACACAAAGAATAAACATAAATGATTGCATCTATAAAAGTTAAAATGGCAAAACTAAATAATACATGGTGAAGCATATAGAGATAGTCAAAGCAAAATAAAAGTACAGAAAAGATCAGGACAAATGATAAGTTCCCTCTGAGGGTACAAAGAAGATGGCTAAAGAAATGCACCTGCTCAGCCTCTGGGGAGCTACCTGTGCTCTATTTCCCAACTTGGGAACAGATCTTTAATCTACACACATATTCTACACACTCTTGAACGTTTATTTCATTATATTAAAAATTCCTATTGAAATTATGATAGTATGACGTTTTCTTAAAACCTAGTTTTTCATAAAATCTTACAAATCAAACTTTGTTACAAAACTATTGGGAGGTTTCATCATCTTTCCTAATGATCTCTATTAATCCTTTAACCATCAAATCGTAGTTTTTGATCTACCTGTATATCATGAACCTTGTGGAATTTTTCTTCAATTATTTACAGCTGACTCTTCTAGGTCCTCTTTATTTCTTTGCTTCTCAGCTTTCAGTGATTTTGCATACTGATGTAAGAAGTGCCTAAACAATTCACACTGGGCTTACACTGTACAGTCATATACATACCCAAAACCAACTTACAAGGAATCTGAGGAGATAATAATGAACCCTCTTGACTCTGTGGAATCCCCAAAACAACACCAACACCAAGCAGTATCAAGAGGACAGATGGGAGTATGTAAGAATTCTTATGATTTCCTTGCCTTATTTAGCATTATTAGATGACCGAAAGTCCTTCTGGCAATGTGGAAGTACTTCTGTAACCACAATTAAAATGTAATCATGGGTCTAAATGAGGGTACAGCACTAATAAAAATCTTTGCAGCTGACTACCACTTTTGTTGCTTTCTATAGCATCCATGCATAAGCCAATTATGAGGATGACTATATGGCCACGTAGTAAAAGCCTAAAGGAACTGGAAAATTAATTAACTTTCCCCATTTTAATTCATGTTTTGTGCAGAGGTTTATAGAAAATTTCTGTATAACAGGTATATGTAATAACCCACGTTCACTTACACCATTCATACATAGGCTTGCATGAAGAAAGAGAAGTGTATTTGTCCTTGTAGACACTAGCAAATCCTGGCATCTTGTTAAGAACAGAAGCCCTAGAAAGAACTGCCTTGATTAGGTAACTGTACTGTGGTTTTTAAATCCTTCTCAAAATTTCCCTCTATTTTGTAATTACCAATAATGATAGTATTTTAAAAATACTGAGATGGGGAAGCAATACAAAATGACTGAAAAAAACAGCAGAAAGTAAACAGAAAATCATCCCAGTAGCAATAGGATTCAGAGTAATAACGAACACTTGTACACCATCGCGCCTCTGCCTCACAGACACTTTACCTATGCTAAATCATTTGATACTCGTATGTGACAGCTGAGAGAATGCAAGTGTAGAGAAGACAAATGACTTCTCTAAGACCACACATCTCGTAAGTGAGAGGCCGAACTCAACCTCCAGGCATTTTAGCTCCCGAGTCCAGGTTCTTAACTACAGCACCCTGTTCTCTTCACATCTGCAGTCCTCTGGGACTGGCATTTCTCACAAAATACTGCTCTGTATGTGTCATCCAGACAAAGCACAGCTCACTCATTTTGACTGCTCTAAGACACAACTTTATATGGATTGACCACAATCTACACATCTTCTCTCCCACTTGATGGACTCTCACGTTGTTTCCATCGGCTCTCTACTATCCACAATAAACATGTATTCTTAGCATGGTCACCTCATAAAATGCATAGTGGTCTCTCTAAAACACATCACAGGGCAGAATGTTGGATCAAGCTATTTTAAAGTTCAACTTTGCAGAATAACACTAACCTGTTTTTAATATAATTGTACCAATTTACATTAATGTAGCAGTGAATATGAGTTCCTAGGGATTCACACTATGGCTCCATTACTTTCTAGTCTTAGGTTTCTTGATTGGACCAATCTAGGAAGCACTGGTCATTATCTCATTATGGTCTTATTTTGCATTTTCCTTCCATGTGTCCTGGGGCTATCTGTCCTTCTTCTTTCATGAAATTCCATTTAAGTCTTTAATCTATTTTTTAATGAGGTCACTTTTTCTTTGTTTTTTTTTTTTCTTCCGGTACCAGGAATCAAACTCATGACCTTGCGCTTGCCAGGCAGGCACTGTGCTGCTGAGCTAAATCCCCAGCCCCGAGGTCCCTTTTTCTTGTAGTTCATAAAAGTAGACTAATCTTTTGTCAGTCATTTGTGTTACACATAACTTTTCTCAGTTCAGTTTGTCTTTTTTAACTGCTTATGGTGTCATTTCATAAAAATGAATGTATTCCTCTTACAAGGTGCATGTATTCAACACTTAAATTTAGTAATTATGCCCTGTTTTTATTTTATTTTATTTTTTGTCTATTTGAGACAGGGTCTCCTTATAAAGTTCAGGCTGGCCTTGAGCTCACTTTGTAGCCCAAGTTGATCTCAAACTCCCAACAATCCTCCTGCCTCAGACTCCCGAGTGCTGGGATTACAGGCATGTGCCACCAGTCCTGGTTTTTCCCCTGTTTAAGAAATTCTTCTATATTCCAGTGTAGAAAAGATCTTCCTCTTCCTGCGTTTCTTCTTACTCTTCTTCCTGTTCTACAAAGTTCTGTTAACATTGCAGCCTTTAATACAGTCTGATTTTTAGGTATGGAGTAACTCAGGGATCCATTTCCTATTGCTCTATAAAAATAAACAACAATCCCAGGATTATATATTAAACATTTCTTTTTTCCCAAAGATCTTCAGCACCATCTCCATTATTATAATAAAGTTCCATTCACATGAAGATTTATTTCCAGTGTCTCAATTCTCCTCCCCCAGGTGACCTTTATATTGTCTTTATTTAACAAGCTGGGTATAGTGACTTGATAACTGGCCTGGTAAATATTTCCCACCTTGCATTTCAAGAACACAGTAACTACTCTTGGGCCTGCACTCTTTCATACGCATTGCAGATTCAGTTTTGTTATCATAGTTATCTCACTGTGATAAAGGTTCAGTTGGCAGCTGACAAGCTTTTGTGAAGTGACTGGATCATGAGTCCAACCCTCATCAGTGGGTTAATCTGGTGGTGAAATGAGTTAATAACATAATAGGGAAGTGATGGAAACGGGAGGTGGGGTTAGTTAAAAGGAAGAGGTCATGGAGTGTGCGACCCTGGATCCTGGCTGTTCCTCTCTGGCTATCTCTGCTCTGTAACACTCTTTGCTTCCTAGTGCTATGAGGGAAGCAGCTTCCCTCTGCCATGCATTTCCACCATTTGTTCTGGCTCACCCTGGACCCAGAAGCAAAAGAGTCAAAGGACTATGGACTGAAATCTCTGAAACTGTGGGAAATCTCTGAAATATCATTTGGGTGTTTAACTGAAATTATTCTAACTCAATCAGTCAGCAAAGGGAACCAACATCTTTATAGTTGAGCATGGTGACGCACGCGTGCAATCCTAGCACTTGGGAGGCTGAGGCAAGAGGATCTCCAAGAATTCAAGGTTAACCTGGGCCAGAAAGTGAGTTCAAGGCCAGCCTGGAATACATAGTAAGACCTTATTCCCAAAACACAGGAAGTAAGGGGGTCTTTATAATATTTAGGTTTTGTATTCTTAAACGTAGTATTTGCTGTTTTTCATTTAGGTATTTTATGTTTCTTTCCACACAGGATTTGTATGTAGCTAATTATGTCACCTAAGAACCCAGCTGTCTTTCTTTGCAGTCTGTAAGTCTTATGTATCTTTTTCTTGGTGTTATAGCTAGCACCTTAAGAATAGTGTTGAAGATGAGTGGTAAAAGTGAATTTCCTTGCCTTAAAAAGCATTAATTCTCCCATCCTTAAGTCTGATAATGACTCTAGGGTTTTCATAATGCCTTTACTGAGCTGAAATTGCTTCTCATTCCTAGTTTGCAAAAAGCTGAAGAGATGTTAAATTTTATCAAGTGCTTCAATACATTCATTGAGATCACAGTATGAATATTCTTCTTTAGCCTCTGCATATGGTTAAGTTATACTAATTGATTTCAAATATGACTCTAACATTGCATTCCCAGGATAAACCCACTTGGCCATGGTGTAGTATTCTTTTACAATATTGCTAGACTCAATTTGCTAATATTTTGTTAAGGATTTTGTGTCTTACTCATGAGTGAAACTACTCTTTAGTCTTCATCTAGTTTTCATATCAGATTGTCACTTTAGAATTATGAGCTGGAGACCCAGGGATGGTGGCACATGCCTGGAATCAATCTCAAATTCTGAGAAGCTCGGCAGGAGGACCACAACAAGTTCTGGTTACTCCTAAGCACATCAGCAATTTACCAAGACCCTGTCTCAAAATAAAAAATAAAAAAGGATTTGGTATGTAGCTCAGTATGAAAGCCTTGGGTTCAATCCCCAGTACTATAAATACATACATATATACATACCTAAAAGTTAATATATATTCTATCATTTTTGGTCCTCTGGAAGAGCTTGAATTCAACTGCTATTAGTTCTTACACAAATTCTGGTAGAATTTACTAATAAAATTACCTACACCTGTAAGTTTCTTTACAAAAATATTTAAAATTATGAATTTGATTTTTAAAAAATATAGTATTCCGATATTATCACTTTTTTTTTTTTTTGATTTTTCTCCAGTACCGGGAACCGAACTCACGACCTTGCGCTTGCCAGGCAGGCGCTTTTGCCGCTGAGCTAAATCCCCAGCCCCCATCACCTATTTCTTGAATGAACTTTTGTAGTAGTGTCTTCAAAAGAATTTGCTCATGTAATCTAAATTGTCTAATTAATGGAGATAAAATTTTTCATAATATTCCATTATTTTACTTTAACGCCTAAAGGATTTATAATAATTTCCCATCTTTTATTCCTGATTAACACAATTTGTATCTTTTTCATTTGGCTAGGGGCTTATCATTTTTACTGATCATCTGTAAGTACCAGCTTTTAGTTTCCCTGACTTCACTTTATTTTTAAATTTCCGTATTTTATTTTGTTTTGTTTCAGACAGGGTCTTGCTAAGTAGTTCAGGCTGTCCTTGAATTTTCTAAATTGCCCAGATTGGCCTTGAACTCAGGGCAATCCTCTTGCCTCAGCCTCCTGAGTGCTGGAATTTCAGGCATGGGACACCTAAATTTTTCCTCTCAACCTTTATTTTTTCCTTCCTTCTGCTTACTTTGGCTTTAATTTCCCTTTGAATCTATATTTAAGGTGGAACTTAGATCACTGATTCTAAGAACTTTTCTTTTTAAATATAAGCATGTAGCAATGCTAAACTCTAGTAGAAAATGCCCCTCCCCACCTCCGTATAGTTCAGTCTGTTAGCTACCCAGGCAGGTAAAAGTTTCTGTTCCAGATTTGGTTGCTCCTGTCTTTCAGAAACGGCTGGTCACTGTGATGCACCGCTGGTTGCTATGGTGTACACTGTATAAATCAATCCTCAATTGTCAGTCCATTCTGCTTCTGTACTTCCTGCCTGCTTATCCCATATAAGCCCTAGACCACCAGAGATTGGGGCCTGATATTCTGGGAGTGATCCTGATCAGTACCCTTTGATGTAAATAAATCTGCCTCCAAATCTGAGTGTTGTTTCATTGTTTCTGCATGCATTTTCAAAATGTGTTTCTTTAAATACTGCTTTAAATTGCATGACATAAATTTTTGATATGCAGTGTCTTCATATTTGTTCAATTCAAAGTAATTTTTGTGATTATCTGTCTCAGCCTTTTTAGAAGTGAGTTGGTCAATTTCTGAATATTTGGTGATATTACAGACATTTTTCTACTACTACTTTCTAATTCAATTCCATCACAGAAAATATTCAATTCTTTTAAATGTGTGAGTTCTTCGTTTTGGGTGAGAAATACATTCTCTCAGCAGAGCATATAGCTCAGCAGTGCAGCGCCTGCCTGGCAAGCTCTGATGAGTCCTATACCTGCTCAATTCCCAGCACCAAAAAAAAGATAGAAAGAAATACAACCTTTCATGGGAAGTGCATTCTCCTGCAGTCAGATGGAATGTTCTGTGAACAGGTCTAGCCTATGCACTCATTCCTTGTGTCCCACTGCCTGCCTGTGTATCTGGTCTATCAGCCCCTGGGAAGGGTGCAACAATGGGTCTGCCTATTGATCCTTTCTAGTCTACTGGTTTTTGCTTGTATTTTACAGTTCTGTTCGTAGGTTCACACACATTTAGAACTGTTATTCCTTTTTGTGAACCATCCTTTGATCATTATATAATGTCCTATTTTACCTCTACTAAATTGTGGTGTTAACAGAACTATTTCAACTTCCTTCTGAATAGTGTTTGTGCAGGACATCACATTTCATCTTTTTACTTTTAATCTATCTGTGTAAGTGGGCTCCTTATAGATAGAAACAGGATTACTTTTCAATCCAATTATCTCTGTGTTTTAATTAGTATATTTACACCAAATATCTGCAAAAGATTTCTACAAAGGGCCAGATAGTAAATAATTTAGATTTTGTGTGCCAAACATTCTTTGAAACAACTACTCAACTATCACTTTAGAGAAAAAACCACTACAGACAAGATGTAAACAGGTAAGTGTTCTGTTCCAATAAAACTATTTTTGGACACTCAATTTTCATTTCCATATAATTTTCAGGCATCATGAATCATTATCCTTCTGACTTTTTCCATACATTTTTTAAATGTAAAAACCATCCTTATATAGTGAGTCACGTACAAGTTATGAGCTGCACTTCTCTTATCTTTGCTCTACACTGCTGCTTCAATCAGTGCTCAGCTGAAAAAATCTTTAGCAGTCATTCTGTCTGTTTCTCAACTCTTGCTGCCTTGCACCCCAGGCTCCAGCTATGGCAAATGCTGTAAAATCCCCGTATACTTCGGACCATTTCCTAACTTCTAAAGCGGTGCTCAGTCTTCTTCCACTCAGACTGCCCCTTCTCATCGTCTCTTTAAAGAACACTCCTGCCCATCCCTTAAGATTCTGCTTGTAACCTCTGCAGAAAAACCTTCCAGGACCACCTCTTCCTGTGAGCGCCTGCACCACGCCCCTCACTCCAAGACAACACTGTCCTGCTGTCTCTTCTATCCCTGTGTTTAAACAGCATGCGTAACACAAATAAATGAGTCCACAAATACTTAAAATACAAGAGAAAACTGTGTGCAAATATTTATAATATATGAGTCCCATGCTAACTCCAATAAAACCAGTATCATTTTTGTCGGTTACAAAATACCCCCTAGATTTTCGTATTAAGCTGTAATGTAACAAACTTTTAGAAGATAGTGGTAGCCTAACATAGCAGTGAGCCAAGAAATAAAAAGACTACTTGAAAAAATGCTTTCCCTAGGGGGGAAAGATACAGATGTACTTAAGGAAAAGGCACAATGTAAATTCTGACATACTGTCTCCTGAAAAAAGAATCTATTCTTGAACGACTCTAAGATTAAATACAAAATTTAATCAATACTCACCAGTTCTTACGAAACTACACAACAGTGATCAGTAACCTTCAGGGCTTAAAAATGAGAGATTCTGCAGAGAGAATTTAATTTCATTCTTCAAAAACATTCTCCACTGCAAAGCATTCAGCTCACCGTCCCAATGTATTAGCATATCAAATTATAACTCTACGAGTATAAATGGCACTGGTGGGGAAGAGCTGGAATAAGTAAAGAAACAAAATTATACCAACTAACTGTGGCCTTCAGTTTTAAACCAACAAGGACTTTGTTTTTAGAAACTAAAATGGATGCGTTGAGCTGATAAGTTTTAACAATACCCACCTATTTTTGCTTATTTTCAGACACCTGCCATTCCGTTGTGTTTTTCTTAAGGCTAAACTGACCACTCTATACTTTCTGGTTAATCCTAAATTACATAAAATTCTAAAACAAGACTTCAGAATCACTGCTGAGGATTTTTTTAAATTCCACATTCAGGTACTCATTTTCACAGATCTGGCATTTTTGTGCAGAATGTCTCTGTCTCCTAATGAGAAGTTAAGCCCACGTTTGAAGAGTAAATGGCTTGTGGTGGGAGACTGAAGCCTTCTGACCCGGAAGGGTACAAATACAAGTAGCCACACTCCTGGCCTAAGAATATCTGACTTAAAACCGGCAGTCTTTCCTCCACTGCAGTCTGTTACTAAATTGTAACTTTGAAATACATTCTAATACATCACAGGTCCTTCTTATTTAAAATAAAACTCAGAAGTATATCCCGTGGACACAGTATGGTCTATGAAGCTGAAACAATAACCATATGAGTTTACATCTAAAAGAAGCAAAAAGGGTGGCAGCCTACATGGAATATATAGTATGTTAAAGACACTACTAAAAACATAGCTCTGTGGACAGGCAGCTGCCCTGTATTAACAAACTGTCATATAATACACGTCTTTTGCTAACTTAAAAAAATTTAATCAGACAAGGTAAATACACACAGTATTTCTTGATAAAATTCATATATTCAAAATGAATACAGTATGCGTGGAGAAGCAATGAAAAGAAAATTTCTTAATTCTACTTCCCAATTTTACAGAATATTCACTACTTGAAGAAGAGGAAGACTACACTACAGGAATTTAGAACAAATAAGCATTGCAGCTTTTCAGGTTGTAAGAATAACAAGAATTTTCCATTCCTTGGCAGCCAGTTCTCTCACTTTCTCAGTTTACTGAAATCTATTATTCTTTGTTTGACTCCTGATTCATTTTTCCTTGTAAAACAGTATAAAATCCACTTTCTAAGTTCAGAAATAATCACAAACAGAGAATGAGTAAACCATAAGCAACCTCATCAATGACATTTTAGGTAATTCTTCAAAACAAATCTTTTTTTAAAAAAATCATCATAACAAGAAAAAGTAGATGCACTAAAAACATTAACTAAAAAAAGTATACATGGAAAAAGATTGAAAGAACATTCATGTATTAACAAGTGGTTAGTTCTGTAAGACAGAATGAGTCAATTTTTTCTTCATTAATTTATACATCTTCCCATGTTTAGAAATACACACTAATCATTCTCTACTTTAAAATCCTATACATACACACACATATATATATAAAATATATTATAGAATAATTTGAGGATAATTCCCACTGCACCAATACCTTAGAGTACATTACATGAGAGACATGTTTTAAAGAATTCACTACGCTTACACTTCAATATGATATAAATATATTAAGTGTTGTAAAACAAGCGTATTGATGATATATATCCTGTACTTTGTTATAAAGGTACTTCACTAATATTTACTAGGATTTTAGTCAAAATTTAGTAATATTTTAGACCTCTCAATTTGGAATTAATTTATTAAACAACTACTTATTACATTGTGCTCTACACATTAACTATCTTTAAAGAAACTAAAACACAAAATCCAACTGGGGGACAAAAGAGACACTGCTTATCTCCAAGAAAACAAAATGTAAAGCAAAAACACACTGGCTTTGATAGTAAAGAATTATTATTAAAATCAAACACTGATTCTAGTGAAGAATCATGTATCAGTGAAACAGTTGTTTGTCTTAGTTACTTTCTCGTAGCTAAGACATGACACCCGCAAATTAAGTGAGAGGTTAGTTTTAGCTCAGGTGGTAGAGCTTTCAGTCCCAAACTGGCTGGCTCCACGCAGGAAAAGGGGAAGGGTGGCGGAGGGGCAGGGCAGAGGGGCATGGCTAGAGAGTCACTCCAGACATGGAGCACAGGGAGCAAAGAGACATCAAGAGAGGAGGGAGGGAGCTAGATCCTCTAGGCCATGCCCCCAGTGACCCGCCTCCTCCAACCAGGCTTCAGCACCCAACCTGGCATTTGGCTACAAGCTCATCCACGGACTAATCCACTGATGAGTATCTCCCCCTCAGGATCAATCAGTTTCCCAAAGACCCATCTATGAGCACATGAGTTTTTGGGACATCGAGATGCAAGCCACAACAGTGTGCAAACTTAAGTTACCAAAGGGAAACGTTTTAGATGTTACTTGGTAACTGATAACACCATATTACAGTGTGTGCCTATAACACCACGTGAATAGATGTCTGTATGTTGTTTTCAAACATACCTCGCTATGCCTTTACTCTGCCCATGGTTTGAAATAACATTTATGGCTAAACCTAGGCCATATAAATGTAAAAACCTCTCTGGGTTTCTTTAAACACTCTCCAGTTCTTTGGTCTATAAAATAAGTCTTTATGGTAAAAAGACTATTATTGTCTTTAAAAGATTAAGTCTGTTTAAATATATTTAAAACTAATACAAACAATAAAATTTTTAATCCAAACTATTAAAGTTCAAAATACTATTTGGTAAGTCAAATAAAGTATTAATGAGAATATACAGCAGCAAAAAGAAAAAAAGGAAAAAGTGTCAAGAGTAGAAGAAAATTATAGAAAAATTTTCTGGAAGATAAAATGAGCCAATAGAGAGAACTCGCTAACTATGGAACCTAATATGAAAAACTAATATGAACCCTGAAAATAGGGTTCAGTAAAGAAGCAAGGATCGCTATGATAAAGAAGGTCTTATTGTAAAAGTTAGATCTTCCACACCTGTAAAAGCTGGGGGCATTGGAACAATACGCTATTATCTCCATGTCTGTTACTGAATCTGAGGTCACTGTGGCTCAGCCAGAATGGCATTGGGAGAGGGAACAGGACAAGAGAGAAGAGAAGGACAAAATGCAGCTGGTGAGGATAACCCGGGATGGCTAACAGCAGAAGAACAAACTAGAACTTGTGGGACAACAGGAACTAGAAGTCCCCAGCTGGGCTCAGCCTGTTTCTAATGCCAAGCCCAACGCCAAGTGCGATCTATGGGAGAAGCTTGCACCCATCAGTAAGAAGCCACACATGCGCAGCAGGTCCTAGGATGCCAGCCGAGGGGGAATGTGGCAGGAGCCAAAGCAACTGCTGGTTCACACACTCCTCCACACATGCTCTCCCACACCTTCCAGAAGACTAGCGAGAGGGTGACAGAGCAAGAGAGCTGCTACAGTGCTCATGCTTAGCACTGATGATTAAGAGCTTCCAAGTATGTCGAATACAGCACTTTCTCCACAAGTCTCATGCAAGAGAAGGAAATCTGGGGAAATGCTTTTCTACTTTAGCAAGTATGGTGCTACTACTATCAGTGCCTCCACATGGCCTCAGAAAATATGAAGAGAGAAAGGAAGGACAAATAGACACAACAGGAAAATCTCCAAATTCAGTCCAAGGTAATCCTTCACTCCTACAAAGAACAGCCAGTGTACGGTATGCATGCACACAGGTCCCTCACCGGAAAGAAGCCTGAGTGCGACACAACACCAATGCTCTGTAGTTCAGGCAAAGTTTGGATCCAGGCAGGAACTTTTCTATCAGAATGTGCACGATGTTGTATTCATTGTTGGGAACTGGTACATGCACATAACACATCTTAATTTTTTTAGCCCCTTCCCTCCCTCCATCTCTTGGTTCCCTTATCTTATGCCAAAAATCTATCTCCCTACTTCCTATTATCTATCTTTTATTTTGCTCTTTAAATTATTTATACTTTGGGTTTCTCACAGAAGAGAAACCATACAATATTTAAGCTTTATTTTACTTAACATTATTGTCTCAAAGTACATCCATTTTCCTACAAATAACTCAAATTATCCTTTTTATAGCAGAGTAGCATTCCACTGTGTATAAATATCACATTTTCTTCATCCATTAGTCTGCTGAAGGACATATAGGCCACTTCCAAGTTTAGCTATTTTGAGTTGTGGTACTATAACATGGGTATGCATGTATTAATGCAATACAGTATCTTTAACTCTTTCAGAAAGGTACAGGGAAAGGCAATAGCTGGGCTGAATGAAATTTCTAGTCTTAATTTTTTGAGTAATCTTCATACTGATTTCCATAGTGGTTGTACTAGTACACTTTCCCACCAACAATGCATAAGGGTTCCTCCCTGATCCACCTCCAGCCTTGTCAGCATTTGCTAATTCTTGATGATGGCCATTCTTTCTGCAGTGGGATGGAATCTGTGTTGTTTTAATTTGTAGTTCTCAAATGGCCAGAAATGTTGAACATTTTTTCATGTATCTATGAAAATGTGTACTTCTTCTGTAAAGTGTCTATTAATTTCAGTTACACATTTCTTTTTTTTGATCTTTTTGAGACAGGGTTTTGCTCTGCAGTTCAGGCTGAGCTTGAGCTCACTTTGCAGGCCAGGCTAGCCCCGAACTTGCAAGAATCCTCCTGCCTCAGCCTCCTGAGTGCTGGGATTACAGGCATGCGCCACCACGCCCGGCTCCAGTTACCCATTTCTTGACTTGGTCTTTTATTTTGAGGAAGGAGGTCTAATTTTTTTTAGTTCTTTCTACATATTCTACATATTAGTCTTTTGTCTGAAAAGCTGGCAAAAATCGTTCCCTGTTCTATAGGTTGTCTCTTCACTCAGTTGTTTCCTTAGCTTTTTATTTGATTTTAAATAGCAATCCCATTTGTTGATTTTTGATGTTATTTCTGTGCAATAGGGGCTCTGTTCAGAAAGTCCTTACCTACACCTATGTCTTCAAGAGTTTTACCTATTTCATCCTCCAGCAAGTGAAGTGTTGCTGTTTTAAGTATTTAGATCTTTGATCCATTTTGATTTTACTTTAGTACATAGTAAGAGATATGGCTCTAGATTCAATCTTCTGCCAGTATATAGCCAATTCTCCCAGCACCATCTGTTAAAGAGGCTATCTTGCTTCCAGCATATGTTTTTGGCCCCTCTGTCAAACAGCATATGGCTGAATGTGCCTGGTTATTCCTGTATCTTCTGTTCTATTGATCCACATCTCTGTTTTTGCCAGTACCATGCTGTTTTCATCAGTGTGGCTTTGCATTATAATTTGAAATTAAGGACTGTTTTTAAGGCAAAGACTTAAAAGTTCATGGTGAAGATAAGAACTGCTAAGAAAAATCAATAATAACTTTAAAACAAATTTTAAAACCCAAATCAGCAATTAATAATATTAAATTCTGTCTTCAAATTTAAATACGCAGAAGGTTAAAATCAAAAATATAATGCAAGTCCACAGAGCTACTGATTTTTAAAATATAATCGATGAAGACAACAGACAATACAAAAATAAGCAAAACACAACATAAAAATGAAAAAAGCCATACAAACATATGCATGTGGCAGCCTTCAAATCAATGTCAAAAATAAAGCAAGAACAGGTTAAGTTATGGAAAAGAATATGGGAAAGTAAGAAAGTGTTCTTAAAAGTTCAAAATATAATTTCCAAAATAAGAAACTGTATAAATAGTGACATCCATAAGGAAAAAAAAAAAAAAAAGGTGACTCTCAGACACAAAGAAAAATAAAATCCAAAGAGATGGAAGTCCTAACAAATAACTTCAAAGCTGTGAAGATTATATGATGCAGTTCAAATATCTACCAACCAGAAAACAAGGAAAAAGTGAAAATAAACACAATAACATTTTTCTCAGCTACTAATAAAGACATATTTTAAGGTTGATAAAGCTGCCCAAGTACCACAAAGTAATATTTTTTTTTAAAAATCTAAACAATCCTGGTTGTAGTAACACACAACCTAACAACAATTTAGCTCTCTGGAAGACTGAGGCAAGAAAACCTCAGGGTTGAGCCCAGCCAAAGCAAACTAGCAACGTTAAGAGGCAATGTCTCAAAAAATTAAAAGAAGGTTTGGGGATGTAGCTTGGTGCAAAGCCCCTAGTTTCAATCCTCTATACCACTAGTAATCATCATCCCCATCACCATCATCATCTGAACAACAAAACAAGTCTCCAACACTCCAAAATTACATAAAATCCTACAAACTCAATGACAAGGAAAAATACAGAAGAAATGCTTATCAATATTAGTTTTCAATTCTGATATTTTCCATAGTAAGTATCAAAACACAATGGAATAATGAGTTAAAAAGTTATAGAGAAAATTTAAAACAGGCAAAACTACTGTTCAAATATTGGCAAGATAATGAAATTTTACCCAATAAATAGGCAGGGCTTACCATCTAATATAATTTTTATGAGTAAATGTTTGATTAATGGAAGAAGACAAAAAGTTGGCCCATTAAAGAATTTAATAGATGCAAAAAAAGCTGACAAAAAGTGAGGCTGGGAAAACCCAGTGAAATGTGACTATGAAACACAGCACACTGTAAAACCAAGATAAAATAAGTAATAATCTAACAGAAATGTAAAGTTAAAAGAATGCGAATATCAAGAAGTACAAGGGTCACAAGTACAGGATACTTGTGTTAGTTGGGGAGAAAGATTGTTTATGTTGTCAGAGACATTCTAGAGTAAATATTAAATTTAATAACTTAATACTAACATGAAATATTTAACTTTCAAGAATAATAACTTTTCATATATCTTTTTATATATTTTAGATATAAAATTAGGCTGACTATAATTAAAAATAAGGAAAATAATTACAAAAAAAATTTCCAGATCTCTACAAGAAAAAGTAGCTTTAACAGTGTTAACTGATCTACAAAAGACAAGAAGGAGGATGGGAATAAAGGAAAATGTATTAAACAAAATAATGTGAAAAAATCTGATCAAATATACTACAATCTAATTAATGAACTCATGACACATTTAAGAGGCAAAGACAGGAAGACAAAGCTTTTAAAAAGAGAAAGCCAAAAAAAAAAAATAAAAAAAATAAAAAGAGAAAGCCATATGAATTATGAAATACAAAATGATACTAAAATCTTATGTTATTGGAGTTTTACTATGCCAGTGTAATTTAATACAGATCTGTTTGAGAAACTCCAACATTAGCAAATTCAATGTCTAGCATCATGAAAGGACTCAAGATCCAGCTTCAAAGCTGTGTGTATGTACATGAGTGTCTGGGTGCACATTTGTATGAGGGATGTGTGCACATGCAAGTAAGGAAGAGAAACTCTTACAAAAGACAAACTAGGTCCAAATGATTTTTTGACAATTCTGGCATTATAGGAGGATTTAATAGATACTTTTAACCTCCAGAAAAGTTCTTAGATTTTACAGGTTTTGGCAACTTTATTTTGTTTTAATTTAACTCATTTCAATAGAGTCCTGTGGCAACAAAAACCTGCCAGTACCATGATCACACTTTGGAGTTGTATCAGTTCTAAACAACATACCAGTGATTATCCTCACAGGGTTAACACTGAGGTAGTACTTCCTGTTTCCACTTCTGTTCAACACTTGCTTGTGTAATAGGAATAAAATATAACAGAGAAAGACATTGAAATTTAGGTTAAAAGCAAGACAAGATTTAAATGACACACTGATAATATCAACTTGTGTTATATCTGTTGTATCATTAAACTTGAGAAAATGTTTTAAAATGAACAAGGCAAAAATGTGCCTAACTGCTTAGTTTCAACATTGGAATCTTATCTGACAACATTCCATGAGATTTCTATAAGGATTCAATGAAAAGGCCTTACTGGAGAAAGTAGAGCAGAGCAGAATTTACTGACTTCTGAGTTTAAGGTTCCTACCTGATCTCATCTAATCTGACAGGACTTGTGAACTAATGAAAATAGATTCTTAAAGAATCTCTACGGAGATTTCTCATACAGTGAGAACCAAGTGGAAAACCATTCCATGCTTTCACAGGACTCCACATGATGCTTCCTCTATGTCTATGACTTTGACTTTTGCTTGGCAACATTTTCATGGTATTCATGTTTTATTGTGATCCACAGCTAATAATGTCAGTAGGAGCATAACACTGGATCCAGCAGACCCATCCCTTACTTTTCTGCTGCAAATTTGTACTTCAGCATAGTAGTAGCCAGCTGTGTATCTCAGTACCTTTCCCTGAGGGATACAGGAAGCAATCTATGAGTTTACGCACTTAGTATGACAAATGGCAAAGTGTGTGCACATGTGCAAATATGACAAAACAGGATTTTTACTCACTTTATTCTCCATGTAACTGGTTTTATATATGTTCACCCAAGCGTCAAAGCAACAGACCCACACCACTCCAGGATTTGTTTAAAAAAAAGAAAAAGTTTTCTTGTGATTTTTCTGGTAGAAGTAGCCAGTTCAGTACAATGGCACATGAAAAACCAGATTTGCAAGTTTTGGAAATGAAAAGTGAATCATCAGATTACTTATGCATAGATGATGAAGATGATCCACTATGGTAAAATACATGCTTTCATAACAGAGGAGTGGTGTGGGTGGATGATGATGATGATAATGATTGTGACATTGGCCATGTAAGCCAAAGTTCCTGTGACAGTGAAATGGAGCAAGAACTGAATGACACACACAGGGAATGCAGACCTCCTTGATTCAGATGATGAAGAAAACAGCAATGTGAGTACATATCTGACTAGTCAAAATCTTTCAAAATGGCCACTCAACCAAATGGAATAAGCCAATGTTAGAACTAGGTCTGAAAAATATAGTGAGGGTCTTCTCAGGGGTAAAAAGTATTGGACAGAATGCCAGCACTGGCATTCAATGTTGCAAATTGTATCAGATGAAATTCTACAAGATGCTGTGAAATACAGAAAGGCTGAAATGCAAGTAAAACATTTTGTATGCACCAATAGCCATATTAAAAATGTATTTATGACACTTCATTAGCTAAACTGAAAGCATTCACAGGTCTGCTGTACTTAGCAGGGATTTCTCATGGTAATAACAGGAATGTAAAAGACTATGGAAAAGCAATTGGTCAAAATATGGCATATAAATTTATGCCCTTATATATGCAAAGACTTATACTTTCAATTTAGCTATATACCCTGGAACTCAGCCTTATTTGTATAGTAATCAACTGAATGATGTTGTGAACAGACATGTCACTCCCATTTACCAAACTAATCAGAATTTGATATTTGATAATTGGTTTACCAGTTTCT
Source organism: Chinchilla lanigera (assembly GCF_000276665.1). Lineage (NCBI taxonomy): Eukaryota > Metazoa > Chordata > Mammalia > Rodentia > Chinchillidae > Chinchilla > Chinchilla lanigera. Next base: position 10,313,269 of record NW_004955480.1, on the reverse strand, counting down.
AATTGACATTACATTTGCTAACATAGCACAAGATGACCAGGATAGGAACTATACACAGGAACAAAGCAAAAATCCCAAATGAAGTGTTGCAATTTCAAAACAGAAAACTGTGAAATACAATCTTTGGATTTCAGAAAGATATAACATTGGTCTTGTATATGGCAAAGAAAAATAAACTGGTATAGCTGATGTCAACATTCCACCATACTAAAAATATTGATAAAGAAACCTCAAAAAACAGAGACCTGAGATGAACACTTTCTACAACAAACCCCAAAACAGAGTAGATGTTGTTGATGAATTATTCAGCAACTATGTTATCACTCAAAACACAGTGTTGACCAATGGTTGTGTTTTTACTCAACCCTAAGCATGTGTTTAAGTATAAATAGCTTGATAGTTTACAAAGAAAATAACAAATACAAAATATCATGGAGAAATTTTCTTAGACGACTGGGACTGAAACTCGTAAGAGATCATTTACAGCAGAGGAAAAACAAAATGATTCCACCCAGGGAACTATGCAAAAAAGATATGGAGCCCACTGGTGATCTGACAGGTTTAGCATCATAAAGACCTACTATGACAATAGGAAAACAAAGAAGATACCAGCTATGCCTTATAAGAAAGTAGAGGGAAAACAAAACATAGGTACTATCAATGTAAGCAATGCTTGTGTATAGAACATGTAGTTGTCATGTATGCCTTGGGTGTAACAGTTGAAGCAAAGATTATTTCTGTGGTAAACTTTTGTTTGTGACTGCATTGCAGTTCACATAAGTTTTTACTTTTGATATTATCTTTTAGGTTTTGTAAGGAAGTGCACAGCTGATGTGAAAATGTTGGTGTCTATTCTAAGCACTCATTACCTATTTGGTATTTTATTTTATTGATATCTTATTTCCCTGCTAAGTGCACATTATACAATATAGTAGGAAGCTCCTGACAAAACAGCAAGAACAGGGAGATGTCAAGTATGTCCCACAAAAAGGCCAGAAAAGCGAAACACATGTGCTGTAAGCGTAAGCAATGCATGTGTATGGAATGTGCTATTGTCATGTATGAAAAGTGCCTTTGTTGTGATAATTAAAGATTATTTTTGTAGAGTACTATTGGTATTTTTCACTGTAGTTCATAGAGAAAATTTCCATTGTTATTTTTTAGACTTTGTACACCAAAAAACAGTCAATGTTGACTATTTTGATGTTTTTTATATACACTCAATAAATATTAAACATTCAATAGTTTTTTAATATTTTTTCTAGTTAAGTGCTCATAGTTTAATATAATAAAGCTCATAAAGTTAAAACTAATAATCAGTAGAACTATTCCAAAGAATAAGCGGGGGTCTGACAGACTTATGTCTCTGTGCCTTTATGACAAAATTAGTGTTATGCTTCATGAGTTTTTATTTTTTTTTTGTTTTTCCGGTACTGGGAATCAAACTCACAACCTCGTGCTTGCCAGGCAGGCACTGTGCTGCTGAGCTAAATCCCCAGGCCCTTCATGAGTATTTAATAGCCCATCTTCCCCTCCTGGCCAGGAACTGGCCATTGTCCCTCCTTAATCCCATAAAAAAAAAAATCTTCCTCATAATTTTATAGCTATACCTTGCAAACTATCAAGTCCTTAAAAACAGGAACATATCTTATTCTCTTTGGGTTCTCAGTATTTTATATGATTCCTAGACAAAACAGGCCCTCCACAACTGTTTGCTAAATAAATATACTATCATACTGCACTGATGAAATTATTCTCATGCTATTCAACAAGGCTAATCAAAACATTTGGTTGAGCTTTATAATATTTTATTACTAACTTTAGTTTGGTAATCCTTTCAAAATGATGAGTAATGAGAGTATTTTCACTCTATGGCTAATCAACCTGATGGAAGGGCAGCAACTTATACTTTAGAGGTTTGGGTTTTCAGGGCCAGTCTCTAAAAGAAACAATGGCTTGTGTGGGTTTTTAATTGTCATTAACATGCACTTTTCATCCTACTTTGCATGAAATCAGGATGTATATAGTATTAGAAAGTGGCTCAGTCTCATGACCCAAATGTTCAGAATTCTCTATATACCTTAGTCCAAAATTAACTCTTTGTCTTGGTTACTTTTTTCTCATTGCTGGGACAAAATACCTGATGCCCAAAATGAAGGAAGGAAAGGTTTATTTCGCTTACAGTTTGTGGAGGTTTCAGTCCGTACTTGGCAGATTATAAGGCACAGTGGCACATGGCAAAGAGCTACCTCTCAGGGTGGCAGCACAACAGCTAAACAGCAAGCACACACCAGCGCGGAATGGGGGAGGAACGTCCTTAAGCACTCTTTTCCTCTCCCTTACATATGCAAACTATCCACCCCAGGGCAGGTGTAGCTCTCACACCCACCAAACTCTAAAAGCCTGCCCCTCAAGCCTGGCCGCTTGAGGCTTTGTGGGGACACACAGATTCAAACCATAACACTCCTCTAATTGTTTCTGAGTTTGGAAATTCTCTTCATGAAAACTGCTAATCCAAACTATAAATTATGTAATTTATATAAATTATATTGTAACAGAAAATGGGCCCTCCAGACAATATACGTCAGTTTCTTAGTTGCTCAGGTAGTAGTTCCTGTTACAGTTCTGGTTGCTTCTGTCTCCTAGAAACAGCTACTTATTGTGATGCATTGCTGGTCACTACGATGCATACTGTAAGAACTAATCCCCAGTTGACAAGCCATTTTGCCTCTGTACTGCCTGCTTGCTTATCCTACATAAGCCCTAGACCAACAAAGACCAGGGCCTGATATTTTGGGAATGATCCCAATCAGTGCCCATCGATGTAAAAGAAATCTGCCTCCAAATCCTGGGTGTCGTTTTGGTGTTTACGATTTCCATTACATCTGGTGCATTGGTCAGGAACACCAACTGTGCTGACCGCTTTGGTTACTGATCATAGCCCTAGCAGACAGAGCAAGGACCTCTCCAGTTCCTACCAGGAAGGTGCACCCTTGAGTCCCCTCCAGGGTCTGCAGGATTCTTGGCTCCTTGCTCAAGTGGCTCACATCAAACCCCAAATGGAGGAGGATGCAACCTGTCTGTCTGTCCCCTGCCTGCATGATTCCAGTAAGATCCCCAGGGGCACCCCAGTTAGTCTGTCAGTCCTACTCAGCTCAAGCAGAAGGGGAGTCTGATCAGCTCTCATTAATCAAGACCACCTGCAAGGGAGAGGGAGTTGGGAGTGTTTAACCTCTGAGTGCCTGTAAGATGAATTTGTGAGTGAGTGGAATGCACAGTGTAAACAATAGGCTGCTCTGTCTCTGTACCAAGACTGGGAAGCACTGGTCTCAGTGGCTGATTGGGCCCTCACCTGCAATTCCATGGCAAATGATATATGGCGTAATGGAAGCCTCACATCCTCCTTAGCTAAGAGGTGCCTAAGTCCCTGCAAGTGACAAGGCCAGGCAGCTATCTGAATGGTCTCTCTGAGGAGCACCCACCCTTTGTCTGTTGCCCAATGGGGACGAGTGACCAATACAAGATCTCCGTGCCATCAACAACACAGCCATCACCTTACATTCTGCAGCTCCCTATCCATACACCCTTTTTGGACTGTTTACTCAATCACCACAATGGTTTGGGAACTCTCGCACTACTTTCAGGGAGGTCTCAGCAAGATTTGACTTCCAAGACAAACTCTTTTTCTGTCCCTTCCAGTTCCATCAAGGTCCCCCAAGGGAAAAAAAAAAAAATGAGGCTTCACAACTGCAGAATGTCTATAGACTGTCAAACTGCTAAAATATATCTCTCCTGCCTGTAAAGCTAGTTCAAGATCTTTGCGCTGCCAATGCTGCCGCAGTTGCCCTCCATATATGTTGCCTCAGTCTTCTGCCACCCACAGCCTGCTGGTACACCTGCCTGCACCTAAAGATTGCTTTCTTCTGCCTTCAGTTGGCTCCTTTCAGCCAGCTACTCTTTGCCTTTAAATGAAAAGACCCCAGTTCTGGACTCAAAGGTCAACTGATCTGGAGTTACCCTCTCAGAGGTTCAAAAACTTGTTTACTCTCTTCAGAGAAGCCCTCACAGCTGACCATACTAGTTTCCAAGCACAAAATATCACTGCACTTCTGATTAGTGACATCCAAGCTGTCTGCTGGAAAGGCACAAAAGTTCTGCTACTATATCTGGCAGAAACTGGTAACAAGAAAAAACCCACAAATTTCTTGGAGCTGCTGGCTTATATAGAATCTGGATTCTTGAGTTCACTAAAACAACAATGCTTACCCAGCAAATACTTGGATCCAGTCACTAATGGCTGCCTCTCCCTTTTACCTTCATGCTCTAATAGCTCCTGCCATTCTGTAGCTATTAGAAAGCTGACAGGTTTGCCTCAAGCTGAGACCTAACTGTCCAGGTGCTACAGGCTATACTGCACCTCCTGAGTAACGGTGAAATAAACCCTCTGACAGATGCTGAGTACACCCTGTATATAGATGGAAGTAGCTCTATTAGGACAGGCTAGATATGCTGTGACCACCTTGGACAAGGTTATTTTGGCCAAAACTCTCCTGCTACTGCTTCCTGGTGCTATTTAGAGACCTGCCACCAATGATGCCAAACCTGTACTCCTAAGCCCCCTCTGGGGATCCAATTGACTAAAACATCAATCCCAGCAAGAAAGACTTTACCCAGTATTCCCAGAAGATCAGAGCCAGACCTGCTCCCACCATTTGTCTGCAAGCTCAAGCCACAGCACTGGCACCTGCAGCCAGCTCAGGCTTCAGCATATGGGCCACTGGCCCTGACTTCATGCAATGTAGTGAACTCTCCCCATTTAAAGCTATACAGATTACACAAAAATAGAACATAACCCTACAGAAACAGCTTGTAATCAGTTAAAAGACCAGCATTCCTATAGACATTCCTGCACATACATATATAACCCAGATGCATATTAACTACCTCTACAAAGTTTCAGAAATCCAGCCTTAGATCTGCTGAAATTTTACCTGGACCATACAGCTTACTCTCAAAAGATGACACACTCAATGTCCTGCTCTGGTCCCTCCAAACACTGGCCAGTTCATGCACAGCTGAGGCCTGAGGACACCACTCTCAAAATTGCTCCATAACTCAACAAATTACTCCCCTTGATTTTTGTGCCTTTTCAGGCTGCTTGCCCCAGTCCTTGCTTTCCCTTGACTCTATAGATGATTGCCTCAAGGAAACAGAAAATATCAATGAGAAAATAAACTTACAGATGATAAAGATTTTTTAAATTTTTATTTTAAAGAGAAACAAAGTAAAACAAAATTTCAAAACAATAGGAGAGTAACAATGGTTAATACATTGCATATTGTTATCATAAATTAGTTACTCAGGAGTACAAGATATAGGCATTTAGTTGTCCAAACAATATTAGCACAAACCTTTCTTTTCAATGAACTACGAGAAATTAGTAGTATAACAATCTTATCTTTGTGTGTGTGTGTGTGTGTGTGTGTGTGTGTGTGTCTATTCTGCTTTTTCCTTCTTTTCTCCTCTTCCCCACCCCAATTTCTCTTTCCTTTTGAACAGCTTCTTCCCATTTTACAATATACATTGTACATTTTGGATCTTATTTACTCTTTTAGCTTTTCACACCAGGGAGACAATTCGATGTTTACACATGTGAGTCTGGTTTATTTCACTTATGAAATGATAAAGAGTTAATGAGCATCCAAGACACACTGGACACTCTTAGATCAGATTAACTCCTTCCCTCCCTTGTCAGCATCAATTTAGGAAGAAATCCCATAGTAAGGAAAATGAACCACAAACTCCTGACAGGAATTTTCAGTCTTCGGGATCTTAGCTAGGACCCATCCTAGGATCACTGGCAACCTTAATGTTACTGTTTCAAGTTGGGCCTTATCTCAGAATATCATATGTAATATGCCCAGCAAAAATTTGCCAGGGAAACTAAAAGAGGGGAGAAATGTAACAGAAAATGGCCCCCTAGCCAGTTTACTTCAGTTTCTGATTGCCCAGGTGATAGTACCTGTTCTAGTTCCAATTGCTCCTATTTCCTAGAAATGGCTGGTCATGATGATGCACACTGTATAAACCAATCCCCAGTTGACAAGCCATTCTTTCTCTGTACTTCCTGCTTGGTTATCCTATACAAGCCCCAGACCACCAGAGATCAGGGCCTAGTATTTTGGGATGATCTCACTCAGTGCCCATCAATGTAAAATAAACCTGCCTCCAGAATGTTCAAGACTTTTTCTCTCTCACTCACACTTACTAGACCTTACTTTAAAATTAACATCATGCCTGAAATTCAATACATCTACTCATTATCAAACTCTATTAATTTTGCAAAGTTTTAAATTCTACTTCTTCTTAACCCTTAGTTGACAATTTTTCCCTTCCCATAACATGACTAAATTAAATGTTGTATTTCTTTTAGGGAAGATGAGCACAATAAACAAAAACATCAAGACTTTCAGTTTCCTGAAGGTAAGATGCATGCATATGATGTTCTTAAAAAGTAGCCAATACTCACACAGAGAAAATAGTGCTTAAGCACTAAGTTAAACAGCTATGCAATGTTTGCTATCCCTTACTTGCTGCTTAATTTAAATGTACTTCAAATTATAAACTCAGAATGTATCTTTAATACATGTACACAATCACAAAGTCAAAAGCCTTCTAAAGAATCATGTCATATAGTCAATTACTAATAGTTCTTTAAAAGTAATTAGATAAAACACCAAGCACAATATTTATTATTCTTTTCTCCATTGTTAGCAATACATCTCTTTCACGGTCATAGCAGTTAATCTCTACTATTCCCTGAATGATAATGAGAATATATTTTCACAGTAGCAATCTGTGACATTTCTATAAATCAATGTGCTGCAATGATACCTAAATAAAAGCTTATTTCACTATAATGATGCTTCCAGGCTTCCCTCAAATCAGGTGGTTACTTGCAGTTAATGATCTGTGACATACCACACAAGTAGTCCTAAAAAGACTTATTATCCACTGCATGTGCAACAATATTTGCTTTATGGATGGCTAAATGAAAGAAGACATTCAATGTAGCTGTAAAAGTAAAATCAAAAGAAAACTTACAAGTAACATGTTTTCTTTAAGTAAAAGGGCTGTGACCATTTTCCATTAATACTTAACCTTTTGCTGGAGCAATGCAGCCACAGAATGCTCAAATCCATAAAGCCCAAGAGCTGTTCTGAGTTAACGTTAATTAACTTCTTCCAATCAAAAGAGCAGTCACTTTCCAAAAATGTGAGATCATCAGCCTCTATTGTTGGCATCCAAGTCATATCTCAGAGATCAACAATTTAAAAAAAGGTTATACTTTACACATAACTTGACAGCATGTCTCTTTATTAAATTTATGTATGCATGAATGACACAAACTTGCCAAAAAGAGAATTATGCTGCACAAAATTTGCTAATCTCAAATATTTTACCTTTCATATTTGCCAGACTCGTAGGCATTCACATATTTGCCATTTCTAATTTTATTTCATTTACCAGACTCAGGTTTTGTCCACCATATGTCCATCGTGGATTAACTATCCCCTTAGGTGCAATTAAGGAGTTTCCATTTGTTGTAAGAAGAGCTAAGTATGAAGAACACAGCCAGAAATAACATTTATACCTCAACCCAAAACAGAAGCACATTCAAACTCAAGCAATGGTTTATGCAGCATCTTTGTTTTATTAGACACATGTCCACATAGCAAAATAAACGAGATAAAAACTCATGAAAACAGTACAACAGCTTTCACCATTTAGATTAGATATTAAAACTGTATCACTTCAACTGAATTTAAACAATTTTCAAAAAAAATGTATTTCTAAACTGTAAGTTAAAATATTTGGCTTCCGAACAGTAATTCTAGTCAGCATTTTAATTAGAAAAATATATACATTTAGCAAGATCCCCTCTTACTACCTATTTTGAAGGGAGAATGAGAAAGACAATAACAACTACTAACATGTGCAGCAGTAATTATATTAGAGGCATGGTTCCAGACCTTTACAAATATTTAATTATTAAAACCAATTCTATATTTAATTCTACTGCCTTACATGGTAGGTACTATTATTAGCGCCATTATACAGATGAGTAAATGGGAGCCCGCATCCAAACCTAAGTGGTCCTGATTAGGAGTCTATGCCCTTAGCAACTATTCATACTGTCTGCCTCTATAAAATATATTAAAGTGGTAGAACATGCTATAAAACAAATGTCCTTAAGGAAAAATACAATTTCTCATCTTTCTAAACTTGATTTTTGAATGAAAATTAAGAGACTAAGAGTTTCATTATCAAAAAACTACATGTGCAATGGAAAATGCTTTTATTTATTTATTTATTTATTTTGGAAAATGCTTTTAAAATGTGATCATATGTGCCAAAAGCACCGAGTAAGGCTGTGGTTATTTTTACCTAACTTCATTAAGGTGTAAATGACAAATGAAAATTGTATACATATGCAGTGTACAAAATGAGCTTGGTATATGTCTACTTGCAAATGCTAACTAATACCTCCATCATGGCACATACCAGTGCTTATAATTTTGTGATGACAATACTTAAAATCGCTTCGCTCAAGCACTATTCAAACACAGTCCATCCTGAACATCTACAGAAGACTGGTCCCAGGACCCTTTGCAGATTCCAAAATCCCGACATGCTCCAGTGCCTATATGACAAGATGTAGTGTTTTATATAACCTATGCATAGTCTCTCATATACTAGTATCATCTCTAGACTACTTATAATACCTAAAAGAGTGTAAATGCTATGTAAGTAGTAGTCACAGGCTGTTAGTGAATAAAGCAAGGATAAAATTCTCCACATGTTCATTACAGGTAAAAATGTTTTTCAAATATTCTTGATCCAAAGTTGGTTGAATTCAGGAATATATAACTTATAGACACAGAAGTCTGCTGTATAAGTTATTAGTAACTATAACTGTAGCATGATGTACAACAGCCTCCTAGAATGTATTCATCCTGTTTTACTGAAAGTTTATTAACATTTGATCAATATATCTTCATCCCCTCCCACCACTCTAGAATCTGATAATCAATATTCTACTGCCTGCTTCTATAAGTTCAAGGTTTTTTAGATTCTAAATATAAGCAATATCATATAGTATTTGTCTTTCTGTACCTGGTTTATTTCATTTACCATAATGTCTTCCAAATTCACCTATATTGTCACAAATGACAGAATTTATTTCTTTTCTAAGTCTGAATAGTATTCCATTGTGTGTATTTGTGACTGTATGTATGTACACACACAGATTTCCACATTTGGTTTTCTTTATCTGTTGATGCACATGGGACTGACTACCATATCTTAGTTACTGTGAATAATGTTGAAATAAACGTGGGAGTAAAACTGTTTCTTCAGTACTGTATACTGACTTTATATCCTTTAGATATCTACTCAAAAGTAGAACTACTGGATCATATTTTTAATTTTCTGAGGGACTTCCAAGCTATTTTCCATAACAGCGGTACTAATTTATACCTACAAATAGCATGCAACGGTTTCCTTTCCTCCACCTCCTTGCCAACACTTGCATTTTGCTTTTTCGATTGTGATTATTAGAAGGATGCTTTTAACAGCCATCTTTTTGCGGTTTTAACTTGTACTTCCCTGATCATTAGTGATGTAAAGAATTTTTTTATATATCCATTGACCATTTATATGTTTCCTTTAGAAAAACGGCTATTCAGGTCCTTTGCCCATGTTTTTTTCATCAAATTACTTATTTTCTTTTATTGAGTTTAGTTTCTTAAATATTTTGGAAATTAACTCCTTTTCAGATGTATAGCTTAAAAATATTTCTACCAATCTATATAGGGTTATCTCTTCACCATTGACAGGTTCCCTTGCTGATCAGAAGCTTTTCAGTTTGATGCAATTCCATTTGTCTATTTTTGCTTTAGTTGCTTGTACTTTTGGTGTCATAGCCAAGAAACCATTTCCCAGATGAATGCTAGGAAGTTTTGTCATATATTTTCTGCTTGTAGCTTTATAGCTTCTGTTATTGTAAGTCTTTCAACCGCTTTGAGTTGAGTTTTTTAAATGGTGTAAAATTTCATTCTCTAGCATGTGGATATCCAATTTTTCCAAGACCATTTATTAAAGACAATGTCTTTTCCCCATTATGTACCAAATAAATAAAATTATGAAAGAAAAGACATTACAACTGATGCAACAGAAATTCAAAAAGTATTAGAGATCAGGATCAACTACATGTCAACAAATTGGTTAACTCAGAAGAAATGGACAAATTTCTGTAAATATAAACCCTAACAGGAGTAAATCATGAAGAAAAGGAAAATCTAAACAGAACAATAAGTAAGAAAATTTAATCAATAATCAAAACCTCCCAAAAAAGACACACCCAAAACCTAATGGCTTCACTGGTGAGTACTGCAGGCCATTTAAGGAAGAATTAGTGTCAATTCTTCTCAAATTCTTCCAAAACACTGAATAAGACAGGATACTGCCAGACTCAATTCTCTGAGGACAGCATTACCCTGATACTAAATCCAAAGACACTACAAGAAAAGATAACCAGAGATCAATATCCCTGATGAACATACTTACAGATGCAAAACTCCATATCAAAATACTAGCAAAACCAAATTCAACAGCACATTAAAAAGCATCACAAACCATAATGTGGAATTTATCCCTGGCATGTCCAACGTATGCAAATCAGTAAGTATGATATTCCACAGTAACAGAAGGATTAAAATCCTATGATTATGTCAATACATATAGAAAAAGCAAATTAAACATCCTTTCATGACAGAAACTCTCAACAAACTGGGTATAAAATAAATTGTCTTCAAAATAATGAAGGCTACAAGACCAGAGTTGACATCATAGTCAAGACAAAGACAATCTCACAATTTGTATTCATTGGAGTAATGGAGGTCACAGTCAGAAAAACCAGGTAAAAGAAATACAAAAAGGATCAAACTGAGAAAAGAAGTAAAATCGTCTCTGTCTATAAATGACATGATCTTATGTGTAAAGAACCTTAATGACTCTAGCAAAATACACCATTTCATGAATTCAATAAAATTAGAAGATACAAAAGCAAATGACAAAAATCAATAGAATTTACTGTACATACCAATAACAAACTATTCAAAAAAGAAATCAAGAAAACAAAAATATTTAATAACATCAAAAAATAAAATACTTAGGAATAAATTTACCAAGGAGGTAAAAGAAAAGTACAGTAAAAACTGTAAAATATTGATGAAATAAATTAAAGAAGACATAAATAAATGGAAAAATGTCATGTGTTCATGGATTGGAAGAATTCTATTGTTAAAATGTCCATACTATCCTAAGTGATCTACAGATTCCACGCAATCCCTATCAAAATTCCAATGATATTTTCTACAGATTAGAAAAAACCATAAAATTTGTATAGAACCGGGGCTGGGGATTTAGCTCAATGGCACAGCGCCTGCCTGGCAAGCACAAAGTTGTGAATTCAATTCCCAGTACTGGAAAAAAAAAAATTAAATTAAATTAAATAGATAAATAAATAAATAAA
>NW_004955480.1:10283695-10301008 GCF_000276665.1 Chinchilla lanigera | reverse complement strand
ATATGCAGGATACTCAACATGGCTGTTCTACTGTCTTGTCTTTCTTTGCTGAAAGAAACTGTCATTGAGTCCTTGGTTGATCAGCATTGCATGTCTATATCTGTTTTCATGAGAAACCACTTTGAAGATATCAATATGTAATATAAGCATTAATTTCCTACCACTTTGTTTGTAACTCTGTACTGTCTGTACTGTTCCTTTGCTATTTTGTAAAATGTTGTCTGTCTGTTAATATTTTCGTTCTTTTATTTTTAAAATCAAAAAAAAACAAAATGCTTGGGACCAAAGTATTTGAGATTTGGGATGGGGCATTTGAAATATCTGGATATACAGTACATATGGCATCTCTAGGGGATAATATCCAAAAGTGTAAACACAAAACTCATTTATGCTTCATATACAACATATACACACATCTTGAAGGTAATTCTATACCACATTTTTAATTATTTTCTGCATGAAATGAACCTTCATAGTGTGGAATTTTCTATTTGTGGTGTCATGTCAGCACTCAAAAGAGTTAGATTTTGGATCCCTTGAGTACTATTCTATTTTAACTCTATTATCTGAAAAGATCTGTAGTTCCATCTTTTATAGACAGAAAATTAATTTTCTAATTGTCCATATAACAACTATTTACTCAGCACTTTTCATGAGCCAAGGACTGAGCTCAGTACTGGAGCAACATCAGTGAACAGGCAAAACACCCTACCTCCATACAGCACAATCACACAACACCTGTTGAACCCCAAAGAAAAATCATGACAAGCTGACTTTTTCAGAATAACCACAGGTTATAAAAGAAGTTAAGAACCATTTAAAACTACTGATAAAACTATCTATCACAGCCTGTTTCTATTTGTTCATTTACTTCAGAAAGTAGGAAAGACTAAGACTCCTCATTTCTCCCTTCTCCGTAAATCTGGATCAATGCAATAAACTGCAGAAAAAGGTATAGAGCTGACTCAAAACCACATTTTAAAATGAAACAAGTTCAATAACTATTAAAAGGCACGCATTTTATATCAGGTGTTCCCAGTCTCCCCTGCCCCCACCTGCTTTCTCTAAGTCCCATCAGCATAAAGCATGCTGTAGTATCTCCCACCCTTAAAAAAAAAGAATGCTAACTCACATTTCCTACAGATTCTGCTCCACTACCAACTACCTTTTACAGCAGCACTCCATACATGTTGCTTCTATTCTTGTCTGCACTTCTTCTCTTCTCTCTCACCCTGACTCTAATCGACTTTCACACCCACCACACTTCAATGAATCTGCTTTCGAAGATCACCACCAGTAACCTCCACAACGCTGAGTCTAATAACCATTTTCAGTCCTCATCTACTGATCACTCACCTCTTGTCTTTAGAACACCTTTCCATTTGGCTTCCCGAATACTTCACGCTCCTTATTTTCCTCCTACTGCTGCCTGCCATATTTCAATTCCCTTCTGATGTAAACTCTTAAAACGTGGATGTAACTCAATGCTTACTTTTCGGACTGTGTGTTGCTCCGTTTTCCCATAATTGGGATAAAAATACTCAACGCTCACAATGTAAAGGAGGACAGGTTTAATTTGGCGCACAGGTTCAGAGGGTTCGGTCCATCCTCAGTTGGCTTCAAGGCAGGAGCAGCAATGGCAGAAGCGCGTGGTAAAGCAAACCTAGGCCGGTATGTGCTCACTTCACAGCAGCCAGAAATAAGACCACAGGGAGAGAGCACCAGTGAGAGATACACCCTAAAAAGGCACTCCCTTGGCCCACCTCCTCCAACTGCCCCCACCTTCTAATGGCACGCTCAACTACGATCATCAGTGGATTTATTTACTGTGGAGTTCAATGCCTCACTATCCAATTACAATCCCAGGAGTCTCTTAATCCAGTCAAACTGACAACAGAAATCAGGCCCTTTCTCTATTTACACTCTTCTGTGGTAAAGTTCACTCCAACTCACAGGTTTGCACACCACCCACACTATGACGAACATGATCTTTATATATACGTAAGTTATATTAATAAACTTAATAAATAAATATTATCCACATGCTATTGACTACAACTTTTATCTCTAGACCACACTTATCCTGCATTCCAGATCCCTATATCCAATGTACCTTCTAAAATCTCCACATAAAAAAAACTAAAATCTCCACATAGCTGCCTAATATGCATCTCAAATTTAGTATATCTAAAACCAAACTTTTGATACTCTCCCAAACTTATGCTTCCACAGTCCTCCTCATCTCAGTAAATGAAACTTCAGTTTTCCAGATGTTTAACCCAAGAGTCTTAGCACAAAATCAACCTATGAGAAAATCCATCAGCCTCACCTTTAAATATACACAGAAGTAAACTATTTCTCATTGTCTTTTCTATCCTTTCCCTGGTCCATACCACCTCTGCTGCTCATCTGAATTATGTCAAATGTCTCTGAAATCTGGTCCACTTCCACTCTTAAACCATCTTAGTGTATTCTCAAAACAAGAGCTCTACTAATCCTTTTCAAATACAAATTAAACCATTTCAATTTTACTTAAAACTCTCAGGATCTTTCCATCTCAGGGTAAGAATTCGAAGACCGTAAGTAGCTTATCATGTCTTCCTTGATCTGGCCTGTTCCTAGATCCTTCTCTCTTTACCACTTAACTTCATCTCCTATGCAATGTAAGTCTCCATTCCCTACATAACCACATGCACGTGCGCGCACACGCGCACACACACACACACACACACAGGCACACACTGCTGTACATACCTTTGTGATCCCCACAGCAAACAGAAACAAAATCCTACCTCGAAGTGTTTGCATCTACTATTTCCCTCCACTTGGCTATAACTCATCTATGATTCTCTCTCCTTTACTTCTGTGCTCTCATGACATCTAAGGCATCTTCCCATCTATCATAGAAAAACTAAACACAATCCTCCAAACTTTCTTTTTCTCCCGTTCCTGTTTCTTCTATCTCTATAGAAGTTCTTAGCATCTGACATATGTTTTACTTTATTGCCTTTCTTCCCCAAGGCAACACAGCTAGATGAGGGCAAGGATTTTTGCTTGTACATGTCTATATACCTAAAACCTAGGCCGGTATGTGCTCAATCAGTATTTGTTGAATGAAGAATAGAGAACAGGTAATTAAAAAGCAAAGAAACAAAGTATCTGTTGAACTGCTTTATTTATGCTGCAAAACTAGACATTTAGGATGGGGATACAGCTCTGTGGTAGAATGCTTACCTACCATGCAAGGCTCTATACTGAAAACAAAAAACAAAAAACAAAAAAAAGAAAGAAAGAAAGAAAGAAAGAAAGAAAGAAAGAAAGAAAGAAAGAAAGAAAAAGAAACTGAACATTCATTTAGAATTTGAAAAAAATATGTAATATAAAATGAAAATCACTTAAATTATAAGCTCAAAAATAATTTAAGACTTTTTAAACTGCTAGTTTTATAGCCCCCTAAAACTCTCTAAAATTGGCCATATTTCTGAGATGTCCCTACCAAACACTAAGAATTCAATAAATCTTACCTAGATTTATTATTATTTACATATAAATCACCATTATTATCTACATACGTACACAGAAATGTGATTTTTTAACAATCTAATAGCAGAATAATAAACTGAGCAAGAGATATCACTGCAAAAAAGACAAGTTTCAACCTAAGTTTTATTTTAAAACTTTCCTAAAACTGTATGGCAGTAAATATGTTCAATCCAACTATCTTACAACTAAGTATGGTTTGTGTCATCAAATTTTAGAAGTGGAAGTGCTTAGGTATTATTACTCACTACAATCCCCTCCTTTCACGGACAAGGATGATCTAAATGGTTAAACTGTCCAAGTCACACAGCTAGAGCAAATAGTAACAGCAACAACAGAAAAGCTGAACTTTTCCCCTCCCTAGTCTAGTGCTCCTTTTATAGTCTCTACAAATACCAATTACAATAATTGCAATATGCTTAAATTAATAACAATTTCAAATCCTCCCTTCACAAAATCTGTTTTTATAGCTATTTTCTTTTACTAGTCATTGAATATTTAATAAATTTAACAAGCCTTCTCTACTTTGATAAATATGAATAGAAAAGATATAAACAGACTGTTATGAACAAATGCTTACACAATTCCTCCAAAACCAAAGGCAATAAAACCACAAAAACTGTAGTACTTCTTAGGTTAATTATAGTGCCGTCTAAAAAGGTTAGCTATACAATAATGCAGTAACACCACTGCAACAACGATTAGGTGAAAAAGTTTTTGACAAATGTTATAAAATAGCACCCATTTGATATTTTCTTCCCTAACAACTACCAGTCACAATGCCCATCTGAGGGCAAATTTACACATTTGACTAGGAGATGTTATTTAACCACTTAAACCTGAGATGCTATCAGTGTGTCCTAGGTGCAGCAGAATATACATACTCTTCTGAGAGAGTAACTTTGCAAACATACTAAAATACTTTCTCATTCAGTACATAGAAACGCTGCCAGTGTCTTCCAGTAAGTACATAACCACAGGTCTGGGAAAACTTCATAGGTCCAGAGACATAAAAAAGAAGAAACAAAATAGAAGCAAAAAACAGAAACATTTGCCCATCTGAAGAAAAGGACACGTGGGTCTGCTACTAAGGGATTACTACTCTCCAAGACAAAAAAGAAACAAAGTAACAGAAGAAATGGGAAAAGAAACAGAAATTAGAGTGTATAAACAGAATGAACTTTCAATTCTTCAAAAGAGTTGTTTATTCCTTATAATTTACAGCTCTCCTACATTGGTAACAATGCCTTTTTCACATGGGTATAATACTGCAAGCGATAAATTTTATAGGAGCTGATACGAAACCTTCAAGATAAGAATCAAATTAAATTTTATCTGTTTAATAGCTTCATATTTCTACTCTCTAGATAAAATAACTTTTGAAGACTCAGAAGAGTCACAGTATAGGCAAACACTTTTATGTAAATTCTAAGGAAGTTTTCAAATTTGACATATAGCCATTTCTTGTATTCCTCTATTACTGAGAAAAAAGAACAGTCTTTTAAAAGCCCTGTGATAATTTTATTGAGTGCATCAATAAAATTTTCAAGTTAAAATTTACTTGTTTTACCAGTACATTTCCACTAAGTTCAGGAACATAACTTACAGGGTACATTAAAATGTAACCTTTAAACTTCTCAATGTAAAACATCACTTCCTGGACAGAGATAGTACTCCAAGAACGATCAATCACTGTTAAGAAGAATATACACTCCGCATTGTTAATTAGTGTTGATGCACTCTTCTCTATGCCCTCATCTGTCATGAAGATTGTTTAAAAATCTGAGTTATTAGTCTTTATTTGGAAAAGGATCTGGTTAATATCTTTAAGAGTAGAAATCATTCATCCATCCACTCTCTACTGGAGCATGATAATTCCTACCCCCAATACAAGTTACTGATAACCACCACCCCTCCACTAACTAAGAAGCTATAAATCAAAAAGAGGGCAGCTCCTATGCAACCCCGGTTAATTCTGTTTACAATCTATCCAACTGAGAATGTTAGCTAGTCAGGGAGGAAACCAGCTGATGGATCAGATAATAGAAAGGCACAACAGATTAAAAATAGAAAATAACAAAATGAAAAGCCAAAATGACATGTTGTTATAAAACATGGACTAAATTTAAAATTAATCTTTAAAAAATTAATATTCCTACAGTTTCATTATATTTGATTAACCTTCATCTGAAACACTGAAGAAAAATTAAAACTACTTCAGTGCATATCTGACTTTTTAAATTACAGATAAAAGGTTTGTAAATAAAAAAGGGTAGGTTTCCAACATTATGTAAAAGTCTATAAGTAATTTTTTTTTTTTTTTGTAGACAGGGTCTCACTGTGTAGTTTACGCTGGCCTTAAACTCACTATGTAGCCCAGCCTGGTCTCAAATTTGCAGTAATCATCTTGCTTCAGCCTCCCAAGTGCTAGGATTATAGGCGTGTGCCACCATGCCTACCCTTATTATGTAAAAGTCAAATGTTAGAAAAAGAAGCAATCCTTTATGGACTATTTGGTTTTTAAATACTTTTTAAACTAAAATCTTGACATAAAATCTATCATATTTTGGGGCTGGGGATTTAGCTCAGTGGCACAGCACCTGCCTGGCAAGTGCAAGGTCATGAGTTCAATTCCCAGTACTGAAAAAAAAAAAAAATCTATGACATTTTATTTCAACAATGATCCATGATAATCTAGCTATGATATACTTCCTGAGAAACTCCCACCGACATTCATGAGGGTGGGATTCAGTGGACCAGTTAGGCCTGAAGGCCACTTAATAGACTCCTTATACATATTTAATATACATTTTCCTCATTAAGAAAATGATCTTCCCTGTACAAAACATTCTGGGCCATAGACACTTCTCATCTATTTTTTTTTAATTTATTTTTTTTTTTTATTTTAAAGATAAAAGGAGGGAAACATTAACAGACATACAACATTTTACAATGACACTTCTCATCTAAACAGTCTTCATAAAAAGACTTTTACCTGTTCATTCAGCATTCATTCAGCCAAGATTCTACATGATGAAGTACTTAGATTTCATAAAGTTTAGATTTTAGTGGGGAAAAACAAACCAAAAACAGTATCAGATGGTGTCTCCCTTGATGCTGCCCAAGGGAGATTTTCACAGATGAGGACCCAAGGTTAAAGAACGCACATATGCAAGGCATCAGCAACAGCAGGCAGCACAAAGCAGAAAGCCAGAGCCAGAATGCAAGAGAGCTGCCTGTGCCTTTATTGTATAATTCTTATACAGGTTGTTACCGCATATTTACATTCTTACACAGTGCCATAACCAGCGCATGCATGTTTACCTGTGCTAAGTCATGGTTACATGACTGAATCCCACTTGCACCTACACTAGACAAGCAGGGTCACGTCCTCGGTTGTCCTTAGACTCCCCTGAGCTCTGAAGCAGTCTGAGTGGATCCCCTAAGACGGCAATGAGACTATGCACATACCTGAAATATACTGACCTTCCAAAACGGACTGGCCAGCTCATTCAGAATTGGTAAGAAAAGCAACTTCAAGAAGACGAAATTTAAGATGAGATAAAAATGACACAATGGAGATAAAGAAAAAGTCAGAGGGAAAAGAGAAAAACTCAAAGAAAAAAACTCTGATGTACAAATGAACTGAGAATGTTCTAGGAGCAGAAAAAAAAAGACCAACAAACCTTGTGCATATAGGCAAGGAAGTACATAGAAGATGAGATAGAGGTAAGAGCCAGGTCACCAAGACCAGGTACACTTGGATGAGGAGTTTGGTTTTCATTCTAAACACGATGAAAAAATGTTAAGTGATTTTAAGAGGAAGAATCACATAACATGATTTGTCACTTGGGAGCCAGACTGTAGAAGAACACAGGGAGGAGCAGGAAGCCAGTCAGGAGGACACTAGGGCAGCTGACATGAGAGGTGACAGAGGCACGCGAGGCCATGGCCAGGTTCACCCATGAAAAGACCTCAAGTGGACATAAACTCAGCATCCCGAAGGCTCTGCAGCGCAGGCTTTGATCCAGTGAGAGTGCCCCACTGCTGGAAGAGCAAGACTTTCAAGCCAGGAAACCAGGTGTTAGGCCTGGTAGATTCAGAAGTAGCCTCACAGGGCAATATAGCTGTTTCCAGGTGCATATATGGCAGAATCTGTGGTCCACATGAGGTTACAGAGATCACTACATCTCAGATGAACATCGGATACGTACAGAATAAGGAGATAAGTTAACCTCTTTTCCATTTTGAAATCTCCCTATCAGGCCAGGCTTGGTGGTGCGTGCCTGTTAATCCCAGCACATGGGAGGCTGAGACAGGAGCATGGCTCACAGTTCAAGACCAGCAGAGTGAGTTCAAGACCAACCTGAACTATGTAGTGAGTCCCTATCGGAAGGAAGGAAGGAAGGAAGGAGGGAATTTCCCTACCAGGAATTTCCTGTTTATCTCATCAACTAAAAGTATGACTTTCCAAGGTTTGGACATAACTGTATATATTAACCTCACTAGTCAGATAATCCAAAGAAAAGGTAGTCCAATATTTAGAATAACAGAATATGGCAGAGAAAAAGAATAAAATTAACACCTGGGGTGGCAGATTCTAATCACTTCTTAAGAACTTTCTCTGGCTCATCTCTGAGCAAATTAACAATAGCTGTCTTAATACGCATAGCTAGCAACAAAAAACTATTCAAAATATAGTATGAAAACTATCAATCTGGCAAAAAAATAAAAAGCAAAGAAACAAGAGAGTGACAAGGGAATTCTCTAGGAACCATTTCCTCCCAGCTAGTTTCAGGAAACATTTATTTCAGCTCTACAATTTGTCATTTATGATCATTCAAATTGAGGCTAAGCATACTCAGTACTTTTAAAGGACTATTATGATTAATAATAATAAACATTATTGAATGTTTACAGGTATTCAGCCACATGGTCAGTGATTTTCATGAAAGATCTCATTTAATTTTTAACCAGCTTTAACAAACAGATGATTACTCTCATTTCCAGGTAAGGGAAATTAAGATTTAAACATGTAAAGTAACTTCTCTGATGTCACACTTCTGCTGTGTAAAACAACAGGATTTCTAAATAAAGTGCATCTAAATCCAAAGCACTGTAATCTTAACTACTACTCAATATGTCACTTAATATCCTAAATCATACAAAGAACTATCACTAATTTCTGGTAGACTTTCACAATAGACGATGGAAAAAAATAATTTGGAGCTGGGGATTTAGCTCAGCGGCAAAGCGCCTGCCTGGCACGCGCAAGGTCGTGAGTTCGGTTCCCGGTACCAAAAAAAAAAAAAAAAAAAAAAAGAAAAAAATAATTTATTGTAATTACTGTAGGATTTTAACTGTTGTATACTGAAATAATTATGTACTAACACAAATTATTCTGTCCAAGTTTCTTCTTTCCTGGCTGTTTCATGAACTTGCTCCATTTACTCCTGACATTTAAACATAATAAAACTTAACCTTCCATAAAATAAAAACTTAATTCATCTTTGTATCAGACTATTCCCTATCCTCTGCCCACATTTTTGAGTTTAACATTTTTAATAAAAAGCAAATAATCAGGGCTGGGGATGTAGCTCAGTGGTATAGCACCTGCCTGGAAAGTACAAGGCCTTGGTTTAATTCCTAGTACAAAAAAAAAAAAGCAAATAATCACATAACCTGCTCATAGTATGTAATAAATTCATACACATATTTTCCTTCCACTAAATTTAGCTACAGTTGAGTACTGCTGTTAATACATTCACAGACTACACATATTTGTTGTTGACATATGCTTTCTATTTAAGTTGAAGTAGGACACAAGGGTGAATTTTAAAACATCTAAGCAGAGGATGACTATGTTTAGATACTAAGCATAATCCAGTTTCAGATCTCTTTCCATCAAGTTTCACTTGCTTTGAATGAGTGTAAGACACCTGTGTAAATCTTACTATTATAAGACACCTTTATGAATTTATATCCCCAAAGAGAGAATGAGTACATATTGCTATATTATACTAATACAGCATCAGTATGGAAATAAACTGTAAAATATTCAGGAGACTCAGAGTTAAAGCCCTAATAGGTTTAACTACAGACGCATCTTTCATTATATGATCCCATGAAACTGGGCCAGTGACAGATTATGCACCAAATAATATCCAGGAAACTGTTCATCTATAATCTGTTCATTTTACATAAATAACATTCTATGTGACTATATACTCTGCTATACGATCTCATTCTAAAGAGAATATTATAAATACATGTAAGAAAGGAGTTGTAGCTAAGTCAAAGTGAAAAAAAATCTTGACTTTTATACTATTCAATGTCAAACACAACACTGTATTAATTTTCTGCAAAAATTTAAATACTGATTTTTCCAATCTGGGGAATGGTACCACCAGCACAGTCCAATAGCTCCTCTAGTCTGATATTCTGTTTTTGACTGTGTTCAATGGTGGATACCTCACAGGACACCATAAACATGTAACATAAAGGATATAATTATGTACTGCTACACTATTATCTCAGGTGGTGGTTAGATTATATTCTGAAAAGAATGAAAACAAATGCCAATTCCCCACCCCCTCAATAATTCCCCACAAGGTGATGGGAAACATCCAACAGGCAGAAATTCAATCACCGTATGAACCAATGCTTTTATAACATGACAACTAAGAAATGACCTACCTAAATGAAAAGCTGTGCCCAGAAACAGAACATCAGCTCATCCAAACTTGTGATGGGTAAAGGGAGCTTTCAATAAACTGAAAAGCATCTTATTTTTAAAACTGCTTATAAAACAGATAAGTAAAATTTAATTAAACCTTTAAAAATAAAAACTACTATTTCATCCCAAGGAATACCATTTTGTGATTTGTAACAGTTTTCTTGGGAGAAAACCAGTGTTTCTAGCTCTTCAGAGAAATGACATTCATACCTATTTTGTAATGGTTTTAAATTAAAGCTTAGCTTTAGTAAAAGTTCATCCCAGTGTGCAAAACCACGTAATGTCCAAATCTTCGTTTGGCCCTTTAGGACATGTTATTTCCTAAACAATTATAGGGGGAAAAAAAATCATATGCTATGTTTAAAGAACTTTGGAAAAGATAATTCTCTTGACAGTATCCATGGGTATTGATTTAACAATTCTTGTATTCAGGAAACAATTCCTGACCTAAATCCTCCATGGTATACTTTGAATTCATTTTCTCTTCTGTTGACCCAAAATGAGCTGCAGACTATTAGGTCATATCATACAATTTCATCATTTGTAAACCTTTATTAATGTCTCCTTTCAGAAGTTACTGCAGTGCAAGATTATGAACCAGACAGCAGCCCAATACTGAGTTGAACTTTATGATTTTTATGTGCTATATATCATAACCAAAAACAAATCTCAAAAATTAGTTATCCACATTTTTTTACTGCTCCTCCTTTTAATATATCCTTACAAAATCGTCTGTATTTTAGGACAAAGCACAAAAATTCAAAAAAGGGGATATGTAAGAGATGGGAGCAAGAAGCAATGCATACAAAATTCCACAAAGACTTTGGTTCCTTCTCTAGACTAAAGATCATTTGATGAAATGTGTCTCAAAGCCTCTGGGACAGAGCTGACACTGCAATGCAGTATCATAAAATCTACAGCTGTGCTGCCGTTAACAGTCCGTGCTTCTTCCTTAGCCCATGGGAAGCCAAAACATACACCGCCAGAACGGAACTTATCTTCACATGAACTGGTCAGAAGTAGTAAAGTAGTTATGACAGAGAAAGCATCACAACAGTTATGGAACAGTATAGATTCCATGCAGGTAGGTCTTTACCACACTCTAACCCCTGAAATGAGGGGTTTAACACACATCTACAAGGTGTTTCTCAAAATGTAATGTAAGAACAGATATCATTTATGAAATTCGAAGAACAGATATCATTTATGGAAAAAAGTTATTGAAAAGATTGTATATACCCATCAGAACTTTCATTTCAATTTGTTCAACCCAATTTGGAAGCAGCTCAAAAAAAAAAAAAAAAAAAAAACTGTTTCCAAATATCAGATGTTTTTCTCAGGAATAAAAAATATAGAACAGGCAAATGTCTTAGTAAATTCTTTGATCTAGCCACTATAACAAAATACCACAGACTGATGGCCTAAATAACATTGTTTCTCACAATTCCAGAGACTAAGAAGTCCAAGATCAAGGTGCCAGTAGATTCAGTGTCTGGTGAATGCCCTCTTCCCTGTTTATAGATGGCCACCTTCTTCTGATATTCTCCCGCAGTAGAGAAAGAGATCATCTCTCGCAGAAGGCATCGCTTCTACTAAAAGCATTAATCCCATTCAAGGAAGAGCTACTTACCTCCCTAAAGTCCCTTCTCCAATTTCCATCATCCTGGGGTTTCGAGCTTCAACATACAAATTACCAGGGGGACACAAACATTCTGTCCACAGCAGCAAATAAACTTCACATAAGTAAATAGTACTCACTTACTTTTATTGCCCACCAACGCAACCAGTGGCTGAGTCTCTGACTCCTCACTCACTTTCTTCACCACAGTATACCAGTCTTCTAAATTCTCAAAGCTTTGATAATTTGTAATATCATATACCAAGAGGATTCCCTGTCATGAAAGAGTTACAGAATTTTTGTAATGTACTACTTGAAAAAATATTAATAATAAACGTTCTTACATGATGTTTCAAGTATGTCAGGTAGGGTATAAAAATACAGATGTGGAGTTTTATATACAAATTGACTTCAATTTAAATTACTTCCTAGCAAATAAATGATATTCAATGGTTCCATTCAAAACACATCCAGCAACTAAGATGCAAGGTCAGACATAATTTTATCAAAATTATAAATTGCTTCCATTAAGATACATGAGATATTGCTTCATAACTTGCAGCAAATGTAAGAAAATTCTATCACCAAAGTAGAAAAGGCTGCAAAGTCTACAATCCTGCTTCTCACTTTTGTGAGGTCAAACATTTAAATTTTTCAATAAATAACCATCTGCTGCCTGTTTTCTTAAATATTTTCAAAAATGGATATTTCATGCCATCCCCTGATAGTCAATTTAAGTGTTTAACACAATTTTCTTTAAATAAAATGTCAATTTCCTCTTTTGGTCCTCTGTGCATTTGGAGAACGACTTGAGAGTATGCTCCTTATAATAACCCTTCATATACTTGAAGATAGTTAAGTAACTCCTTTACTGTCTGCTTTCCAGAGTAAACAAATTCAGTTCCTTAAACTTGCCTCACAGGGCCTATTTTCTGTGCCTTTAATCATAGTTGTTGATTCTTCCCAGGACACACCATGTATAGTTTTTTGACATCCTCTTTAAAATGAGCACTGTAAAACTGGACATGATACTGTAATAAGAGTCTAAGCAGAGCCAAATATAACAGAAGGATTGCTTCCTGTCTCTTATATATCATATTCCTTTTCATTTCTCCCATTATTTTGTGGGGGAAGAATAAGAGTATATACATACACAAAAATAACATTCTTGATTCTCATCCAGTTTGTGGTCAAACACTTAATACTAAGTTCTGCAAGAAATGTAAGTCTGAACTCTACAATGGTATTCATGTCTACTTCTGAAAGAATGGGAAAAGTCAACCACTTTTTTTGCACATACTATGCATGAGATGCATATCTACATCTTGTCAGAAGGCTGGAGCATGCAGTACAGTGGTACAGTGCTTATCTAGCATGCACAAAGTCCTACGTTCAACCACCAGCACCTCCCCCCAGGCACACACAGCAAGAAAAAAAGCACAGACATT
Organism: Chinchilla lanigera; assembly: GCF_000276665.1. Lineage (NCBI taxonomy): Eukaryota > Metazoa > Chordata > Mammalia > Rodentia > Chinchillidae > Chinchilla > Chinchilla lanigera. The sequence goes on along the minus strand of NW_004955480.1, from coordinate 10,287,666 downwards.
AAGCACATACAACTGCACAGGATTTTTTGTTATTATTCTTCTGAATAAAAAAAAGACTCATAATTACATAGCATAATTACATAGCTTATACTTATTACATAAAGCAAAGACCAATGACACCTAAGCTTTGAGATTTTTGGAATTCTACTGATTAATACATGAAAATCTTCATGCCAACAAAGATAATACCTGAATATGATAAAATATATGTAAATATATAAAATATGTGGAAATATATGGAAAGATTAAAAAACACCTAATAATATTGAAATACAAAAGGAATTCTAAAAGGTTCGGTTTCAGCTCCCACATGTAAAGAACTGGAAGTCATACCTGTCCTTACAACAGGAAAAACCCTGAGCAAAATGAAAATGACTAGGAAGACTCATTAGAGAATTGAGATTGCAGGGTAAATCGCCACTCTGCAATCCAGAGAAGGGCAAATCCACAGAATGACAACTAAGATCTGCTTACCTAGAGCAGTAAATGGTAGAAATATCTAATTGGAAAATTTAACGAGTTTCTAGAGGCTGTGGAAGTTTGAGAGTAAGAAACTTTTAGTAGCCCAGGGTCTCAGGGTCACCCTCACACTTTCATGGCTTTATCTTTAAGAATCTGGTAAAGAGACAAGAAAGATCCCTCTCATGACTCTGGCACAGAGAGGAAAAATGTTATGCTGTGACACATGCCCAGGTCCTTACATCCCACAGAATAGGGAGAGCTCCCCACTCCATTCTCCTCTAGCCATTCTGTCTCATTAAGAGAAGTCAAAGTACATCCATGAAGGTCGCTGCCCAATGACACACGCCCACTAAATGTTAAGACCTTTTCATAAGAATAAAAAATTCTTCCTCTCTCCCCATTTTACCACAACTTCAACAGGGCCCCAGTATAACAGCAGTTGATGACAATTCAAACAGCTGCAAGACACAAACTTCAAGCTAAGAGTTCAGTAAAATATACAAAAAAGATAAAGAGAAAAAAATAATAGCAGTAGAGGAACTTGAGAACTAGCTATACACATATTAAATGCAACACAGCTCTGGCCAGAGCAACACAAAATTGCCCAACAAAGGCCTATTTACCTGAATTCTTATTATTTAATCATATCCAGAATTCAACAGAAAATATAAGACATTCCCAAAGATTGTTTGAGAAAAAAAAGCATCAGAACTAAGTTCAGATAGAACACAGGTTGTACAATTACTAAACAAAGAATTTTTCAGAACTGATTAACATGATATCAAGAGGTCTAATGGAAAGGGTAGACAACATTCAAGAACATCTAAAGCATTGTTATGCTTTAGATCTAAACTGTCCCCTAAACATAAAATAGAATGTTAATATAAATAGAATGATGAGAACTCAGGAATAATAAAAATAGAACGCTAGGTAGCAAAAATATTGTAAGAGAAATGTGGAATGTCTTTATGTACTCATTAACGGATTAGACATAGCCTAGGAAAGAATCAATGAGCTTAAAGTTAGGTCAAGAGAAACTTCCGAAACTAAAATGCAAAAGAAAAAGGAATGCATAAAACAATTTGTCAAAGAACAGTGTGGGACAATTCCAAGTGATACATCATGCACATAACGAATAGCAGAACAGGCTTACATTTAAGAAATAGCTGAAGTATCAATGGCCAAGAAATTGCCAAAAGTAATTACACAAGACCACAGAACAAAACCAAGAATCTCAGAGAATACCTAGAAGAATTCCCAAAACTCTACCTGGAGGCATACCACACAATTAAACTACACAAAATTAAAAATCTCTAATGAAGCCAGAGAAAAGAAAAAAAATCTTATTAATAAAGGAACCAGGGTAAAAATTTTAAAATTTCTCATAGGAAAACCACACAATCATACACAGTGATACACCCACATCCATGTTTATAGTTGCACAGTTTGTAATAGCCAAATCTTGGAAACCACCCAGACGCCTATCAACTGATGAATGGATAAAGATGATGTGGGTTTTTTTTATATGATGTACTACTACTCTGCCATAAAGCAGGATAAGCCCGAGACATTTCTAGCTAAATGGATGCACCTTGGAACCATACTCTTAAGTGAAATAAATTGGACACACACGTAAGTATCGTATTGCTTTTCTCATGTGAGAAACTGAAAGTGTACATAAGAAACAAAATGTATAATAAATATTGTGAAATCAGAAGAAAACGTTCAAATGGGAAAGGGTACTAGGGAAGGGGGAGGAAAAAAGAAAGGAAAGAAAAAGAAAAAATGAAGAAGGAAAAACATGGAAACAAAACTTTTGTACATGAGACGACAAGGGGTTAGAGGGTAGGTAAGAGAATAAGAAAAAAAAGAATCAAGATATATCATGTACAGATATAAATTCCCTATGACAAATGTGATCATTATGTATACCTAAAATGTACCAATAAACTTAATTAGTAAAAAGGAAAACCATGCAAATAAGAACAGAGTGAAATATTTAAAATGTTGACAGAAAGAGGACAACCAATCTAGAATTCTGCATCTAGCAAACTGCCCTTCAGAAGGTAATGCCAAAGAAAAACTCAGAAAAACAAAAACTGAAGGAATTCGTCACCAGCACATCTGCTCTGCAAGAAATATTTTAAAAGGTTCTTCAGAGAGAAGGAAAACAGAGTCAGAAACTAAGTTCTATGTAGACAAGAAATGTATCACCAAAAACCCTGAGTAATCAAGGTAATTATGAGCAAAAAGGACAAAGCTGGAGGCATTACCCTACTGGATGTAATATTATACAGTAAACCTATACTAATTAAAACAGCACAACTTGGGCAAAACTTAAAACAGAAACATCAGTAGAAAAAAAAATAGCCCAGAAATTAACCATGCATGGACCATCAATTCATTTTTCACAATGTCAAGAATATACTACCAAAAAAAAAAGATAATCTTCTTCAATAAGTGGTGTTTGAAAAACTGGATATCCCCATGCAGAAGAATGACACTGAACCCATATCTCACACCACATACAAAAGTCCACTCAAAGTGGATTAAAAACTTAAGCAAAAGAATAAAAACTGCCAAACTACTAGAAGAAAATATAGAAGAAAAAGTACATGACATTAGTCTGGACAATGATTTTTTGTTTTAGATTTGAGCAAAAATGGGTAGGATGATATCAACTAAAATGTTTCTGCACAGCAAAAAAACAAAAGAAGTGTTGTTATGCTTTAGATCTAAACTGTCCCCTAAAGCCTCCTGTGTTCATAAGCCAGTGATTAGCCTGATGATTGGATTATGCAGGCAGTGTTGCCGACCTGCTGTTAGGAGGTAGGGTTTGGTCAGAAGAAAAGGGTCACTCTGTGTGGACAGGACCTAGAAGGGTCCACCTCCCTTCCTGCTCCTTCCTTTGTTCTTTACTTCCTGTCTGCCATGAAATCAGCAGCTATTCCTCCCCCATTTCCCTGTGCCATGCTGTCCTGCTTTGGAGCCAGCTGACTATGAACTGGATTGCTAGCCAAAATAAACCTCTCCTTTAATTGGTGTGTGTCAGGTATTGTGTCTAAGTAATACAGAAAGTAACTGAGACAAGTGTGGAGACACCCTACAATTTGGAAGAAAATACTTGGAAGCCAAACATCCATGATGAGGCTGAAGCATAAAAATAACTCAAACAAGTCAACAGCAAGAAAAAAAAAATTTAATGGACAAGGGAACTGAACAGACATTTCTTAAAAGAAGACATACAAATGGTCAACAGACATAGGAAAAAATGCTTAACATTTTAATCACCAGAAAAATGGAAATTAAAAATACAGTAAGATATCACCTCACACATATCAGAATGGCTATCAAAATGATAAAAAGATAAATACTGGGTGTGGTGATATAATTCTAGCACTCTGGGAAGCTGAGGCAAGAGGAGTGCAAGTTTGAGACCAGCTTGAGCAATTTAGTAACTTCAACACTTTGTCTCAACATTTAAAAGGCAATGGTGATGCAGTTCAGTG
>NW_004955480.1:10258495-10276770 GCF_000276665.1 Chinchilla lanigera | reverse complement strand
GTAAGCTGAGTAGTGGGAAGAGATGGCCAAAGGGTACAGCATCTCACAGCTGGGTAAGGGGAATAGGTTTTACTTAAGATATGTTCCACAGCAAGATGAATATAATTATTAATAGTATACTTTATACTTCAAAATTGTTAAAAGAGTAAATTTCAAATATCTGACCACAAAGTGATCACATTTGAAGCCAGATATATTACTTAGCTTGAATTATTCCCCATTGCACTCATAAATCATAAGCACTTTGTACACCATGAATACTTAATGATTAGAAATTGTCAATTTATAACAAAATAAATTTTAAAAATTCAATCATAAAGAAGAAAGAAGAGGAGGAAGAAAAGAGAAAGGAAGGAAAGGAGGAAGAGTATTAGAGAAGGAATAAATAAAGGTAAAATAAAATCATCTATTTTTCTTATTGTTGATCTAAAATACTATACAGTTGTTTGGAGTAATAATGGTAACAATGTATTAGATGATTACTGCAAATGAATAAGTGAGATGAACCACACTAACATCATAAAGGAGAAAAAAGGATGAATTACCTATGCAACACATGAAGCAATCTAGTATTATTGGAAGGTGAACTTGGACGAGTTTACACAATGTATATTGCAAACTCTAGGGCAATCACCAAAAAATCAAATTAAAGTATAATTGATAAGCTAAAGGAGAAAATACATTGCTCAGAGAAAATCAAAAAAGACAGTGGAAAAGAAGCAAAGAAAAAGTACAAAGAATAGAAAAACAAACATAATAAATATTAATCCAACCATATCAACAATCACTTTAAATATAAATGGTCTAAATACACAAACTAAAAAGTAATTGTCACAGTGTGCAAAAAAACAAGACTCAACTATATGTTGCCAATAGGAAACTCACTTCAAATACAAAAACACAGATATACTAAAATTACAAGGATAGAAAATGTCATGAAAACACAAAGCTGGAATAGCTATATTAATTTCAGACAAAGAAGACTTCATAATAAGTAAAATTATCCAATATAAAGATTGTCATAATGATAAAGAGGTCAGTTCTCCATAAATATATAACAATTCTCAGGGTATATGTACCCAACAGCACAGCATCAAAATATAACAGGCCAAAATAGGTAAAGCTCCAAGGAATTCCAAATCCACAGATTCACTATTGTACTTAGAGACTTCAACACTCTCTTCATTAGTAGACACATCAAGCAAAAAGAAAACTGGTAAGAATCAGTATTCCTTAGGCTTAAACAACATTAGAAATTTAATTGACATTAATAGAATACTATATCCAACAATACTAGAATAAACACCTTTCTCAAACTCTCATGGACCATTCACCAAAATAGTACATATTCTAAACCTTAAAATATACCTGAGCAGATTTATAACAAAATCATTCAAAGCATATTCTCAAATTATAATGATCAAAAATAAAAAGAGAACTTGTAAAACTCAAAATACTTGGAAATTAAACAACTTATTTCTAAATAATTCATGAATCAAAGAAGTCTTATGAAAAATTTTTTTTAATTTTTTGAGTACTGGAGATTATACTCAACACTTTTGCTGTGAACTACATCTATAGTACTTATTTTATTTTTATTTAGAGGCAGTGTGTTAGTTACTTTTCTTGTGGCTGAGACAAAATGCCTGACACCCAAAGTTAAAGATAGGAAAGGTTTATTTAACTCACAATTTGTAGAGGTTTCATGCCCATAACCAGCTAGCACCAAGGCAGGGTGTCATTACAGAGGAGAAACAAGTCATGGTGGGCAGAAGGTAGCAAAGCAAAAAGGAGCAACCACAGCTCTTTTCATCCCTTCTATCTTATCCAGGCTACTTAGGGTAGGTTGCTCTCACACCCTTGATCCTAGTGTCCTTGATCCTAGCACCATGAATCAATCCTAGTGTCACACATCTTAGATCCAGACACCTCTGAAAAAGCCCTACCTATAACTGCATGAGGCTTTGGAGTGGACATCTAAATACAAGCCATTACAGGTAGGATTTCACTAAGAATGTTCTGAACTAATAAGAACAGTATATATCAAAACTCTTGAAATGCACCAAAAGTACTGCTAAGAGAAAAATTTAGAATTGAATGATATGTTATAGAAAAAAATCAGTAATCTAAGATTCCACTGTAGGAAACCACAAGAACAATATCAGCCTCAAGTATGTAAAAGGAACAATAATTAAAATCAACAAAGAAAGCCTGGTCTTCACTAAGATCAATTTTTTAAAGCAGAAAAGACAAGAGTTAGCAATATCAGACATGAGGGAAAAGTCATTAGTACTCATCCTATAGATAGTTAAATAATAATATAAAAAGTTTATGGCCACAGACTTGATGAAACGGAGCAGCTATATGAAAGACATTCATTACCAAAACTACTGATTCCTGGGGCCTCTACTAATCAGTCTCACAACAAAACAAGCCAGACCTCTATGCACTCACCGCTTCAAAAGCTGTAATATAAGGACCTTCAAGTCTGAGTCTCTCACTACATTAATGAATCCAGAACTCTCCTGACTCCCTCCAGAAAACTATCACACTCTTCCCAGCCACAAACAGTACAACTTCCTCAGAAATGCAGCACATCTAAATTTCAACAAACTTCTGAAAACAATCTAGTTGGGGACTGCTAGATCTAATTTTTTGGCATAGTGAACCCATCACTATGTCTCCTGTCCCAGACACCTATTGTTACCACCCATTTATGTGCTATATATGTTTCTCTTGTCTTAAATTCCATACGGCCCTGGGCTTCCTCTTCCCAATTTAGTCTCCAATTGTTCATCTTCTTCCAAAACTTTTTTACATGACCTTTGAAAATCAGATTGCAAGCTTAACAAATCCTTCTGTATCATTAAATTTTTCAGCAAAAATATTTTGCTGAATTTCTTATGCTTTAAATGTACTTTATCTCCACTCCAATTCCAAGAAGATGCTGCCACCCCTTGTCTTTTAAGCTTCAAGACTGTTTTATATATATATAAAATAAGATTACTTCATGTAATACTTCATTTTCACCTATTTCATCGAACATGAGTCAGTAAATCAAAAAGATAACATTTCAAAATTAATAGTAACAGCTTTGAAGTAGCAAACACTGGTAGCAACACTAAACAGTTTTAACAGTAAAATATGACGGACTTTGTTATACAATTCAATATATACTAAGCCCCGTACACATAATATTTAAGTTCAAAAAGAAAGCTTCCTTCATAACAAAATACAAGACTTTTTTATTCCTTGAACTATAAGACAAATAATCTACCTTAGTTTTTAGCTATATAAAGGAGTAATCAAATCATACAGAGTATACAGTACAGTACCCATAACAATATTTATCTGTGTAAGTACGACCTGTAAGAAACACTAATGCAAAAGAGGTCTATAAATATAATCAGTCATAAGTTGGCAAATAGCCAGCTAAAACCTTCAGAGTAAAAAGCAGCAGAGGTTGGCAGGGAGTTATTTCAAGACATGCTCTCACCTCAGTTGTCATACAGGCACCAAACCATTTTGTTGGTAGTTAACGGACAGGCTCATCAGCGGGACACCAGCACACAATAGCAGTTGTGTTCTACCTCACAAATGACTACACTTCATTGAGTTTATGCTCAGTGGGGCAGTGTTTGCAAACCACTTAGATTCCAGGATGGAAAGAGCTACAAAAATGAAACATCCAGTCCTTCTCTGAGGTGTGTTGTTAGCCTCTGTTAGCCACAGGTTACAGGGCACTAAACACTACGCACTGTGTGTTTGCTCCTAACCACTAGGAAAAACAGCCTATAACATCTTTCTAAAGACTCCTAGAAAATTTTAAGTTAATTTAAAATCTGGGAATTTAACTGGCACGAATTTCAATTCTTAGAACTAGTTCTTTCCAAAATATCTCACTAATTCTTTCTGGGTGTGAATTCAATTTGCTTTCAACCAACACTGTTCAACAGTTTACTGTTAAAGTTTAAACTTATCAGGTGGAAAAGTGAAGAGGGTAAAATAATCAGTTTTACACAGACCTAAGTTACTGTCTCGCCCACAAGTAAGTTTCTTCCTTTTGTAAATGCTTCAGAAAAGTAATTTCCTACTTTAATAGCCCATACATGTATAAAATAATACTCACACTACATAGAAGTTAGAGAACAATACAGAAGTTAGAGAATCTAAAACAAATTCTTGGGTATAGGGGTGGGAGTCAGATATAGGAACCCAAAATTATCAAGATATACTATATACATGTAACAGTTCTCCAAAATGAATTTTAGTATTAAGTACTACAAACACACTAATTAAAATATATATTAAAAATTTTTTAATCTTAAATAATATTTTAAACTGATGCCCTCAAAATAGCTTGCCAAAACATTATTTGCAAAAGACTTCTGATCTCTAGCATGCGGCCCAAATCCACAGTAGTACTTTCTATTCCCCAAATATCTACAACTCTAGAAGAAAATGAGGTCTACTTTGAAGAATATATGATTATATAATTTATAACTATTAAGTATATTAGAAATTTTAAAGGCACTGTTTTTGAGGAACAATTTTTTCTCCATGTTATTGTTATAAACAGTGAGTGCGAGCTTTACTCATTACTATTACTGAGCTTCACACAGTACTATTTCTATGTACTGTAACTAAACAGACTACTCAGATGTACTTTATGCATTTTACACGGCGTTTAGTTTGGAAACTTTTTGGAAGCAGAAAAGTTACTACATCATCATTAATTTATGTCAATTCATTTCATCACCTCAGAATTCCCAATTTTCTAGGATAATTTCATAAAAATATTCAGGAATTTCTCAAAAGCATTATGATATATTGTCATTTAATAAAACATTACTTACAAAAGTCACAGTAATTATAAAGTGTAAAAATATAATGCATAATCAACAACTGAAAAATGTTGACATGTACTTCAACACAGAAGCCTTTCAGGACCAATTCTACAAAGAAATATAATGTTCACTTTCTCCCAAGAAAAGAAATATATTAAAAAGAATAGAGATATTTTACTACACCCAACTATTCTTAAAAAACATAGAAATTCTTGAAGTTTCTACAGATTTTCACATTAATGTCTGCTGATTATAAGGAGCTACACAATAACAAAATATACAGTGATTTAAGATTATTATACAATATTGTCAATGTATGAAATGCCACTGATTATACATTTCAGAATGGTTAATTTATAGGTATTGTGAAATAGGATGAAAATATTTAAATGGAGAGGAGAACAAGGGTGAAGGGAAGGAGAAAGAAAAGAAGAAAAATAAATTTTTTTTAATTTAAAAAAATGAGAAAAGAAGAAACAAAGCTTTTATAAATGGGAGCAGAGGAGGGATTGAAGGGAGGGTAGGCGCATGGGAAAAAAAACAGAATGGTTAATTTTATATTACGTGACCTCCATATCAATGTTTATTTTTATATGGTACAAATAAATTTCAAATAATTTAAATAAATTAAAGAATAAATTTTAAATTATTTTAAGTAGAGCAGAATCATAGAATCCAATTCATGAACATTATATTCCTCTAAATTTTAAAAGAAAAATGATATTTAATTGAATTTTCTATTATTTACCCTGAGATGTATAAAGTACCCCTCTTTTACTAACTCTAGCTATACTAAGAAAAGCTATTCTATTTAACACCTACAGTCAAACATCACTAGAAGTCAGACTACTCTTAATTTATATTTTTTGAAAGTCCTAAGCCAGGTATTGTGGTGGACACTTGTAATCCCAGCACTCAGAAGGCTGAAGTAGGAGTATTGCTGTGAGTTCGAGGCCAGCCTGGGCTACAAAGTGAGTTCTCAAGGCCAACCTGAACTGCACAGCAAAATTCTGTCTCAAAAACCACACACACACACACACACACACACACACACACAAAATGTCCTGTATATGGCCTAAAGATACATTTTTATGGTGCAAAAAGGAAAAAGAATTATTTTCAAATCACATTTTACCAATCACATAAGTAAACCAAGGATTATCGTTTCCTACATATCTCTGTCTAGACAGTTTTCTTCAGCATAATGTACACTTTAATCAATTTTTTAAAATTAAAACAACAGCAAACATCCAGACACAAAAGTCTGAGAAACAGATTTTAAAAGTAAGTGTCCATTAAAATGCACTCATATGATCACAAATGTAAATGTTAAACATGAGCTGAAAGATTTTGCAGGAGACAAAAGACTATGTAGAAGAAAAGACAAGGGCTGGGGATTTAGCTCAGTGGCACAGCGCCTGCCTGGCAAGCGCAAGGGTGTGAGTTCAATTCCCGGTACCAGGAAAAAAAAAAACTAGGCATTTGGGGCTGGGGATTTAGCTCAGAGGCAAAAGCACCTGCCTGGCATGCGAGTGCGGGGCTGGGGATTTAGCTCAGCGGCAAAAGCGCCTGCCTGGCAAGTGCAAGGTCGTGAGTTCGGTTCCCGGTACCGGAGAAAAACCAAAAAAATATATATATATATATTTTTAAAGTCTCTACAGCTTTTATATGGGATCTAGAACCACATTAATCTCATTTGTCATCCTTTAAATATTTTACAAAGTAAACTAGAAACCATTTTCCATTCAAAACTAAGGCATTAGTTTTGTCAAGAACCAAATTTTGTACAGGAAAGTGTCAACATCTTCTCTGTTCCATTCATTCATTTTTTATAAGAAACATACTTCCAAATACAAAGTTATGTTTCTGCTGTAAAAAACTAAATGAAGATTTTTGAGCACTGTCCTCATACGTCTCATGATGATATGAAAGACAGCACTACTTTAAAGCATAAGAAAAAACAAAGATTATGTCAATTAACGTTACACACTGAGCTCAGCAAGCATCCCACACTTCACTATCAGCTATACACTATTACAGTACTCTACCTCATCAAATAATTACATTTGACGGCATTACGGTATTTCTAAATCTCAGTTATTAAATCAAAACCAATGTGTCAAAGCATTAAAATGGCAACTTCTTCACTGAATATGCCAAGGGTGAAGAAATTAACTTTTAGAAGTATATTACTATCATAATATGTTTCTATTTGTGTTGATTTTACCTAAAAACTACAAACTATGTCTACTGCAAGCTCACATTGCCAAATAATTTTTATGTGATTATTCAAGTGATTTTCTTGCTATACACAGATTTTCTTCTGAAAATAAATCACCGTATTAATTTATTATATGTCCTTCATATATATAATAGTAGTTATCTGATATAAAATATATCTATTAAATATATCTTATTTGGAAGGATTACTTGGTCTATATTTTTGTCTTGTTTTGTTTTTGTCTTTTTTTTTTTTTTTTTTTGCAGTACTGGGGATAGAACTCAGGACCTTGCACTTGCCAGGCAGGCGCTTATGCCACTGAGCTATATCCCCAGCCCGTTTTTGTCTTTTTGAGACAGGGTCTCACTATGCAGTTCAGACTGGCCTCGAGCTCACTTTGTGGTCCAGGCTCGTCTCAAATTCACAACGATCCTCCTGCCTCAGCCTCCCAAGTACTGGGATTACAAGCATGCACCACCATGCCCAGTTTTTTGTTTGGTCTATTTTTGCTTTTGCTTTTTTTCTTTTAATAATACAACAAAGTAGTAACAAAAAATATAAAGAGTACTCATTACTTATACGAAAAAACATTTCATAACAAAACAGAGAATGACAATAGTTAACACACTGTATATCATGATCTTAAAAGAATACCCAAAATGTTACTCAGAATACAAGACATAGACAAAAACAACTCTTACAAAGAAAAAAACAAAAGGACAAAACTTTCTTTTCAGCTGAACAAAAAGAAACTAACAGTACAAATGAAACAAATTAGCATATAAAGTATTTTTGAAACATCAGAATAGATAATTTGGGCAATTACATAGTTGAACTTTTCTCCCTGCTTCCTATTTATCTATTTTCTATTTTGCATCTTCTCCATATATATATTCTCATGTAAGAGAAACCATGCCATATTTAAGCTTGCATGTCTGATTTATTCCACCCAAATTGTATCCATTTGCCAACAAATGCCTCGCAGAGTAGTACTCCATTGGGTATAAATACATTGTCTTTATCCACTCATCTGTTGATACACTGTTTTCAAGATCTAGCTACTATAAATTATGCTGCTACAAGCATAGGTATGCATGTATCCCTGTTATATGATGACTTTTAACTCTTTTTGGAAGATTCCTGCAAGGGGGATTGGTGTGGGGCTTCATGGTCTTACTATGTAGCCCAGGCTGCCTGCCTAAGGTTCAAAAGTGTTTACAGGCATGTGTCACCATGCCCAGCTAAATTTGAAAAACTAAAATTACTTGCTAGACCAAGTCACAGACTAAAATCATAGACAGATAGTAGACACCATAATCAAATTAGTTAATGTCAAAATATCATTTATCATTGTACTTATTCAACTGCTGCTAATAACATCTAGTAGTATAAGCCCATATGAGAACTGTTAAAGAGTTTCCAGTTCTCGCCAGTTAGTGTCACTCATTCACACATCCACTTCATTCCAAACATAATTTGGGGAAAATGAAACCAAAAGACTAGCACAGATGTAAAACAAGTCTCTCTACATTTCAGATACAAATAATATTAGGAAGAATGTGTGTGTGTGTGTGTGTGTGTGTGTGTGTGTGTGTACACAGCTGAACATGTTTTGAAGGGCATTAATTCAATTCTACAATAATGAGAATTCATACTATACCTGTGCTCCATAGATATACTTATCCAACATTTTGCCACCTATTGTCTGCCCTCCTATATCCCAAACTTGAAGAGTAACATTCAAATTGCCTAAAATATAAAAACAGAACACAAAATAAGAACATAAAAAAGTAACAGTGCAGCAGCTGGGTACAGTTTCACAAAACACCACATCGCAATGACAAAATGAACCCAATTTGCCTTTTATTGTGCAAACTCATGCGGTCAAATATTTGGAATTTTGAAAATAATGTCAAAGAAATCATAGTTGGGAATCAAGATTTCTCTCTTTATTTCCATGGAACAGTATTTACAATAGTCTTCAAAACAGAAGAAAGTAAAGTAAGCTTTAATTTAAAAATTTAAGCTGTAGAAAGAAAAATAACAGAGAAAGGAAAGCAGGCAGAAAAGGAAGAAAGGAAGAAAGGAAGGAGGGAAGGAGAGTGAGTGAGGGAAGGAACACCGATTCTCAAGGAAAAAAACAATAAAGCACATATGCATAGAATGAGAAATATACTTTAAAAATAAAAACTGAAGCTTGATATACTAACCCACCCAACCATACATAGGAATTTTGCTGTCAGTTCTAAACTCTGAATTATAAACCTCACAGAATAATAACATTGCAAAGATTCACCCACAATTTCAACCCAAATGAATGAGCTGTTTTTAATTTTAATGTCAACTATTATATGTAAAGGTAAACAATCAAAACATGTTTCAAATTTAACCTCTAAAATATACACATTCAACAGTCTTGCTCAGAACTGATGTAGGATGCAGAGACCCAGAATATCTCCACATATTTGATGTATTCACATCTGTTCAAAGCATATACACTGAAATGAGTATAGGTATTTCAAAGCCCTCATAAACATAAGCATTACAAAAGCATCCTGAAACACAAAAGGCAATCTTTAAAATTCATTTGTGCATTCTACAATATATGTGATTAAAGCAAGTATTTGAGATAAACTATTTTTATCAATGCAACTAATGACTGAGCTATAAAAGTCAGTAACATGTCCAATGTGCATTTTAGATTAATATTTACAACTATTTCTCCTCACAAAACTATGTAGTTTTCTCCAAAGTCTCAACTGGTACCTTCTAAATGACTTGCAAATCAGGAAAATCCAAATAAAAACTGAAAATATGATCTCACTTCAAAAACAAAAAGGATTATTAAGATAGGAATGTATGCCAATGTAAAACACTAAAGTCAGACGTTAATCACAGTATGTAACTATACAGCTAAAAAGAAAGTATGACACTGGATCAACCAGCAAAGTTTTACTGTTAAATCTGAGTTTGGTGGGTCTGTATTACAAACTTTCCATTATTCAGATACATGTCTGTTCCATCTGCCGCTACGCAGAGCACTTCCGGGAGGAGCTTCCATCAGCATTAACAAGAGCTACTGAAATTTATCACCCACTCCCACAGACTGCACCTTCCACGCTCACAGAGGAGCAACTGAAATGTTCTTAGAGCCCTGTGAATCTGAAGAAGCAAATATCACAGACTAAGATCTGTCCAACATATCTTAAAACTCAATTTCATAAACTCAATTTCTTACAACTCTAAATTTATGAGATTCAAAGCCAAAATTATACTCCTACAATACCATCTGAAATTAAGCAGGTGAGAGGGCTTGCTGTCACCAAAGGTATATTAAAATAGTTTCAGAAACCTCGAGAAAATGCTTTGTAGTCATTCGTTTCCACTAGAAGACAGGGCTTAACAACAGTAATTCTTATAGAGTAAGATTTTAGGCAATACTTAATAATTACTAGTAAGTATTCAATCTCATTTCTTCAGGGTCAATATAATCCCTATTGCTTATCCTCATATCAACATAATATGAAGTTTCTTTCCTTTCCTTTTTATGTTCTGATCTTCAAATACTGTCTAAATTAGGTATTGCGAATATTTCTTAATGCATTGCCAAATTCTGATTACAATCATTCAAACACCCACAATCATCTATTCAATGTATACTCATTGTTGAGGGTACACATTTAAATATGCACCGTTCCAAAAAAAACTGCTATTTGCTTGCTTTTGCTTTTTGTAAAAGGCGAAAGATTTATACGATCTGAAGAGAAACCAGAGTATGCTTTTGCTTTTTGAAATGTAAGTTCCAGGTATAAATTCCTTATGATGAATGTGATCATTATGTATACCTAAATGTACCAATAAATTCAATTAATTTAAAAAAAGATACAAGTTAGAGTGACTTAGAAGTAAAAATAGCTATGCACTAATGATAATCCAATAGAATTGTCATTAATGCATGTTTTCTCCACACTAGTAAAAAGCTCACTATTACTATAGCACCAACAAATGATACAAACTTTATAGTTATTTCACAGGCCTAGAAATATATTCCTAACTTCTACATTTGAATTTTAGGCTTATTTACACATAAAACTAAAAGAAGGGGGGATTCTCTATCTGAGAAACAAAATTTAAAAAAAGATACAACTCAAATCAATTTTCTATTTTGCAGGAATAAACACATGAAGTCTGTTACATATTTTCAAAATGACATAACTATAAAGCTGTATAAGAGTAATCAAATAATATTACAATTGCTAAGAAAAAAAAGATTCCATCTAACATAAATTTGCAAGAAACAGAAAGCATAAAGAAATTTTCAGTAATCTAATCTCAAATGTAAAATGCTATGAAATCCCTGCTCCTCTGAAAGAAATGACAAGTAAGTAGAAAAAAAATAAATGAGGTGACAAAATACAGGTAAGTTGTTTTTAGTACGAATCAAAGCCACCGAGAGGATTCAACAGGGACCCTGTAAAAGTACACTTGGTGCCTTGGTTAACCTTACCTAAAGTGCCGCATAGTCAAGATGGAACTAAAAACACAAGACTGCCCACTTCTTGCACTAAAGACTTAGAAATCCTTTTCACAGTAGAACGCTGTTTACTGGACTGTACCCACAAGCTTCCTGAAAGTATTTTGACTAAGGCTCTTAAGAAGCTCTATCAGCAGAATCTCTGACTAACAGATACACTACTTTCAGCAGTAAAATCTGCACAGTGGTTGCATCCAGACTATACAGCATACCGGATCATGAAATACACTAAAAACGGAGGAGTCTCTGCAAAGTAATGACCTTGAAAACCTGCATGAAGAGAATGTGAATGGGTGGACAGGAGCTCTGCACCTCTAACACCCTGACTGGTCAGAAGAATTACTAAACTAGTAATAAGCACTAATTTACATATTATGCTGCTTTACTTTAAATTCAAAAATGCTGCCTTACCTGTGTCTTACTTAGCAAGTGATACAAACACTAATCATTACACTTAGAAAGACCAGGGACCCTGTGATTTATTCACCTCATTTCAATAATGTTGATTGTATAACATCAAGATACACTAAAACAAATTTTTCACACTGAAATTTCTACCACAATTTTGAGTTTATTTCAGCCTGTTACCTGTAGAAAACTGTCTTTTAAAAAGATAGAAATTTTTTTTCTGGAACATATCTTATCAAAATAAAAACATCAAGAACACTAAAATATATATTCATTGAAAGTATGCATTTCCTAATATTTTATAGCCTAAAAACTGTCTAAGTCTAAAACATTATACTATAAATTCGGATTCTGAGAACATCAAAATTCTTACAAGGTAATCAAAATTTTAAAATTGGTAGTACTGTGTACCAGATCAGCAATCATCACAAATATCACATATATAAAATATCCAAAACCACTCTTTTTATAATATTTGAGTTAAGCCCTTCAACTAAAAAAAAATCAGAAAAATTAAACAAAATGAGAGAAAAATTGTTGATTTGTTAAATATTTAAATAGCTGACAACTAAATACTTGACTGACGTTCTCCATTTACAACTAGCATTTCTGAAAAAAATGTTGGAAAAGTAAGTTTTCAGCGTTTGTATTTTATAACTTGTGCATGTATTCTACAATGGATTGTTGTAATTATTCAGAATGTAACATTAATCTACCAATAAGAATAATACAAATAAAATTATATTTTCAGTACTGAATGTATTAAAAGAAAATACAAATGAAATAAAATATACCTGTATTTCTCATTAAACCTTGCTGAACAATAACCTTAGTCATGGAAAAATCAGAATAATCAGAACTTTTTTCCTCATGCTGCATCTCCCAATATATTCTTCTTTGATAACAAATACAAACCATCACAAAATATAACACAGTGTATTAGTAAAATATGAAGAATACCTCCAATTGCCAAGCGTTTTCCACCATATAATGGCATGAGAAGGTATTTGAGATGTTAACTTATTCACTAGTACTGGAATTTATTAAGCCCCTTCCCACTCCATGAATTCCAATATATGAATCTGACATTACACTTGCAACAATTTTATTCAAATATGTGTCTTCACAGAGAAGAGGGTGGATGTTTATAAAGTCAATCAACATGAACTGCTGTTAATAAATACTTTAAACATAACTTAACCATTGAAATTGAATAGACGGGGCATTTTAAAGCCCCAATTGTTCAGAAACTAACTTAAAACATAAACCACTCGTTTTGTGTTATTATTTCCCTGTATTTCCCACAAAATGTGCTGCAACTGGCATCTAAATAGTTTCTTTGCATGGTGAACTGAAACATCTTGAATGCTCAAACTGTATTTTTATGAGTGCCTAGGGACCCTAAATTTTAGTGGTCTATTAAATGCCAGCAATTTCATGCTGCCTTGCATAAAACAGCATTCACATATTAGAGCACAGAAGTTCCACAGCTACATTATACTTCTGTTCCAACTTTCAAACAAAAAACTGAAGCAGTAGCTAATCAAAATAATATTTAAAAAATAATCCTTCCCAATCTTTTCACATTTAGTTAGTATCTGTTAACAAATGCATAGCATGTAATATTTTAAAGACTTTTAAAATTATACAAGCAACTATTGTTTATCCTCAAAAAATGTACAGTGGCCAAAAATAGTGAGGGGATGATGGTGATTTTCTCACACCCGTGCACAATATACGCTTATGGTAGATGGCAGTGAAAGTAACCTCATGAAGAAAATGACCAAGTACCTATATTTTTGTGCAGAAACAGCCCCAATATTTATTTTACACATTTCTGCCTTATACCTCTTATTGTGAGACTTACACAATCACCTATGTTAAGACTTTTTAGTCTCTTACCTGGCAACGTTATCCTTCTCAAAAAGAAATCCAGTCCTATAGTTTGTTTGTACTGTTTCCCAAAAGTTTCTTGAGCAAAACATGTGGCTAAGGAGGTCTAAAAAAAAAAATTGATGTACAGAATATCAAAATTAATTTATTTAAAAAATATAAACATCACTACTAAATCTTATTAAGTAATCTTAATATTTATACTCCAGTTAATCCAACAAGCGACTTAAGCAGCTCGAATCATTTACAGGGGAGGAGGGACCTAATACCACTAGGTAGACTTCATTTGCAAGCCGCCAGCAATGAGGACAACAAACTAATAAGTTACATCTCTTCAAATCCCAGTTGTCAAGCTCCTTCTCCTTTATGGAAATTAGAATTTGGGAATTATCAATGGAAAAAAAACTAAACCAACATGATTAAAGCACTGGATCTAACACATAAGTTCAAGAAATTTTTCAGAAAACTCTTAAGTTTTGCTTTTAGGTTAAATATTCTGAGGTTAGCTGTGCCCTCAGCAAATAACAAGAAGCACTAATTACAAAGGGGAAAGCTGCTTTTGGAATTTTTTTTCTGTATAAGAAAAACATTTTAACTTTCACTTTTTTCTCTATTTTAAAGATATTAACAAAATAAATATGTAGAATGACCTTTATAATATGCATCTTTTCAATAACAAGGTAGTAATTTTTAAATTAATGTAAGTAAAATAAATATACTATATCAAAGGAATATAATGCTAAAAAGCCACATTATAACCAGAACAGATATTTGTTTACTTTTTTAAGCAAAAACTCAAAAGTTTGATTCAAAAATACTACCGCTTTCTTTTATAGTACCATTTTTTATCAAAGCAAAAGAATAATCATTTTAATAAAACAAAAAGAATGAACTCAATAACTCAGACTTCTGAAACATTTTAAGTACACTATTCTTATTTTAAAATCTTCTGAAAGCAAAAAATGACAGTTTCACTAAGCCTTTACACTCCAAGACAGATTGCCAAAGTCAGGAGGAACTCTTTATTTTAAAAATTAAAATGAGATGTCAACTCTTGAAATAATAAAAACTAAAATACAATTTCCAAGATAGCTTATTAGGGTTAATTAGGATGTAAGTACAACAGTACAAAAGAAAACTGCCAAATTTCAATTCCTTTTATCAAGATAACCTAAACAGACAAGAAGGGTATTTTTCACACAAATGGCAATTTGCACAGTCTAATTCCAAATTTTTTTCTATTAAAATATTTAGAACTTGTAACATTTCTAAAATACATGATCAAGTACTCATGGAGAATTATCATATGAAAGATGTTTCTTTAAGCATTTAGAAATAAACTCACACATTTGTTACATTATTCAAACCTGTATCAATATCAAAACTGACACATGAAAATAAAAAGAATTTACCATGTTTTTTTAAAGACTTTTTGGGTTTCATTTAGCTTCAGTGATGCCACTGAACTTGTCTAACTTACAGCACAAAATCATTTGTGAAGAATCTCAGAGTTCTAGAGAAAAATAACTAAAAACACATTCTAAATATATCAAATATTTAACACACAGGTGGTTGAAATATTTAAAAGTTAAAGAAAAACTCATGGTACACATAACACCAGTATAACATCATTTTAGAAAATTTTTCACTGTAGAATTCAAAATTTAATTTTTTTCTTTATTAAATTACAATTCAGAAAAATCTTGAATAAGGTTCTTGTCTTGGAAACAGGACTGTAAGATTTTTAAAGCCCTTCCCTCACACGTTTGACACAAACACAAAGCCTGAAAATCATAGTATTTTAATAGGAATGGAGTGTAAGCCGTCAAAACTAAAGGTACAGGGAACACACAGAGTATTAAAATAAGTTTTTGTATTATTTCCTGACTTGCTACAAAAATTATACAGAGCAGCAAGTGAATCAGTAGCTGGCACTTCCTCTCTAACTACCCAGCCTTTATGCCATCTTTCACACTGACTTCTCACTCATTGTGTAAATACTCTCCTGAAATAACTAGAGAGTGAACAAACCGTTATCACATCTAAAACATTTTTATCTGATTTTACATATATAGATTTGGAAAATCTCTAACTTTTTATCCAGCTACATTTACAAACACTGATAGGACAATAAAAAAGGATGCTTTTGCCTCAAAAAATCTTAAGAAAATGTACATTAAAATCCAAGTTATGAATCACAACAGGAAGAAACAGAAACACGTGTTGCTGGAGGGAGGGGCTAGTGGTCATCTCAGGACTTTCCTCTATCCCTTCTGCCAGTGTACAAAAAATGTACTGCCCAATGTTAAAACCACCAGGAAAACTAATGCTAAAAAAAAACAGTGAGGAAGCTGTTCATAAAAGGACAGTAAAAGGAAGGCAACAGCAATGTTGGTAGCTGCTGGTAATTTAAAAGCTGAACAGAGAATGGAGAAAAAATGCTTGATGTAAGACTACTGGAAGGTTAGGTTAGGTTAGGTTAGGTTAGAAAGTTAGGTTTCAGACGTTCATTTCAGAAAACTTCTCGCAGAAAAAGTTGTTTCAGTTTGAAGAGATTAGACAAGAAGATAAACACTGAGTCAGAGCACCCTAAAAATATCATTGTTACTCTTCTGATGCAGAATGACAGTCCTGATTCAAGAATATGGAAGTAAAAAAAAATACACTTTGTCCTGTGCTAGACAGAGCTTTAAGCAGAAATGAAAAATCATAATTATTCACAATAAACAAGCAAAGAAGGGAAAATAAGTATGATAGTCTAAATTTTCAAAAAACTAGAAACAAAACTACTAACAAATTTTAACTAACACGTACAGTACATAAGTACTAGAAAGAAAATGAACAAAAATTTAAAGAAATTTGAGAACATGTAAGGTAATGGGTAATTTTAAGACTTTTTACAACTGTATTATACTATAGATTGTTATAATTTTAAATGAGAAAGAAGCTCTGTCATTAATTGAAGCCAATAAATTTTGGAAAACAAAAAAATTAGGTGCGTGACAGAAGAAAATTTAAATAAGCTGGACATTATGGCTCAGGCCTGGAATCCCAGCACTCGAGGCTGCGACAAGAGGACTGCAAGTTCAAAGGCAGCCTGGGCTACACAGGAAGACCTTATCTCAAAAAAAAAAAAAAAAAAAAAAAGGAAAGAAAATTAAAAATTTAATTAAAATAAACAGCTCGTTTCTTTATAACAATTCACTTACTCAAACAGGTTTTTAAGTGTACAAAACCTACTAAAATACTTCATCAATTGGCCCCAAACTCTTTTCTCCCCCCAAAATACTTAAAGGTAGTCACAGCATATTAAATTGTTTCCTCAACAAAGTACCCTGCAGAGACAAGAGAGAAGTCAACAGGCCGTCCAAATTTTGCAGACGAGCGCCATCCTTCCCAGGAGCACCAGAAACACACTTCAGAACCACAAGCAGCAGCAGTTCGTGCGCAGCGCGAACTGCCAGAGGATGCACAGCAAAGCCGCCACCGCAGAATCCAGAGTCCCAACGACAAGAGCAACACAGAAATGCAAAGCTGAGAATGGGAAGCTGGCAGCGGAAGGAACCAGCGTGTCTGAACACTCTGGCTGGAAAAAGGAGCGAGGTAGCAGACAGACAGCTACCAACATCTACAGGTGTTGCGCCCTGGACAGAAGCGACAGGTGCGCAGGCACCCTGGACAGAGGCCCTTCACGGGACCCGGCGCTGGGTCACAGCCTCTGAGATCCTAGGCACCTTCTTCCTAAAGCGAGTAGCCTCTCTGCCTAGGAGCTTAAGGAGATCGCCTGGCTGCAGGCTCCGCTCCCGTTCTCATTCGCTGAAACCACGGTCGCCCAGCTAGGTCAGAGGGCAGGGCTGCCTCTGTCAGGCTGGCAGCCGGCCCTCGGCGTCCTGCCCACACGAGGCGCGCCGTAAACACGGGCCGAATGCAGGCTCGCACTGACAGGTGCTGTGCTGGGAACGGAGGAGAAGAACACGCAGGGCCCCGGAACCCCAGCGGACGTGTATTGAGCGTACCCCTGACTCTAGAAGCTTTGTGTGCGTGTTCACGTATTTTCACATTTCACCCCTCGCGGGGAGCCCTGTCGATGAGCGATCTTACAGAGGAATCGCAGGCAGGCTTGCAAGGTGCCCTCCGGTGACCCGACCTGCAAACGACGGCTCGCTAATCGTCACCAGGGAATGTGACTCCTGGGCAAAGCTCCCGGGAGCCCGAGGCGCAGTGCAGGCATCAGAGCGGGAAAGCGGCGGGGAACGGGGGTCTGGCCGCTCTCTGCAGGTCTTCCCGGGGCGCAGCGGGGCAGCCTCCCCGGGAGGCGACGCTGGCCGAGGCTCGAAGGAGACGGCGCTGCAGGCGGGGCTGGGAACCGACG